>NC_134399.1:120722772-121047045 GCF_050003625.1 Haematobia irritans | reverse complement strand
TATGAAACACTTGTTTTGCTCATATCTCCTAAACTATGCGTCCTAGAGCGAAAAGGAGCTTAATTCATAACCACCCCCAAAAATTGAAAATTCCATCCAAATCTTGAAAAAATTTAAATTTTTATATGAAAAATTTGTATTGCTCATATCTCCTAAACTATGCGTCCTAGAGCGAAAAGGAGCTTAATTCATGACCTCCCCCAAAAAATTTAAAATTCCATCCAAATCTTGAAAAAATTGAAATTTTTATATGAAAAACTTGTAGTGCTCATATCTCCTAAACTATGCGTCCTAGAGCGAAAAGGAGCTTAATTCATGACCACCCCCAAAAAATCGAAAATTCCATCCAAATTCTGAAAAAATGGAAATTTTTAGATGAAAAACTTGTTTTGCTCATATCTCCTAAACTATGCGTCCTAGAGCGAAAAGGAGCTTAATTCATGACCACCCCCAAAAAATCGAAAATTCCATCCAAATTCTGAAAAAATGGAAATTTTTATATGAAAAACTTGTTTTGCTCATATCTCCTAAACTATGCGTCCTAGAGCGAAAAGGAGCTTAATTCATGACCACCTTCAAAAATTGAAAATTTCATCAAAATCCTGAAAAAATTGAAATTTTTAAATAAAAACTTGTTTTGCTCATATCTCCTAAACAATGCGTCCTCGAGCGAAAAGGAGCCTAATTCATGACCACCTCCAAAATTCCATCCAAATTCTGAAAAAATGGAAATTTTTATATGAAAAAGTTGTTTTGCTCATATCTCCTAAACTATGCGTCCTAGAGCGAAAAGGAGCTTAATTCATGACCAGCCCCCAAAAAGTGAAAATTCCATCCAAATCTTGAAAAAATTTAAATTTTTATATGAAAAACTTGTATTGCTCATATCTCCCAAACTATGCGTCCTAGAGCGAAAAGGAGCTTAATTCATGACCACCCCCAAAAATTGAAAATTCCATCCAAATCGTAAAAAAATTGAAATTTTTATATGAAAAACTTGTTTTGCTCATATCTCCTAAACTATGCGTCCTAGAGCGAAAAGGAGCTTAATTCATGACCACCCCCAAAAAATCGAAAATTCCATCCAAATCGTGAAAAAATTAAATTTTTATATGAAAAACTTGTTTTGCTCATATCTCCTAAACTATGCGTCATAGAGCGAAAAGTAGCTTAATTCATGACCACCCCCAAAAAATTTAAAATTCCTTCCAAATCTTGAAAAAAATTTAAATTTTTATATGAAAAACTTGTTTTGCTCATATCTCCCAAACTATGCGTCCTAGAGCGAAAAGGAGCTTAATTCTTGACCACCCTCAAAAAATCGAAAATTCCTTCAAAATCCTGAAAAAATTGAAATTTTTATATGAAAAACTTTTTTTGCTCATATCTCCTAAACTATGCGTCCTAGAGCGAAAAGGAGCTTAATTCATGACCACCCCCCAAAAATTTAAAATTCCAACAAAATCCTAACGAAAATGAAACTTTTATATGAAAAACTTGTTTTGCTCATATCTCCTAAACTATGCGTCCTAGAGCGAAAAGGATCTTAATTCATGACCAGCCCCCAAAAAGTGAAAATTCCTTCCAAATCATGAAAAAATTGAAATTTTTATATGAACAATTTGTTTTTCTCATATCTCCTAAACTATGCGTCCTAGAGCGAAAAGGAGCTTAATTCATGACCACTCCCCAAAAATTGAAAATTCCATCAAAATCCTAAAGAAAATGAAATTTTTATATGAAAAGCTTGTTTTGCTCATATCTCCTAAACTATGCGTCCTAGAGCGAAAAGGATCTTAATTCATGACCAGCCCCCAAAAAGTTAAAATTCCTTCCAAATCATGAAAAAATTGAAATTTTTATATGAACAATTTGTTTTTCTCATATCTCCTAAACTATGCGTCCTAGAGCGAAGGTTAGGTTATGTGGCAGCCTGATGTATCAGGCTCACTTAGACTATTCAGTCCATTGTGATACCACAGTGGTGAACTTCTCTCTTATCACTGAGTGCTGCCCGATTCCATGTTAAGCTCAATGACAAGGGACCTCCTTTTTATAGCCGAGTCCGAACGGCGTTCCACATTCCAGTGAAACCTAGAGCGAAAAGGAGCTTAATTCATGACCATACCCCAAAAATTGAAAATTCCATCAAAGTCCTGAAAAAATTTAAATTTTTATATGAAAAACTTGTTTTGCTCATATCTCCTAAACTTTGCGTCCTAGAGCGAAAAGGTGCTTAATTCATGACCACCCCCAAAAATTGAAAATTCCATCCAAATCGTAAAAAAATTGAAATTTTTATATGAAAAACTTGTTTTGCTCATATCTCCTAAACTATGCGTCCTAGAGCGAAAAGGAGCTTAATTCATGACCACCCCCAAAAAATCGAAAATTCCATCCAAATCGTGAAAAAATTAAATTTTTATATGAAAAACTTGTTTTGCTCATATCTCCTAAACTATGCGTCCTAGAGCGAAAATGAGCTTAATTCATGACCACCCTCAAAAAACCGAAAATTCTCTCAAAATCCTGCAAAAATTGAAATTTTTATATGAAAGACTTGTTTTGCTCATATCTCCTAAACTATGCGACCTAGAGCGAAAAGGAGCTTAATTCATGACCACCCCCCAAAAATCGAAAATTCCATCAAAATCCTGAAAAAATTTAAATTTTTATATGAAAAACTTGTTTTGCTCATATCTCCTAAACTATGCGTCCTAGAGCGAAAAGGAGCTTAATTCATGACCACTCCCCAAAAATTGAAAATTCCATCAAAATCCTAAAGAAAATGAAATTTTTATATGAAAAACTTGTTTTGCTCATATCTCCTAAACTATGCGTCCTAGAGCGAAAAGGAGCTCAATTCATAACCACCCTCAAAAATTGAAAATTCCATCCAAATCTTGAAAAAATTTAAATTTTTATATGAAAAACTTGTATTGCTCATATCTCCTAAACTATGCGTCCTAGAGCGAAAAGGAGCTTAATTCATGACCACCCCCAAAAAATCGAAAATTCCATCCAAATTCTGAAAAAATGGAAATTTGTATATGAAAAACTTGTTTTGCTCATATCTCCTAAACTATGCGTCCTAGAGCGAAAAGGAGCTTAATTCATGACCACCCCCAAAAAATCGAAAATTCCATCCAAATTCTGAAAAAATGGAAATTTTTATATGAAAAACTTGTATTGCTCATATCTCCTAAACTATGCGTCCTAGAGCGAAAAGGAGCTTAATTCATAACCACCCCCAAAAATTGAAAATTCCCTCAAAATCCTGAAAAAATTGAAATTTTTGTATGAAAAACTTGTTTTGCTCATATCTCCTAAACTATGATTCCTAGAGCGAAAAGGAGCTTAATTCATGACCACCCCCAAAAAATCGAAAATTCCATCCAAATTCTAAAAAAATTGAAATTTTTAGATGAAAAACTTGTTTTGCTCGTATCTCCTAAACTATGTGTCCTAAAGCGAAAAGGAGCTTAATTCATGACCACCCTCAAAAAATCGAAAATTCCTTCAAAATCCTGAAAAAATTGAAATTTTTATATGAAAAACTTGTTTTGCTCATATCACCTAAACTATGCGTCCTACAGCGAAAAGGAGCTTAATTCATGACCACCCCCCAAAAATTTAAAATTCCATCAAAATTCTGAAAAAATGGAAATTTTTATATGAAAAACTTGTATTGCTCATATCTCTTAAACTATGCGTCCTAGAGCGAAAAGGAGCTTAATTCATGGCCACCCCCAAAAAATCGAAAATTCTCTCAAAATCCTGCAAAAATTTAAATTTTTATATGAAAAACTGGTTTTGCTCATATCTCCTAAACTATGCGCCCTAGAGCGAAAAGAAGCTTAATTCATGACCACCCCCCAAAAATTGAAAATTCCATCAAAGTCCTGAAAAAATTTAAATTTTTACATGAAAAACTTGTTTTGCTCATATCTCCTAAACTATGCGTCCTAGAGCGAAAAGGAGCTTAATTCATGACCACCCCCAAAAAATCGAAAATTCTCTCAAAATCCTGCAAAAATTGAAATTTTTATATGAAAAACTTGTATTGCTCATATCTCCTAAACTATGCGTCCTAGAGCGAAAAGGAGTTTAATTCATGACCACCCTCAAAAAATCGAAAATTCTCTCAAAATCCTGCAAAAATTGAAATTTTTATATGAAAAACTTGTATTGCTCATATCTCCTAAACTATGCGTCCTAGAGCGAAAAGGAGCTTAATTCATGACCACCCCCAAAAAATCGAAAAATCCATCCAAATTCTGAAAAAATGGAAATTTGTATATGAAAAACTTGTTTTCCTCATATCTCCTAAACTATGCGTCCTAGAGCGAAAAGGAGCTTAATTCATGACCACCCCCAAAAAATCGAAAATTCCATCCAAATTCTGAAAAAATGGAAATTTTTATATGAAAAACTTGTTTTGCTCATATCTCCTAAACTATGCGTCCTAGAGCGAAAAGGAGCTTAATTCATAACCACCCCCAAAAATTGAAAATTCCCTCAAAATCCTGAAAAAATTGAAATTTTTATATGAAAAACTTGTTTTGCTCATATCTCCTAAAATATGCGTCCTAGAGCGAAAAGGAGCTTAATTCATGACCACCCCCAAAAAATCGAAAATTCCATCCAAATTCTGAAAAAATGGAAATTTTTATATGAAAAACTTGTTTTGCTCATATCTCCTAAACAATGCGTCCTAGAGCGAAAAGGAGCTTAATTCATGACCACCCCAAAAAATCGAAAATTCCATCCAAATTCTGAAAAAATGGAAATTTTTATTTGAAAAACTTTTTTTGCTCATATCTCCTAAACTATGCGTCCTAGAGTGAAAAGGAGCTTAATTCATGACCACCCCCAAAAAATCGAAAATTCCATCCAAATCTTGAAAAAATTTAAATTCTTATATGAAAAACTTGTATTGCTCATATCTCCTAAACTATGCGTCCTAGAGTGAAAAGGAGCTTAATTCATGACCACCCCCAAAAAATCGGAAATTCCATCCAAATCTTGAAAAAATTTAAATTTTTATATGAAAAACTTGTTTTGCTCATATCTCCTAAACTATGCGTCCTAGAGCGAAAAGGAGCTTAATTCATGACCACCCCCCAAAAATTGAAAATTCCATCAAAATCCTAAAGAAAATGAAATTTTTATATGAAAAACTTGTTTTGCTCATATCTCCTAAAAAAATTGAAAATTCCATCAAAATCCTAAAGAAAATGAAATTTTTATATGAAAAACTTGTTTTGCTCATATCTCCTAAACTATGCGTCCTAGAGTGAAAAGGAGCTTAATTCATGACCACCCCCAAAAAATCGAAAATTCCATCCAAATTCTGAAAAAATGGAAATTTTTAGATGAAAAACTTGTTTTGCTCATATCTCCTAAACTATGCGTCCTAGAGCGAAAAGGAGCTTAATTCATGACCACCCCCCAAAAATTGAAAATTCCATCAAAGTCCTGAATAAATTTAAATTTTTATATGAAAAACTTGTTTTGCTCATATCTCCTAAACTATGCGTCCTAGAGTGAAAAGGAGCTTAATTCATGACCACCCCCAAAAAATCGAAAATTCCATTCAAATCTTGAAAAAAATTTAATTTTTATATGAAAAACTTGTATTGCTCATATCTCCTAAACTATGCGTCCTAGAGTGAAAAGGAGCTTAATTCATGACCACCCCCAAAAAATCGAAAATTCCATCCAAATTCTGAAAAAATGGAAATTTTTAGATGAAAAACTTGTTTTGCTCATATCTCCTAAACTATGCGTCCTAGAGCGAAAAGGAGCTTAATTCATGACCACCCCCCAAAAATTGAAAATTCCATCAAAGTCCTGAATAAATTTAAATTTTTATATGAAAAACTTGTTTTGCTCATATCTCCTAAACTATGCGTCCTAGAGCGAAAAGGAGCTTAATTCATGACCACCCCCCAAAAATTTAAAATTCCATCAAAATCCTAAAGAAAATGACATTTTTATATGAAAAACTTGTTTTGCTCATATCTCCTAAACTATGCGTCCTAGAGCGAAAAGGAGCTTAATTCATGACCACCCCCCAAAAAATCACAATTCTCTCAAAATCCTGCAAAAATTGAAATTTTTATATGAAAAACTTGTTTTGCTCATATCTCCTAAACTATGCGTCCTAAATCGAAAATTCTCTCAAAATCCTGCAAAAATTGAAATTTTTATATGAAAAACTTGTTTTGCTCATATCTCCTAAACTATGCGTCCTAGAGCGAAAAGGAGCTTAATTCATGACCACCCCCCCAAAAATTGAAAATTCCTTCCAAATCTTGAAAAAATGTAAATTTTTATATGAAAAACTTGTTTTGCTCATATCTCCTAAACTATGCGTCCTAGAGCGAAAAGGAGCTTAATTCATAACCACCCCCAAAAATTGAAATTTCCCTCAAAATCCTGAAAAAATTGAAATTTTTATATGAAAAACTTGTTTTGCTCATATCTCCTAAACTATGCGTCCTAGAGCGAAAAGGAGCTTAATTCATGACCACCCCCAAAAAATCGAAAATTCCATCCAAATTCTGAAAAAATGGAAATTTTTATATGAAAAACTTGTTTTGCTCATATCTCCTAAACTATGCGTCCTAGAGCGAAAAGGAGCTTAATTCATGACCACCCCCAAAAAATCGAAAATTCCATCCAAATTCTGAAAAAATGAAAATTTTTATTTGAAAAACTGTTTTTGCTCATATCTCCTAAACTATGCGTCCTAGAGCGAAAAGGGGCTTAATTCATGACCACTCCCCAAAAATTGAAAATTCCATCAAAATCCTAAGAAAATGAAATTTTTATATGAAAAACTTGTTTTGCTCATATCTCCTAAACTATGCGTCCTAGAGCGAAAAGGAGCTTAATTCATGACCAGCCCCCAAAAAGTGAAATTCCTTCCAAATCGTGGAAAAATTAAAATTTTTATATGAACAATTTGTTTTGCTCATATCTCCTAAACTATGCGTCCTAGAGTGAAAAGGAGCTTAATTCATAACCACCCCCAAAAATTGAAAATTCCATCCAAATTCTGAAAAAATGGAAATTTTTATATGAAAAACTTGTTTTGCTCATATCTCCTAAACTATGCGTCCTAGAGCGAAAAGGAGCTTAATTCATGACCACCCCCCAAAAATTTAAAATTCCATCAAAATCCTAAAGAAAATGACATTTTTATATGAAAAACTTGTTTTGCTCATATCTCCTAAACTATGCGTCCTAGAGCGAAAAGGAGCTTAATTCATGACCACCCCCCAAAAAATCACAATTCTCTCAAAATCCTGCCAAAATTGAAATTTTTATATGAAAAACTTGTTTTGCTCATATCTCCTAAACTATGCGTCCTAAATCGAAAATTCTCTCAAAATCCTGCAAAAATTGAAATTTTTATATGAAAAACTTGTTTTGCTCATATCTCCTAAACTATGCGTCCTAGAGCGAAAAGGAGCTTAATTCATGACCACCCCCCCAAAAATTGAAAATTCCTTCCAAATCTTGAAAAAATGTAAATTTTTATATGAAAAACTTGTTTTGCTCATATCTCCTAAACTATGCGTCCTAGAGCGAAAAGGAGCTTAATTCATAACCACCCCCAAAAATTGAAATTTCCCTTAAAATCCTGAAAAAATTGAAATTTTTATATGAAAAACTTGTTTTGCTCATATCTCCTAAACTATGCGTCCTAGAGCGAAAAGGAGCTTAATTCATGACCACCCCCCAAAAATTGAAAATTCCATCAAAGTCCTGAATAAATTTAAATTTTTATATGAAAAACTTGTTTTGCTCATATCTCCTAAACTATGCGTCCTAGAGCGAAAAGGAGCTTAATTCATGACCACCCCCCAAAAATTTAAAATTCCATCAAAATCCTAAAGAAAATGACATTTTTATATGAAAAACTTGTTTTGCTCATATCTCCTAAACTATGCGTCCTAGAGCGAAAAGGAGCTTAATTCATGACCACCCCCCAAAAAATCACAATTCTCTCAAAATCCTGCAAAAATTGAAATTTTTATATGAAAAACTTGTTTTGCTCATATCTCCTAAACTATGCGTCCTAAATCGAAAATTCTCTCAAAATCCTGCAAAAATTGAAATTTTTATATGAAAAACTTGTTTTGCTCATATCTCCTAAACTATGCGTCCTAGAGCGAAAAGGAGCTTAATTCATGACCACCCCCCCCAAAATTGAAAATTCCTTCCAAATCTTGAAAAAATGTAAATTTTTATATGAAAAACTTGTTTTGCTCATATCTCCTAAACTATGCGTCCTAAAGCGAAAAGGAGCTTAATTCATAACCACCCCCAAAAATTGAAATTTCCCTCAAAATCCTGAAAAAATTGAAATTTTTATATGAAAAACTTGTTTTGCTCATATCTCCTAAACTATGCGTCCTAGAGCGAAAAGGAGCTTAATTCATGACCACCCCCAAAAAATCGAAAATTCCATCCAAATTCTGAAAAAATGAAAATTTTTATTTGAAAAACTGTTTTTGCTCATATCTCCTAAACTATGCGTCCTAGAGCGAAAAGGGGCTTAATTCATGACCACTCCCCAAAAATTGAAAATTCCATCAAAATCCTAAGAAAATGAAATTTTTATATGAAAAACTTGTTTTGCTCATATCTCCTAAACTATGCGTCCTAGAGCGAAAAGGAGCTTAATTCATGACCACCCCCCAAAAATTTAAAATTCCATCAAAATCCTAAAGAAAATGACATTTTTATATGAAAAACTTGTTTTGCTCATATCTCCTAAACTATGCGTCCTAGAGCGAAAAGGAGCTTAATTCGTGACCACCCCCCAAAAATTGAAAATTCCTTCCAAATCTTGAAAAAATTGAAATTTTTATATGAAAAACTTGTTTTGCTCATATCTCCTAAACTATGCGTTCTAGAGCGAAAAGGAGCTTAATTCATGACCACCCCCAAAAAATCGAAAATTCTCTCAAAATCCTGCAAAAATTGAAATTTTTATATGAAAAACTTGTTTTGCTCATATCTCCTAAACTATGCGTCCTAGAGCGAAAAGGAGCTTAATTCATAACCACCCCCAAAAAATAGAAAATTCCCTCAAAATCCTGCGAAAATTGACATTTTTATATGAAAAACTTGTTTTGCTCATATCTCCTAAACTATGCGTCCTAGAGCGAAAAGGAGCTTAATTCATGACCACCCCCAAAAAATCGAAAATTCTCTCAAAATCCTGCAAAAATTGAAATTTTTATATGAAAAACTTGTTTTGCTCATATCTCCTAAACTATGCGTCCTAGAGCGAAAAGGAGCTTAATTCATGACCACCCCAAAAAAATCGAAAATTCCATCTAAATTCTGAAAAAATTGAAATTTTTATATGAAAAACTTGTTTTGGTCATATCTCCTAAACTATGCGTCCTAGAGCGAAAAGGAGCTTAATTCATAACCACCCCCCAAAAATTGAAAATTCCATCAAAGTCCTGAAAAAATTTAAAGTTTTATATGAAAAACTTGTTTTGCTCATATCTCCTAAACTATGCGTCATAGAGCGAAAAGGAGCTTAATTCATGACCACCCCCAAAAAATCGAAAATTCCATCCAAATTCTGAAAAAATTTAAATTTTTATATGAAAAACTTGTTTTGCTCATATCTCCTAAACTATGCGTCCTAGAGAGAAAAGGAGCTTAATTCATGAATACCCCCCAAAAATTGAAAATTCCATCAAAGTCCTGAAAAAATTTAAATTTTTATATGAAAAACTTGTTTTGCTCATATCTTCTAAACTATGCGTCCTAAAGCGAAAAGGAGTTTAATTCCTGACCACCCCCAAAAAATCGAAAATTCCATCCAAATTCTGAAAAAATGGAAATTTTTATATGAAAAACTTGTTTTGCTCATATCTCCTAAACTATGCGTCCTAGAGCGAAAAGGAGCTTAATTCATGACCACCCCCCAAAAATTGAAAATTCCATCAAAGTCCTGAATAAATTTAAATTTTTATATGAAAAACTTGTTTTGCTCATATCTCCTAAACTATGCGCCCTAGAGCGAAAAAGATATTGCTCATATCTCCTAAACTATGCGTCCTAGAGCGAAAAGGAGCTTACTTCATGACCTCCCCCAAAAAATTGAAAATTCCATCCAAATCTTGAAAAAATTGAAATTTTTATATGAACAATTTGTTATGCTCATATCTCCTAAACTATGCGTCCTAGAGCGAAAAGGAGCTTAATTCATGACCACCCCCAAAAAATCGAAAATTCCATCCAAATTCTGAAAAAATGGAAATTTTTATATGAAAAACTTGTTTTGGTCATATCTCCTAAACTATGCGTCCTAGAGCGAAAAGGAGCTTAATTCATGACCACCCCCCCAAAAATTGAAAATTCCATCCAAATCTTGAAAAAATTTAAATTTTTATATGAAAAACTTGTATTGCTCATATCTCCTAAACTATGCGTCCTAGAGCGAAAAGGAGCTTAATTCATGACCTCCCCCAAAAAATTGAAAATTCCATCCAAATCTTGAAAAAATTGAAATTTTTATATGAACAATTTGTTTTGCTCATATCTCCTAAACTATGCGTCCTAGAGCGAAAAGGAGCTTAATTTTATATGAAAAACTTGTTTTGCTCATATCTCCTAAACTATGCGTCCTAGAGCGAAAAAGAGCTTAATTCATAACCACCCCCAAAAAATCGAAAATTCCATCCAAATTCTGAAAAAAATGGAAATTTTTATATGAAAAACTTGTTTTGCTCATATCTCCTAAACTATGCGTCCTAGAGCGAAAAAGAGCTTAATTCATAACCACCCCCAAAAATTGAAAATTCCATCCAAATCTTGAAAAAATTTAAATTTTTATATGAAAAATTTGTATTGCTCATATCTCCTAAACTATGCGTCCTAGAGCGAAAAGGAGCTTAATTCATGACCTCCCCCAAAAAATTGAAAATTCCATCCAAATCTTGAAAAAATTGAAATTTTTATATGAAAAACTTGTAGTGCTCATATCTCCTAAACTATGCGTCCTAGAGCGAAAAGGAGCTTAATTCATGACCACCCCCAAAAAATCGAAAATTCCATCCAAATTCTGAAAAAATGGAAATTTTTAGATGAAAAACTTGTTTTGCTCATATCTCCTAAACTATGCGTCCTAGAGCGAAAAGGAGCTTAATTCATGACCACCCCCAAAAAATCGAAAATTCTCTCAAAATCCTGCAAAAATTGAAATTTTTATATGAAAAACTTGTTTTGCTCATATCTCCTAAACTATGCGTCCTAGAGCGAAAAGGATCTTAATTCATGACCACCCCCCCCAAAAATTGAAAATTCCTTCAAAATCTTGAAAAAATGTAAATTTTTATATGAAAAACTTGTTTTGCTCATATCTCGTAAACTATGCGTCCTAGAGCGAAAAGGAGCTTAATTCATAACCACCCCCAAAAATTTAAAATTCCCTCAAAATCCTGAAAAAATTGAAATTTTTGTATGAAAAACTTGTTTTGCTCATATCTCCTAAACTATGATTCCTAGAGCGAAAAGGAGCTTAATTCATGACCACCCCCCAAAAATTGAAAATTCCATCCAAATCTTGAAAAAATTTAAATTTTTATATGAAAAACTTGTATTGCTCATATCTCCTAAACTATGCGTCCTAGAGTGAAAAGGAGCTTAATTCATGACCACCCCCAAAAAATCGAAAATTCCATCCAAATTCTGAAAAAATGGAAATTTTTAGATGAAAAACTTGTTTTGCTCATATCTCCTAAACTATGCGTCCTAGAGCGAAAAGGAGCTTAATTCATGACCACCCCCCCAAAAATTGAAAATTCCATCAAAGTCCTGAAAAAATTTAAATTTTTATATGAAAAACTTGTTTTGCTCATATCTCCTAAACTATGCGTCCTAGAGCGAAAAGGAGCTTAATTCCTGACCACCCCCAAAAAATCGAAAATTCCATCCAAATTCTGAAAAAATGGAAATTTTTATATGAAAAACTTGTTTTGCTCATATCTCCTAAACTATGCGTCCTAGAGCGAAAAGGAGCTTAATTCATGACCACCCCCAAAAAATCGAAAATTCCATCCAAATTCTGCAAAAATGGAAATTTTTATATGAAAAACTTGTTTTGGTCATATCTCCTAAACTATGCGTCCTAGAGCGAAAAGGAGCTTAATTCATGACCACCCCCCCAAAAATTGAAAATTCCATCCAAATCTTGAAAAAATTTAAATTTTTATATAAAAACTTGTATTGCTCATATCTCCTAAACTATGCGTCCTAGAGCGAAAAGGAGCTTAATTCATGACCTCCCCCAAAAAATTGAAAATTCCATCCAAATCTTGAAAAAATTGAAATTTTTATATGAAAAACTTGTAGTGCTCATATCTCCTAAACTATGCGTCCTAGAGCGAAAAGGAGCTTAATTCATGACCACCCCCAAAAAATCGAAAATTCCATCCAAATTCTGAAAAAATGGAAATTTTTAGATGAAAAACTTGTTTTGCTCATATCTCCTAAACTATGCGTCCTAGAGCGAAAAGGAGCTTAATTCATGACCACCCCCAAAAAATCGAAAATTCCATCCAAATTCTGAAAAAATGGAAATTTTTATATGAAAAACTTGTTTTGCTCATATCTCCTAAACTATGCGTCCTAGAGCAAAAAGGAGCTTAATTCATGACCACCCCCCAAAAATTGAAAATTCCATCAAAATCCTGTAAAAATTTAAATTTTTATATGAAAAACTTGTTTTGCTCATATCTCCTAAACTATGCGCCCTAGAGCGAAAAAGATATTGCTCATATCTCCTAAACTATGCGTCCTAGAGCGAAAAGGAGCTTACTTCATGACCTCCCCCAAAAAATTGAAAATTCCATCCAAATCTTGAAAAAATTGAAATTTTTATATGAACAATTTGTTTTGCTCATATCTCCTAAACTATGCGTCCTACAGCGAAAAGGAGCTTAATTCATGACCACCCCCAAAAAATCGAAAATTCCATCCAAATTCTGAAAAAATGGAAATTTTTATATGAAAAACTTGTTTTGGTCATATCTCCTAAACTATGCGTCCTAGAGCGAAAAGGAGCTTAATTCATGACCACCCCCCCAAAAATTGAAAATTCCATCCAAATCTTGAAAAAATTTAAATTTTTATATGAAAAACTTGTATTGCTCATATCTCCTAAACTATGCGTCCTAGAGCGAAAAGGAGCTTAATTCATGACCTCCCCCAAAAAATTGAAAATTCCATCCAAATCTTGAAAAAATTGAAATTTTTATATGAACAATTTGTTTTGCTCATATCTCCTAAACTATGCGTCCTAGAGCGAAAAGGAGCTTAATTCATGACCACCCCCAAAAAATCGAAAATTGCATCCAAATTCCGAAAAAATGGAAATTTTTATATGAAAAACTTGTTTTGCTCATATCTCCTAAACTATGCGTCCTAGAGCGAAAAAGAGCTTAATTCATAACCACCCCCAAAAATTGAAAATTCCATCCAAATCTTGAAAAATTTTAAATTTTTATATGAAAAATTTGTATTGCTCATATCTCCTAAACTATGCGTCCTAGAGCGAAAAGGAGCTTAATTCATGACCTCCCCCAAAAAATTGAAAATTCCATCCAAATCTTGAAAAAATTTAAATTTTTATATGAAAAACTTGTATTGCTCATATCTCCTAAACTATGCGTCCTAGAGCGAAAAGGAGCTTAATTCATGACCTCCCCCAAAAAATTGAAAATTCCATCCAAATCTTGAAAAAATTGAAATTTTTATATGAACAATTTGTTTTGCTCATATCTCCTAAACTATGCGTCCTAGAGCGAAAAGGAGCTTAATTCATGACCACCCCCAAAAAATCGAAAATTGCATCCAAATTCCGAAAAAATGGAAATTTTTATATGAAAAACTTGTTTTGCTCATATCTCCTAAACTATGCGTCCTAGAGCGAAAAGGAGCTTAATTCATGACCACCCCCCCCAAAAATTGAAAATTCCTTCAAAATCTTGAAAAAATGTAAATTTTTATATGAAAAACTTGTTTTGCTCATATCTCGTAAACTATGCGTCCTAGAGCGAAAAGGAGCTTAATTCATAACCACCCCCAAAAATTTAAAAATCCCTCAAAATCCTGAAAAAATTGAAATTTTTGTATGAAAAACTTGTTTTGCTCATATCTCCTAAACTATGATTCCTAGAGCGAAAAGGAGCTTAATTCATGACCACCCCCCAAAAATTGAAAATTCCATCCAAATCTTGAAAAAATTTAAATTTTTATATGAAAAACTTGTATTGCTCATATCTCCTAAACTATGCGTCCTAGAGTGAAAAGGAGCTTAATTCATGACCACCCCCAAAAAATCGAAAATTCCATCCAAATTCTGAAAAAATGGAAATTTTTAGATGAAAAACTTGTTTTGCTCATATCTCCTAAACTATGCGTCCTAGAGCGAAAAGGAGCTTAATTCATGACCACCCCCCCAAAAATTGAAAATTCCATCAAAGTCCTGAAAAAATTTAAATTTTTATATGAAAAACTTGTTTTGCTCATATCTCCTAAACTATGCGTCCTAGAGCGAAAAGGAGCTTAATTCCTGACCACCCCCAAAAAATCGAAAATTCCATCCAAATTCTGAAAAAATGGAAATTTTTATATGAAAAACTTGTTTTGCTCATATCTCCTAAACTATGCGTCCTAGAGCGAAAAGGAGCTTAATTCATGACCACCCCCAAAAAATCGAAAATTCCATCCAAATTCTGCAAAAATGGAAATTTTTATATGAAAAACTTGTTTTGGTCATATCTCCTAAACTATGCGTCCTAGAGCGAAAAGGAGCTTAATTCATGACCACCCCCCCAAAAATTGAAAATTCCATCCAAATCTTGAAAAAATTTAAATTTTTATATAAAAACTTGTATTGCTCATATCTCCTAAACTATGCGTCCTAGAGCGAAAAGGAGCTTAATTCATGACCTCCCCCAAAAAATTGAAAATTCCATCCAAATCTTGAAAAAATTGAAATTTTTATATGAACAATTTGTTTTGCTCATATCTCCTAAACTATGCGTCCTAGAGCGAAAAGGAGCTTAATTCATGACCACCCCCAAAAAATCGAAAATTGCATCCAAATTCTGAAAAAATGGAAATTTTTAGAGCGAAAAGGAGCTTAATTCATGACCACCCCCAAAAAAACGAAAATTCCATCCAAATTCTGAAAAAATGGAAATTTCTATATGAAAAACTTGTTTTGCTCATATCTCCTAAACTATGCGTCCTAGAGCGAAAAGGAGCTTAATTCATGACCACCCCCCAAAAATTTAAAATTCCATCAAAATCCTAAAGAAAATGACATTTTTATATGAAAAACTTGTTTTGCTCATATCTCCTAAACTATGATTCCTAGAGCGAAAAGGAGCTTAATTCATGACCACCCCCCAAAAATTTTAAATTCCATCAAAGTCCTGAAAAAATTTAAATTTTTATATGAAAAACTTGTTTTGCTCATATCTCCTAAACTATGCGTCCTAGAGCGAAAAGGAGCTTAATTCATGACCACCCCCAAAAAATCGAAAATTCCATCCAAATTCTGAAAAAATGGAAATTTTTATATGAAAAACTTGTTTTGCTCATATCTCCTAAACTATGCTTCCTAGAGCGAAAAGGAGCTTAATTCATGACCACCCCCGAAAAATCGAAAATTCCATCCAAATTCTGAAAAATGGAAATTTTTATATGAAAAACTTGTTTTGCTCATATCTCCTAAACTATGCGTCCTAGAGCGAAAAGGAGCTTAATTCATGACCACCCCCCAAAAATTTAAAATTCCATCCAAATTCTGAAAAAATGGAAATTTTTATATGAAAAACTTGTTTTGCTCATATCTCCTAAACTATGCGTCCTAGAGCGAAAAGGAGCTTAATTCATGACCACCCCCCAAAAATTGAAAATTCCATCAAAGTCCTGAAAAAATTTAAATTTTTATATGAAAAACTTGTTTTGCTCATATCTCCTAAACTATGCGTCCTAGAGCGAAAAGGAGCTTAATTCATGACCACCCCCAAAAAATCGAAAATTCCATCCAAATTCTGAAAAAATGGAAATTTTTATATGAAAAACTTGTTTTGCTCATATCTCCTAAACTATGCTTCCTAGAGCGAAAAGGAGCTTGATTCATGACCACCCCCAAAAAATCGAAAATTCTCTCAAAATCCTGCAAAAATTGACATTTTTATATGAAAAACTTGTTTTGCTCATATCTCCTAAACTATGCGTCCTAGAGCGAAAAGGAGCTTAATTCATGACCACCCCCCAAAAATTTCAAATTCCATCAAAATCCTAAAGAAAATGACATTTTTATATGAAAAACTTGTTTTGCTCATATCTCCTAAACTATGCGTCCTAGAGCGAAAAGGAGCTTAATTCATGACCACCCCCCAAAAATTTAAAATTCCATCAAAATCCTAAAGAAAATGACATTTTTATATGAAAAACTTGTTTTGCTCATATCTCCTAAACTATGCGTCCTAGAGCGAAAAGGAGCTTAATTCATAACCACCCCCAAAAATTGAAAATTCCCTCAAAATCCTGAAAAAATTGAAATTTTTGTATGAAAAACTTGTTTTGCTCATATCTCCTAAACTATGATTCCTAGAGCGAAAAGGAGCTTAATTCATGACCACCCCCCAAAAATTGAAAATTCCATCAAAATCTTGAAAAAATTTAAATTTTTATATGAAAAACTTGTATTGCTCATATCTCCTAAACTATGCGTCCTAGAGTGAAAAGGAGCTTAATTCATGACCACCCCCAAAAAATCGAAAATTCCATCCAAATTCTGAAAAAATGGAAATTTTTAGATGAAAAACTTGTTTTGCTCATATCTCCTAAACTATGCGTCCTAGGGCGAAAAGGAGCTTAATTCATGACCACCCCCCAAAAATTGAAAATTCCATCAAAGTCCTGAAAAAATTTAAATTGTTATATGAAAAACTTGTTTTGCTCATATCTCCTAAACTATGATTCCTAGAGCGAAAAGGAGCTTAATTCATGACCACCCCCCAAAAATTGAAAATTCCATCAAAATCTTGAAAACATTTAAATTTTTATATGAAAAACTTGTATTGCTCATATCTCCTAAACTATGCGTCCTAGAGTGAAAAGGAGCTTAATTCATGACCACCCCCAAAAAATCGAAAATTCCATCCAAATTCTGAAAAAATTGAAATTTTTATATGAAAAACTTGTTTTGCTCATATCTCCTAAACTATGCGTCCTAGAGCGAAAAGGAGCTTAATTCATGACCACCCCCCCAAAATTAAAAATTCCTTCCAAATCTTGAAAAAATTGAAATTTTTATATGAAAAACTTGTTTTGCTCATATCTCCTAAACTATGCGTCCTAGAGCGAAGAGGAGCTTAATTCATGACCACCCTTAAAAAATCGAAAATTCTCTCAAAATCCTGCAAAAATTGAAATTTTTATATGAAAAACTTCTTTTGCTCATATCTCCTAAACTATGCGTCCTAGAGCGAAAAGGAGCTTAATTCATGACCACCCCCCCAAAAATTGAAAATTCCTTCCAAATCTTGAAAAAATTTAAATTGTTATATGAAAAACTTGTTTTGCTCATATCTCCTAAACTATGCGTCCTAGAGCGAAAAGGAGCTTAATTCATGACCACCCCCAAAAAATAGAAAATTCTCTCAAAATCCTGAAAAAATTGAAATTTTTATATGAAAAACTTGTTTTGCTCATATCTCCTAAACTATGCGTCCTAGAGCGAAAAGGAGCTTAATTCATGACCACCCCAAAAAAATCGAAAATTCCATCTAAATTCTGAAAAAATTGAAATTTTTATATGAAAAACTTGTTTTGCTCATATCTCCTAATCTATGCGTCCTAGAGCGAAAAGGAGCTTAATTCATGACCACCCCCAAAAAATCGAAAATTCCATCCAAATTCTGAAAAAATGGAAATTTTTATATGAAAAATTTGTTTTGCTCATATCTCCTAAACTATGCGTCCTAGAGCGAAAAGGAGCTTAATTCATGACCACCCCCCAAAAATTGAAAATTCCATCAAAATCCTGAAAAAATTGAAATTTTTATATGAAAAACTTGTTTTGCTCATATCTCCTAAACTATGCATCCTAGAGCGAAAAGGAGCTTAATTCATGACCACCCCAAAAAATCGAAAATTCCATCCAAATTCTGAAAAATGGAAATTTTTATTTGAAAAACTGTTTTTGCTCATATCTCCTAAACTATGCGTCCTAGAGCGAAAAGGGGCTTAATTCATGACCACTCCCCAAATATTGAAATTTCCATCAAAATCCTAAAGAAAATGAAATTTTTATATGAAAAACTTGTTTTGCTCATATCTCCTAAACTATGCGTCCTAGAGCGAAAAGGAGCTTAATTCATGACCAGCCCCCAAAAAGTGAAAATTCCTTCCAAATCGTGAAAAAATTGAAATTTTTATATGAACAATTTGTTTTGCTCATATATCCTAAACTATGCGTCCTAGAGTGAAAAGGAGCTTAATTCATAACCACCCCCAAAAATTGAAAATTCCATCCAAATTCTGAAAAAAATGGAAATTTTTATATGAAAAACTTGTTTTGCTCATATCTCCTAAACTATGCGTCCTAGAGCGAAAAGGAGCTTAATTCATGACCACCCCCCAAAAATTGAAAATTCCTTCCAAATCTTGAAAAAATTGAAATTTTTATATGAAAAACTTGTTTTGCTCATATCTCCTAAACTATGCGTCCTAGAGCGAAAAGGAGCTTAATTCATGACCACCCCCAAAAAATCGAAAATTCTCTCAAAATCCTGCAAAAATTGAAATTTTTATATGAAAAACTTGTTTTGCTCATATCTCCTAAACTATGCGTCCTAGAGCGAAAAGGAGCTTAATTCATGACCACCCCCCAACAAATAGAAAATTCCCTCAAAATCCTGCAAAAATTGAAATTTTTATATGAAAAACTTGTTTTGCTCATATCTCCTAAACTATGCGTCCTAGAGCGAAAAGGAGCTTAATTCATGACCACCCCCCAAAAATTGAAAATTCCTTCCAAATCTTGAAAAAATTGAAATTTTTATATGAAAAACTTGTTTTGCTCATATCTCCTAAACTATGCATCCTAAAGCGAAAAGGAGCTTAATTCATGACCACCCTCAAAAAATCGAAAATTCCTTCAAAATCCTGAAAAAATTTAAATTGTTATATGAAAAACTTGTATTGCTCATATCTCCTAAACTATGCGTCCTAGAGCGAAAAGGAGCTTAATTCATGACCACCCCCTAAAAATCGAAAATTCCATCCAAATTCTGAAAAAATGGAAATTTTTATATGAAAAACTTGTTTTGCTCATATCTCCTAAACTATGCTTCCTAGAGCGAAAAGGAGCTTAATTCATGACCACCCCCAAAAAATCGAAAATTCCATCCAAATTCTGAAAAATGGAAATTTTTATATGAAAAACTTGTTTTTCTCATATCTCCAAAACTATGCGTCCTAGAGCGAAAAGGAGCTTAATTCATGACCACCCCCCAAAAATTTAAAATTCCATCAAAATCCTAAAGAAAATGACATTTTTATATGAAAAACTTGTTTTGCTCACATCTCCTAAACTATGCGTCCTAGAGCGAAAAGGAGCTTAATTCATGACCACCCCCCAAAAATTGAAAATTCCTTCCAAATCTTGAAAAAATTGAAATTTTTATATGAAAAACTTGTTTTGCTCATATCTCCTAAACTATGCGTCCTAGAGCGAAAAGAAGCTTAATTCATGACCACCCCCAAAAAATCGAAAATTCCCTCAAAATCCTGCAAAAATTGAAATTTTTATATGAAAAACTTGTTTTGCTCATATCTCCTAAACTATGCGTCCTAAAGTGAAAAGGAGCTTAATTCATGACCACCCTCAAAAAATCGAAAATTCCTTCAAAATCCTGAAAAAATTGAAATTTTTATATGAAAAACTTGTTTTGCTCATATCTCCTAAACTATGCGTCCTAAAGCGAAAAGGAGCTTAATTCATGACCACCCCCAAAAAATCGAAAATTCCATCCAAATTCTGAAAAAATGGAAATTTTTATATGAAAAACTTGTTTTGCTCATATCTCCTAAACTATGCGTCCTAGAGCGAAAAGGAGCTTAATTCATGACCACCCCCCCAAAAATTAAAAATTCCTTCCAAATCTTGAAAAAATTGAAATTTTTATATGAAAAACTTGTTTTGCTCATATCTCCTAAACTATGCGTCCTAGAGCGAAGAGGAGCTTAATTCATGACCACCCCCCCAAAAATTGAAAATTCCTTCCAAATCTTGAAAAAATGTAAATTGTTATATGAAAAACTTGTTTTGCTCATATCTCCTAAACTATGCGTCCTAGAGCGAAAAGGAGCTTAATTCATGACCACCCCCAAAAAATAGAAAATTCTCTCAAAATCCTGCAAAAATTGAAATTTTTATATGAAAAACTTCTTTTGCTCATATCTCCTAAACTATGCGTCCTAGAGCGAAAAGGAGCTTAATTCATGACCACCCCCCCAAAAATTGAAAATTCCTTCCAAATCTTGAAAAAATGTAAATTGTTATATGAAAAACTTGTTTTGCTCATATCTCCTAAACTATGCGTCCTAGAGCGAAAAGGAGCTTAATTCATGACCACCCCCAAAAAATAGAAAATTCTCTCAAAATCCTGAAAAAATTGAAATTTTTATATGAAAAACTTGTTTTGCTCATATCTCCTAAACTATGCGTCCTAGAGCGAAAAGGAGCTTAATTCATGACCACCCCAAAAAAATCGAAAATTCCATCTAAATTCTGAAAAAATTGAAATTTTTATATGAAAAACTTGTTTTGCTCATATCTCCTAAACTATGCGTCCTAGAGCGAAAAGGAGCTTAATTCATGACCACCCCCCAAAAATTGAAAATTCCATCAAAATCCTGAAAAAATTGAAATTTTTATATGAAAAACTTGTTTTGCTCATATCTCCTAAACTATGCATCCTAGAGCGAAAAGGAGCTTAATTCATGACCACCCCAAAAAATCGAAAATTCCATCCAAATTCTGAAAAATGGAAATTTTTATTTGAAAAACTGTTTTTGCTCATATCTCCTAAACTATGCGTCCTAGAGCGAAAAGGGGCTTAATTCATGACCACTCCCCAAATATTGAAATTTCCATCAAAATCCTAAAGAAAATGAAATTTTTATATGAAAAACTTGTTTTGCTCATATCTCCTAAACTATGCGTCCTAGAGCGAAAAGGAGCTTAATTCATGACCAGCCCCCAAAAAGTGAAAATTCCTTCCAAATCGTGAAAAAATTGAAATTTTTATATGAACAATTTGTTTTGCTCATATCTCCTAAACTATGCGTCCTAGAGTGAAAAGGAGCTTAATTCATAACCACCCCCAATAATTGAAAATTCCATCCAAATTCTGAACAAAATGTAAATTTTTATATGAAAAACTTGTTTTGCTCATATCTCCTAAACTATGCGTCCTAGAGCGAAAAGGAGCTTAATTCATGACCACCCCCTAAAAATCGAAAATTCCATCCAAATTCTGAAAAAATGGAAATTTTTATATGAAAAACTTGTTTTGCTCATATCTCCTAAACTATGCTTCCTAGAGCGAAAAGGAGCTTAATTCATGACCACCCCCAAAAAATCGAAAATTCCATCCAAATTCTGAAAAATGGAAATTTTTATATGAAAAACTTGTTTTTCTCATATCTCCTAAACTATGCGTCCTAGAGCGAAAAGGAGCTTAATTCATGACCACCCCCCAAAAATTTAAAATTCCATCAAAATCCTAAAGAAAATGACATTTTTATATGAAAAACTTGTTTTGCTCACATCTCCTAAACTATGCGTCCTAGAGCGAAAAGGAGCTTAATTCATGACCACCCCCCAAAAATTGAAAATTCCTTCCAAATCTTGAAAAAATTGAAATTTTTATATGAAAAACTTGTTTTGCTCATATCTCCTAAACTATGCGTCCTAGAGCGAAAAGGAGCTTAATTCATGACCACCCCCAAAAAATCGAAAATTCCCTCAAAATCCTGCAAAAATTGAAATTTTTATATGAAAAACTTGTTTTGCTCATATCTCCTAAACTATGCGTCCTAGAGCGAAAAGGAGCTTAATTCATGACCACCCCCAAAAAATCGAAAATTCTCTCAAAATCCTGCAAAAATTGAAATTTTTATATGAAAAACTTGTTTTGCTCATATCTCCTAAACTATGCGTCCTAGAGCGAAAAGGAGCTTAATTCATGACCACCCCAAAAAAATCGAAAATTCCATCTAAATTCTGAAAAAAATGAAATTTTTATATGAAAAACTTGTTTTGCTCATATCTCCTAAACTATGCGTCCTAGAGCGAAAAGGAGCTTAATTCATAACCACCCCCCAAAAATTGAAAATTCCATCAAAGTCCTGAAAAAATTTAAATTTTTATATGAAAAACTTGTTTTGCTCATATCTCCTAAACTATGCGTCCTAGAGCGAAAAGGAGCTTAATTCATGACCACCCCCCAAAAATTAAAAATTCCTTCCAAATCTTGAAAAAATTGACATTTTTATATGAAAAACTTGTTTTGCTCATATCTCCTAAACTATGCGTCCTAGAGCGAAGAGGAGCTTAATTCATGACCACCCTTAAAAAATCGAAAATTCTCTCAAAATCCTGCAAAAATTGAAATTTTTATATGAAAAACTTCTTTTGCTCATATCTCCTAAACTATGCGTCCTAGAGCGAAAAGGAGCTTAATTCATGACCACCCCCCCAAAAATTGAAAATTCCTTCCAAATCTTGAAAAAATGTAAATTGTTATATGAAAAACTTGTTTTGCTCATATCTCCTAAACTATGCGTCCTAGAGCGAAAAGGAGCTTAATTCATGACCACCCCCAAAAAATAGAAAATTCTCTCAAAATCCTGAAAAAATTGAAATTTTTATATGAAAAACTTGTTTTGCTCATATCTCCTAAACTATGCGTCCTAGAGCGAAAAGGAGCTTAATTCATGACCACCCCAAAAAAATCGAAAATTCCATCTAAATTCTGAAAAAATTGAAATTTTTATATGAAAAACTTGTTTTGCTCATATCTCCTAAACTATGCATCCTAGAGCGAAAAGGAGCTTAATTCATGACCACCCCAAAAAATCGAAAATTCCATCCAAATTCTGAAAAATGGAAATTTTTATTTGAAAAACTGTTTTTGCTCATTTTATATGAACAATTTGTTTTGCTCATATCTCCTAAACTATGCGTCCTAGAGTGAAAAGGAGCTTAATTCATAACCACCCCCAAAAATTGAAAATTCCATCCAAATTCTGAAAAAATGGAAATTTTTATATGAAAAACTTGTTTTGCTCATATCTCCTAAACTATGCGTCCTAGAGCGAAAAGGAGCTTAATTCATGACCACCCCCCAAAAATTGAAAATTCCTTCCAAATCTTGAAAAAATTGAAATTTTTATATGAAAAACTTGTTTTGCTCATATCTCCTAAACTATGCGTCCTAGAGCGAAAAGGAGCTTAATTCATGACCACCCCCAAAAAATCGAAAATTCTCTCAAAATCCTGCAAAAATTGAAATTTTTATATGAAAAACTTGTTTTGCTCATATCTCCTAAACTATGCGTCCTAGAGCGAAAAGGAGCTTAATTCATGACCACCCCCCAAAAATTGAAAATTCCTTCCAAATCTTGAAAAAATTGAAATTTTTATATGAAAAACTTGTTTTGCTCATATCTCCTAAACTATGCATCCTAAAGCGAAAAGGAGCTTAATTCATGACCACCCTCAAAAAATCGAAAATTCCTTCAAAATCCTGAAAAAATTTAAATTTTTATATGAAAAACTTGTTTTGCTCATATCTCCTAAACTATGCGTCCTAGAGTGAAAAGGAGCTTAATTCATGACCACCCCCAAAAAATCGAAAATTCCATCCAAATTCTGAAAAAATGGAAATTTTTATATGAAAAACTTGTTTTGCTCATATCTCCTAAACTATGCGTCCTAGAGCGAAAAGGAGCTTAATTCATGACCACCCCCCAAAAATTGAAAATTCCATCAAAGTCCTGAAAAAATTTCAATTTTTATATGAAAAACTTGTTTTGCTCATATCTCCTAAACTATGCGTCCTAGAGCGAAAAGGAGCTTAATTCATGACCACCCCCAAAAAATCGAAAATTCTCTCAAAATCCTGCAAAAATTGAAATTTTTATATGAAAAACTTGTTTTGCTCATATCTCCTAAACTATGCGTCCTAGAGCGAAAAGGAGCTTAATCCATGACCACCCCCCCAAAAATTGAAAATTCCTTCCAAATCTTGAAAAAATGTAAATTTTTATATGAAAAACTTGTTTTGCTCATATCTCCTAAACTATGCGTCCTAGAGCGAAAAGGAGCTTAATTCATAACCACCCCCAAAAATTGAAAATTCCCTCAAAATCCTGAAAAAATTGAAATTTTTGTATGAAAAACTTGTTTTGCTCATATCTCCTAAACTATGATTCCTAGAGCGAAAAGGAGCTTAATTCATGACCACCCCCAAAAATTGAAAATTCCATCCAAATTCTGAAAAAATGGAAATTTTTAGATGAAAAACTTGTTTTGCTCATATCTCCTAAACTATGCGTCCTAGAGAGAAAAGGAGCTTAATTCATGACCACCCCTCAAAAATTGAAAATTCCATCAAAGTCATGAAAAAATTTAAATTTTTATATGAAAAACTTGTTTTGCTCATATCTCCTAAACTATGCGTCCTAGAGCGAAGAGGAGCTTAATTCATGACCACCCTTAAAAAATCGAAAATTCTCTCAAAATCCTGCAAAAATTGAAATTTTTATATGAAAAACTTCTTTTGCTCATATCTCCTAAACTATGCGTCCTAGAGCGAAAAGGAGCTTAATTCATGACCACCCCCAAAAAATCGAAAATTTCCTCAAAATCCTGCAAAAATTGAAATTTTTATATGAAAAACTTGTTTCGCTCATATCTCCTAAACTATGCGTCCTAGAGCGAAAAGGAGCTTAATTCATGACCACCCCCAAAAACTCGAAAATTCTCTCAAAATCCTGCAAAAATTGAAATTTTTATATGAAAAACTTGTTTTGCTCATATCTCCTAAACTATGCGTCCTAGAGCGAAAAGGAGCTTAATTCATGACCACCCCCCAAAAATTGAAAATTCCATCAAAATCCTGCAAAAATTGAAATTTTTATATGAAAAACTTGTTTTGCTCATATCTCCTAAACTATGCATCCTAGAGCGAAAAGGAGCTTAATTCATGACCACCCCAAAAAATCGAAAATTCCATCCAAATTCTGAAAAATGGAAATTTTTATTTGAAAAACTGTTTTTGCTCATATCTCCTAAACTATGCGTCCTAGAGCGAAAAGGGGCTTAATTCATGACCACTCCCCAAATATTGAAATTTCCATCAAAATCCTAAAGAAAATGAAATTTTTATATGAAAAACTTGTTTTGCTCATATCTCCTAAACTATGCGTCCTAGAGCGAAAAGGAGCTTAATTCATGACCAGCCCCCAAAAAGTGAAAATTCCTTCCAAATCGTGAAAAAATTGAAATTTTTATATGAACAATTTGTTTTGCTCATATCTCCTAAACTATGCGTCCTAGAGTGAAAAGGAGCTTAATTCATAACCACCCCCAAAAATTGAAAATTCCATCCAAATTCTGAAAAAAATGTAAATTTTTATATGAAAAACTTGTTTTGCTCATATCTCCTAAACTATGCGTCCTAGAGCGAAAAGGAGCTTAATTCATGACCACCCCCTAAAAATCGAAAATTCCATCCAAATTCTGAAAAAATGGAAATTTTTATATGAAAAACTTGTTTTGCTCATATCTCCTAAACTATGCTTCCTAGAGCGAAAAGGAGCTTAATTCATGACCACCCCCAAAAAATCGAAAATTCCATCCAAATTCTGAAAAATGGAAATTTTTATATGAAAAACTTGTTTTTCTCATATCTCCTAAACTATGCGTCCTAGAGCGAAAAGAAGCTTAATTCATGACCACCCCCCAAAAATTTAAAATTCCATCAAAATCCTAAAGAAAATGACATTTTTATATGAAAAACTTGTTTTGCTCACATCTCCTAAACTATGCGTCCTAGAGCGAAAAGGAGCTTAATTCATGACCACCCCCCAAAAATTGAAAATTCCTTCCAAATCTTGAAAAAATTGAAATTTTTATATGAAAAACTTGTTTTGCTCATATCTCCTAAACTATGCGTCCTAGAGCGAAAAGGAGCTTAATTCATGACCACCCCCAAAAACTCGAAAATTCTCTCAAAATCCTGCAAAAATTGAAATTTTTATATGAAAAACTTGTTTTGCTCATATCTCCTAAACTATGCGTCCTAGAGCGAAAAGGAGCTTAATTCATGACCACCCCCTAAAAATCGAAAATTCCATCCAAATTCTGAAAAAATGGAAATTTTTATATAAAAAACTTGTTTTGCTCATATCTCCTAAACTATGCTTCCTAGAGCGAAAAGGAGCTTAATTCATGACCACCCCCAAAAAATCGAAAATTCCATCCAAATTCTGAAAAATGGAAATTTTTAGATGAAAAACTTGTTTTGCTCATATCTCCTAAACTATGCGTCCTAGAGCGAAAAGAAGCTTAATTCATGACCACCCCCCAAAAATTGAAAATTCCATCAAAGTCGTGAAAAAATTTAAATGTTTATATGAAAAACTTGTTTTGCTCATATCTCATAAACTATGCGTCCTAGAGCGAAAAGGAGCTTAATTCATACCACCCCCCAAAAATTGAAAATTCCATCAAAGTCGTGAAAAAATTTAAATGTTTATATGAAAAACTTGTTTTGCTCATATCTCCTAAACTATGCGTCCTAGAGCGAAAAGGAGCTTAATTCATGACCACCCCCAAAAAATCGAAAATTCCCTCAAAATCCTGCAAAAATTGAAATTTTTATATGAAAAACTTGTTTTGCTCATATCTCCTAAACTATGCGTCCTAGAGCGAAAAGGAGCTTAATTCATGACCACCCCCAAAAAATCGAAAATTCTCTCAAAATCCTGCAAAAATTGAAATTTTTATATGAAAAACTTGTTTTGCTCATATCTCCTAAACTATGCGTCCTAGAGCGAAAAGGAGCTTAATTCATGACCACCCCCAAAAAATCGAAAATTCCCTCAAAATCCTGCAAAAATTGAAATTTTTATATGAAAAACTTGTTTTGCTCATATCTCCTAAACTATGCGTCCTAGAGCGAAAAGGAGCTTAATTCATGACCACCCCCAAAAAATCGAAAATTCTCTCAAAATCCTGCAAAAATTGAAATTTTTATATGAAAAACTTGTTTTGCTCATATCTCCTAAACTATGCGTCCTAGAGCGAAAAGGAGCTTAATTCATAACCACCCCCCAAAAATTGAAAATTCCATCAAAGTCCTGAAAAAATTTAAATTTTTATATGAAAAACTTGTTTTGCTCATATCTCCTAAACTATGCGTCCTAGAGCGAAAAGGAGCTTAATTCATGACCACCCCCCAAAAATTAAAAATTCCTTCCAAATCTTGAAAAAATTGAAATTTTTATATGAAAAACTTGTTTTGCTCATATCTCCTAAACTATGCGTCCTAGAGCGAAGAGGAGCTTAATTCATGACCACCCTTAAAAAATCGAAAATTCTCTCAAAATCCTGCAAAAATTGAAATTTTTATATGAAAAACTTCTTTTGCTCATATCTCCTAAACTATGCGTCCTAGAGCGAAAAGGAGCTTAATTCATGACCACCCCCCCAAAAATTGAAAATTCCTTCCAAATCTTGAAAAAATGTAAATTGTTATATGAAAAACTTGTTTTGCTCATATCTCCTAAACTATGCGTCCTAGAGCGAAAAGGAGCTTAATTCATGACCACCCCCAAAAAATAGAAAATTCTCTCAAAATCCTGAAAAAATTGAAATTTTTATATGAAAAACTTGTTTTGCTCATATCTCCTAAACTATGCGTCCTAGAGCGAAAAGGAGCTTAATTCATGACCACCCCCAAAAAATCGAAAATTCCATCCAAATTCTGAAAAAATGGAAATTTTTATATGAAAAATTTGTTTTGCTCATATCTCCTAAACTATGCGTCCTAGAGCGAAAAGGAGCTTAATTCATGACCACCCCCCAAAAATTGAAAATTCCATCAAAATCCTGAAAAAATTGAAATTTTTATATGAAAAACTTGTTTTGCTCATATCTCCTAAACTATGCATCCTAGAGCGAAAAGGAGCTTAATTCATGACCACCCCAAAAAATCGAAAATTCCATCCAAATTCTGAAAAATGGAAATTTTTATTTGAAAAACTGTTTTTGCTCATATCTCCTAAACTATGCGTCCTAGAGCGAAAAGGGGCTTAATTCATGACCACTCCCCAAATATTGAAATTTCCATCAAAATCCTAAAGAAAATGAAATTTTTATATGAAAAACTTGTTTTGCTCATATCTCCTAAACTATGCGTCCTAAACCGAAAAGGAGCTTAATTCATGACCAGCCCCCAAAAAGTGAAAATTCCTTCCAAATCGTGAAAAAATTGAAATTTTTATATGAACAATTTGTTTTGCTCATATCTCCTAAACTATGCGTCCTAGAGTGAAAAGGAGCTTAATTCATAACCACCCCCAAAAATTGAAAATTCCATCCAAATTCTGAAAAAATGGAAATTTTTATATGAAAAACTTGTTTTGCTCATATCTCCTAAACTATGCGTCCTAGAGCGAAAAGGAGCTTAATTCATGACCACCCCCCAAAAATTGAAAATTCCTTCCAAATCTTGAAAAAATTGAAATTTTTATATGAAAAACTTGTTTTGCTCATATCTCCTAAACTATGCGTCCTAGAGCGAAAAGGAGCTTAATTCATGACCACCCCCAAAAAATCGAAAATTCTCTCAAAATCCTGCAAAAATTGAAATTTTTATATGAAAAACTTGTTTTGCTCATATCTCCTAAACTATGCGTCCTAGAGCGAAAAGGAGCTTAATTCATGACCACCCCCCAAAAATTGAAAATTCCTTCCAAATCTTGAAAAAATTGAAATTTTTATATGAAAAACTTGTTTTGCTCATATCTCCTAAACTATGCATCCTATAGCGAAAAGGAGCTTAATTCATGACCACCCTCAAAAAATCGAAAATTCCTTCAAAATCCTGAAAAAATTTAAATTTTTATATGAAAAACTTGTTTTGCTCATATCTCCTAAACTATGCGTCCTAGAGTGAAAAGGAGCTTAATTCATGACCACCTCCCCCAAAAATTGAAAATTCCTTCCAAATCTTGAAAAAATAATAATTCATGACCACCTTAAGGAGCTTAATTCATGACCCACCCCCAAAAAATCGAAAATTCCATCCAAATTCTGAAAAATGGAAATTTTTATATGAAAAACTTGTTTTGCTCATATCTCCTAAACTATGCGTCCTAGAGCGAAAAGGAGCTTAATTCATGACCACCCCCAAAAAATCGAAAATTCCATCCAAATTCTGAAAAAATGGAAATTTTTATATGAAAAGCTTGTTTTTCTCATATCTCCTAAACTATGCGTCCTAGAGCGAAAAGGAGCTTAATTCATGACCACCCCCCAAAAATTTAAAATTCCATCAAAATCCTAAAGAAAATGACATTTTTATATGAAAAGCTTGTTTTGCTCATATCTCCTAAACTATGCGTCCTAGAGCGAAGAGGAGCTTAATTCATGACCACCCTTAAAAAATCGAAAATTCTCTCAAAATCCTGCAAAAATTGAAATTTTTATATGAAAAACTTGTTTTGCTCATATCTCCTAAACTATGCGTCCTAGAGCGAAAAGGAGCTTAATTCATGACCACCCCCCCCAAAAATTGAAAATTCCTTCCAAATCTTGAAAAAATGTAAATTGTTATATGAAAAACTTGTTTTGCTCATATCTCCTAAACTACGCGTCCTAGAGCGAAAAGGAGCTTAATTCATGACCACCCCCCAAAAATTGAAAATTCCGTCCAAATCTTGAAAAAATTGAAATTTTTATATGAAAAACTTGTTTTGCTCATATCTCCTAAACTATGCGTCCTAGAGCGAAAAGGAGCTTAATTCATGACCACCTCCAAAAAATAGAAAATTCCCTCAAAATCCTGCAAAAATTGAAATTTTTATATGAAAAACTTGTTTTGCTCATATCTCCTAATCTATGCGTCCTAGAGCGAAAAGGAGCTTAATTCACGACCACCCCCAAAAAATCGAAAATTCTCTCAAAATCCTGAAAAAATTGAAATTTTTATATGAAAAACTTGTTTTGCTCATATCTCCTAATCTATGCGTCCTAGAGCGAAAAGGAGCTTAATTCATGACCACCCCCAAAAAATCGAAAATTCTCTCAAAATCCACCCCCCAAAAATTGAAAATTCCATCCAAATCTTGAAAAAATTTAAATTTTTATATGAAAAACTTGTATTGCTCATATCTCCTAAACTATGCGTCCTAGAGCGAAAAGGAGCTTAATTCATGACCACCCCCAAAAAATCGAAAATTCCATCCAAATTCTGAAAAAATGGAAATTTTTATATGAAAAACTTGTTTTGCTCATATCTCCTAAACTATGCGTCCTAGAGCGAAAAGGAGCTTAATTCATGACCACCCCCCAAAAAAATCGAAAATTCCATCAAAGTCCTGAAAAAATTTAAATTTTTATATGAAAAACTTGTTTTGCTCATATCTCCTAAACTATGCGTCCTAGAGCGAAGAGGAGCTTAATTCATGACCACCCTTAAAAAATCGAAAATTCTCTCAAAATCCTGCAAAAATTGAAATTTTTATATGAAAAACTTCTTTTGCTCATATCTCCTAAACTATGCGTCCTAGAGCGAAAAGGAGCTTAATTCATGACCACCCTCAAAAAATCTAAAATTCCTTCAAAATCCTGAAAAAATTTAAATTTATATATGAAAAACTTGTTTTGCTCATATCTCCTAAACTATGCGTCCTAAAGCGAAAAGGAGCTTAATTCATGACCACCCTCAAAAAATCTAAAATTCCTTCAAAATCCTGAAAAAATTTAAATTTATATATGAAAAACTTGTTTTGCTCATATCTCCTAAACTATGCGTCCTAGAGCGAAAAGGAGCTTAATTCATAACCTACCCCCCAAAAATTTAAAATTCCATCAAAATCCTGAAAAAATTGAAATTTTTATATGAAAAACTTGTTTTGCTCATATCTCCTAAACTATGCGCCCTAGAGCGAAAAGGAGCTTAATTCATGACCACCCCCCAAAAAAATCGAAAATTCCATCAAAGTCCTGAAAAAATTTAAATTTTTATATGAAAAACTTGTTTTGCTCATATCTCCTAAACTATGCATCCTAAAGCGAAAAGGAGCTTAATTCATGACCACCCTCAAAAAATCGAAAATTCCTTCAAAATCCTGAAAAAATTGAAATTTTTATATGAAAAACTTGTTTTGCTCATATCTCCTAAACTATGCGTCCTAGAGCGAAAAGGAGCTTAATTCATGACCACCCCCAAAAAATCGAAAATTCCATACAAATTCTGAAAAAATGGAAATTTTTATATGAAAAACTTGTTTTGCTCATATCTCCTAAACTATGCGTCCTAGAGCGAAAAGGAGCTTAATTCATGACCACCCCCCAAAAATTGAAAATTCCATCAAAGTCCTGAAAAAATTTAAATTTTTATATGAAAAACTTGTTTTGCTAATATCTCCTAAACTATGCGTCCTAGAGCGAAAAGGAGCTTAATTCATGAACACCCCCAAAAAATCGAAAATTCTCTCAAAATCCTGCAAAAATAGAAATTTTTATATGAAAAACTTGTTTTGCTCATATCTCCTAAACTATGCGTCCTAGAGCGAAAAGGAGCTTAATTCATGACCACCCCCAAAAAATCGAAAATTCTCTCAAAATCCTGCAAAAATTGAAATTTTTATATGAAAAACTTGTTTTGCTCATATCTACTAAACTATGCGTCCTAGAGCGAAAAGGAGCTTAATTCATGACCACCCCCCCAAAAATTGAAAATTCCTTCCAAATCTTGAAAAAATGTAAAGTTTTATATGAAAAACGTGTTTTGCTCATATCTCCTAAACTATGCGTCCTAGAGTGAAAATAAGCTTAATTCATGACCACCCCCAAAAAATCGAAAATTTCATCCAAATTCTGAAAAAATGGAAATTTTTAGATGAAAAACTTGTTTTGCTCATATCTCCTAAACTATGCGTCCTAGAGCGAGAAGGAGCTTAATTCATGACCACCCCCCAAAAATTGAAAATTCCATCAAAGTCCTGCAAAAATTTAAATTTTTATATGAAAAACTTGTTTTGCTCATATCTCCTAAACTATGCGTCCTAGAGCGAAAAGGAGCTTAATTCATGACCACCCCCAAAAAATCGAAAATTCCATCCAAATTCTGAAAAAATGGAAATTTTTATATGAAAAACTTGATTTGCTCATATCTCCTAAACTATGCGTCCTAGAGCGAAAAGGAGCTTAATTCATGACCACCCCCCAAAAATTTAAAATTCCATCAAAATCCTAAAGATTATGACATTTTTATATGAAAAACTTGTTTTGCTCATATCTCCTAAACTATGCGTCCTAGAGCGAAAAGGAGCTTAATTCATGACCACCCCCAAAAAATCGAAAATTCCATCCAAATTCTGAAAAAAATGGGAATTTTTATGTGAAAAACTTGTTTTGCTCATATCTCCTAAACTATGCGTCCTAGAGCGAAAAGGAGCTTAATTCATGACCACACCCAAAAAATCGAAAATTCCATCCAAATTCTGAAAAAATGGTAATTTTTATATGAAAAACTTGTTTTGCTCATATCTCCTAAACTATGCGTCCTAGAGCGAAAAGGAGCTTAATTCATGACCACCCCCAAAAATTGAAAATTCCCTCAAAATCCTGAAAAAATTGAAATTTTTGTATGAAAAACTTGTTTTGCTCATATCTCCTAAACTATGATTCCTAGAGCGAAAAGGAGCTTAATTCATGACCACCCCCAAAAAATCGAAAATTCCTTCCAAATCTTGAAAAAAGGGAAATTTTTATATGAAAAACTTGTTTTGCTCATATCTCCTAAACTATGCGTCCTAGAGCGAAAAGGAGCTTAATTCATGACCACCCCCCAAAAAATTGAAAATTCCATCCAAATTCTGAAAAAATGGAAATTTTTATATGAAAAACTTGTTTTGCTCATATCTCCTAAACTATGCGTCCTAAAGCGAAAAGGAGCTTAATTCATGACCACCCCCGAAAAATTTAAAATTCCTTCCAAATCTTGAAAAAATTGAAATTTTTATATGAAAAACTTGTTTTGCTCATATCTCCTAAACTATGCGTCCTAGAGCGAGAAGGAGCTTAATTCATGACCACCCCCAAAAAATCGAAAATTCCATCCAAATTCTGAAAAAATTGAAATTTTTATATGAAAAACTTGTTTTGCTCATATCTCCTAAACTATGCGTCCTAAAGCGAAAAGGAGCTTAATTCATGACCACCCCCAAAAAATCGAAAATTCCATCCAAATTCTGAAAAAATTTAAATTTTTATATGAAAAACTTGTTTTGCTCATATCTCCTAAACTATGCGTCCTAGAGCGAAAAGGAGCTTAATTCATGACCACCCCCAAAAAATCGAAAATTCCATCCAAATTCTGAAAAAATGGAAATTTTTATATGAAAAACTTGTTTTGCTCATATCTCCTAAACTATGCGTCCTAGAGCGAAAAGGAGCTTAATTCATGACCACCCCCAAAAAATCGAAAATTCCATCCAAATTCTGAAAAAATGGAAATTTTTATATGAAAAACTTGTTTTGCTCATATCTTCTAAACTATGCGTCCTAGAGCGAAAAGGAGCTTAATTCATGACCACCCCCAAAAAATCGAAAATTCCATCCAAATTCTGAAAAAATGGAAATTTTTATATGAAAAACTTGTTTTGCTCATATCTCCTAAACTATGCATCCTAGAGCAAAAAGGAGCTTAATTCATGACCACCCCCCAAAAATTGAAAATTCCATCAAAATCCTGAAAAAATTGAAATTTTTATATGAAAAACTTGTTTTGCTCATATCTCCTAAAGTATGCGTCCTAGAGCGAAAAGGAGCTTAATTCATGACCACCCCCAAAAAAATCGAAAATTCCATCAAAGTCCTGAAAAAATTTAAATTTTTATATGAAAAACTTGTTTTGCTCATATCTCCTAAACTATGCATCCTAAAGCGAAAAGGAGCTTAATTCATGACCACCCTCAAAAAATCGAAAATTCTCTCAAAATCCTGAAAAAATTGAAATTTTTATATGAACAACTTGTTTTGCTCATATCTCCTAAACTATGCGTCCTAGAGCGAAAAGGAGCTTAATTCATGACCACCCCCAAAAAATCGAAAATTCCATCCAAATTCTGAAAAAATGAAATTTTTATATGAAAAACTTGTTTTGCTCATATCTCCTAAACTATGCGTCCTAGAGCGAAAAGGAGCTTAATTCATGACCACCCCCCAAAAATTGAAAATTCCATCAAAGTCCTGAAAAAATTTAAATTTTTATATGAAAAACTTGTTTTGCTCATATCTCCTAAACTATGCGTCCTAGAGCGAAAAGGAGCTTAATTCATGACCACCCCCAAAAAATCGAAAATTCTCTCAACATCCTGCAAAAATTGAAATTTTTATATGAAAAACTTGTTTTGCTCATATCTCCTAAACTATGCGTCCTAGAGCGAAAAGGAGCTTAATTCATGACCACCCCAAAAAAATCGAAAATTCTCTCAAAATCCTGCAAAAATTTAAATTTTTATATGAAAAACTTGTTTTGCTCATATCTCCTAAACTATGCGTCCTAGAGCGAAAAGGAGCTTAATTCATGACCACTCCCCCAAAAATTGAAAAATTCCTTCCAAATCTTGAAAAAATGTAAATTTTTATATGAAAAACTTGTTTTGCTCATATCTCCTAAACTATGCGTCCTAGAGTGAAAAGGAGCTTAATTCATGACCACCCCCAAAAAATCGAAAATTCCATCCAAATTCTGAAAAAATGGAAATTTTTAGATGAAAAACTTGTTTTGCTCATATCTCCTAAACTATGCGTCCTAGAGCGAAAAGGAGCTTAATTCATGACCACCCCCCAAAAATTGAAAATTCCATCAAAGTCGTGAAAAAATTTAAATGTTTATATGAAAAACTTGTTTTGCTCATATCTCATAAACTATGCGTCCTAGAGCGAAAAGGAGCTTAATTCATGACCACCCCCCAAAAATTGAAAATTCCATCAAAGTCGTGAAAAAATTTAAATGTTTATATGAAAAACTTGTTTTGCTCATATCTCCTAAACTATGCGTCCTAGAGCGAAAAGGAGCTTAATTCATGACCACCCCCAAAAAATCGAAAATTCTCTCAACATCCTGCAAAAATTGAAATTTTTATATGAAAAGCTTGTTTTGCTCATATCTCCTAAACTATGCGTCCTAGAGCGAAAAGGAGCTTAATTCATGACCACCCCCAAAAAATCGAAAATTCCATCCAAATTCTGAAAAAATGAAATTTTTATATGAAAAACTTGTTTTGCTCATATCTCCTAAACTATGCGTCCTAGAGCGAAAAGGAGCTTAATTCATGACCACCCCCCAAAAATTGAAAATTCCATCAAAGTCCTGAAAAAATTTAAATTTTTATATGAAAAACTTGTTTTGCTCATATCTCCTAAACTATGCGTCCTAGAGCGAAAAGGAGCTTAATTCATGACCACCCCCAAAAAATCGAAAATGCTCTCAACATCCTGCAAAAATTGAAATTTTTATATGAAAAACTTGTTTTGCTCATATCTCCTAAACTATGCGTCCTAGAGCGAAAAGGAGCTTAATTCATGACCACCCCCCCAAAAATTGAAAATTCCTTCCAAATCTTGAAAAAATGTAAATTGTTATATGAAAAACTTGTTTTGCTCATATCTCCTAAACTATGCGTCCTAGAGCGAAAAGGAGCTTAATTCATGACCACCCCCAAAAAATCGAAAATTCTCTCAAAATCCTGCAAAAATTTAAATTTTTATATGAAAAACTTGTTGTGCTCATATCTCCTAAACTATGCGTCCTAGAGCGAAAAGGAGCTTAATTCATGACCACTCCCCCAAAAATTGAAAAATTCCTTCCAAATCTTGAAAAAATGTAAATTTTTATATGAAAAACTTGTTTTGCTCATATCTCCTAAACTATGCGTCCTAGAGTGAAAAGGAGCTTAATTCATGACCACCCCCAGAAAATCGAAAATTCCATTCAAATCTTGAAAAAATGTAAATTTTTATATGAAAAACTTGTTTTGCTCATATCTCCTAAACTATGCGTCCTTGAGTGAAAAGGAGCTTAATTCATGACCACCCCCAAAAAATCGAAAATTCCATTCAAATTCTGAAAAAATGGAAATTTTTATATGAAAAACTTGTTTTGCTCATATCTCCTAAACTATGCGTCCTAGAGCGAAAAGGAGCTTAATTCATGACCACCCCCCCCAAAAATTGAAAATTCCTTCCAAATCTTGAAAAAATGTAAATTGTTATATGAAAAACTTGTTTTGCTCATATCTCCTAAACTATGCGTCCTAGAGCGAAAAGGAGCTTAATTCATGACCACCCCCAAAAAATCGAAAATTCTCTCAAAATCCTGCAAAAATTTAAATTTTTATATGAAAAACTTGTTTTGCACATATCTCCTAAACTATGCGTCCTAGAGCGAAAAGGAGCTTAATTCATGACCACCCCCAAAAAATCGAAAATTCTCTCAACATCCTGCAAAAATTGAAATTTTTATATGAAAAACTTGTTTTGCTCATATCTCCTAAACTATGCGTCCTAGAGCGAAAAGGAGCTTAATTCATGACCACTCCCCCAAAAATTGAAAAATTCCTTCCAAATCTTGAAAAAATGTAAATTTTTATATGAAAAACTTGTTTTGCTCATATCTCCTAAACTATGCGTCCTAGAGCGAAAAGGAGCTTAATTCATGACCACCCCCAAAAATTGAAAATTCCATCAAAGTCGTGAAAAAATTTAAATGTTTATATGAAAAACTTGTTTTGCTCATATCTCATAAACTATGCGTCCTAGAGCGAAAAGGAGCTTAATTCATGACCACCCCCCAAAAATTGAAAATTCCATCAAAGTCATGAAAAAATTTAAATTTTTATATGAAAAACTTGTTTTGCTCATATCTCCTAAACTATGCGTCCTAGAGCGAAAAGGAGCTTAATTCATGACCCACCCCCAAAAAATCGAAAATTCCATCCAAATTCTGAAAAATGGAAATTTTTATATGAAAAACTTGTTTTGCTCATATCTCCTAAACTATGCGTCCTAGAGCGAAAAGGAGCTTAATTCATGACCACCCCCCAAAAATTTAAAATTCCATCAAAATCCTAAAGAAAATGACATTTTTATATGAAAAGCTTGTTTTGCTCATATCTCCTAAACTATGCGTCCTAGAGCGAAGAGGAGCTTAATTCATGACCACCCTTAAAAAATCGAAAATTCTCTCAAAATCCTGCAAAAATTGAAATTTTTATATGAAAAACTTGTTTTGCTCATATCTCCTAAACTATGCGTCCTAGAGCGAAAAGGAGCTTAATTCATGACCACCCCCCCAAAAATTGAAAATTCCTTCCAAATCTTGAAAAAATGTAAATTGTTATATGAAAAACTTGTTTTGCTCATATCTCCTAAACTACGCGTCCTAGAGCGAAAAGGAGCTTAATTCATGACCACCCCCAAAAAATAGAAAATTCTCTCAAAATCCTGAAAAAATTTAAATTTTTATATGAAAAACTTGTTTTGCTCATATCTCCTAAACTATGCGTCCTAGAGCGAAAAGGAGCTTAATTCATGACCACCTCCAAAAAATAGAAAATTCCCTCAAAATCCTGCAAAAATTGAAATTTTTATATGAAAAACTTGTTTTGCTCATATCTCCTAATCTATGCGTCCTAGAGCGAAAAGGAGCTTAATTCACGACCACCCCCAAAAAATCGAAAATTCTCTCAAAATCCTGAAAAAATTGAAATTTTTATATGAAAAACTTGTTTTGCTCATATCTCCTAATCTATGCGTCCTAGAGCGAAAAGGAGCTTAATTCATGACCACCCCCAAAAAATCGAAAATTCTCTCAAAATCCACCCCCCAAAAATTGAAAATTCCATCCAAATCTTGAAAAAATTTAAATTTTTATATGAAAAACTTGTATTGCTCATATCTCCTAAACTATGCGTCCTAGAGCGAAAAGGAGCTTAATTCATGACCACCCCCAAAAAATCGAAAATTCCATCCAAATTCTGAAAAAATGGAAATTTTTATATGAAAAACTTGTTTTGCTCATATCTCCTAAACTATGCGTCCTAGAGCGAAAAGGAGCTTAATTCATGACCACCCCCCAAAAAAATCGAAAATTCCATCAAAGTCCTGAAAAAATTTAAATTTTTATATGAAAAACTTGTTTTGCTCATATCTCCTAAACTATGCATCCTAAAGCGAAAAGGAGCTTAATTCATGACCACCCTCAAAAAATCGAAAATTCCTTCAAAATCCTGAAAAAATTTAAATTTATATATGAAAAACTTGTTTTGCTCATATCTCCTAAACTATGCGTCCTAGAGCGAAAAGGAGCTTAATTCATAACCTACCCCCCAAAAATTTAAAATTCCATCAAAATCCTGAAAAAATTGAAATTTTTATATGAAAAACTTGTTTTGCTCATATCTCCTAAACTATGCGCCCTAGAGCGAAAAGGAGCTTAATTCATGACCACCCCCCAAAAAAATCGAAAATTCCATCAAAGTCCTGAAAAAATTTAAATTTTTATATGAAAAACTTGTTTTGCTCATATCTCCTAAACTATGCATCCTAAAGCGAAAAGGAGCTTAATTCATGACCACCCTCAAAAAATCGAAAATTCCTTCAAAATCTTGAAAAAATTTAAATTTTTATATGAAAAACTTGTATTGCTCATATCTCCTAAACTATGCGTCCTAGAGCGAAAAGGAGCTTAATTCATGACCACCCCCAAAAAATCGAAAATTCCATCCAAATTCTGAAAAAATGGAAATTTTTATATGAAAAACTTGTTTTGCTCATATCTCCTAAACTATGCATCCTAAAGCGAAAAGGAGCTTAATTCATGACCACCCCCCAAAAATTGAAAATTCCATCAAAGTCCTGAAAAAATTTAAATTTTTATATGAAAAACTTGTTTTGCTAATATCTCCTAAACTATGCGTCCTAGAGCGAAAAGGAGCTTAATTCATGAACACCCCCAAAAAATCGAAAATTCTCTCAAAATCCTGCAAAAATAGAAATTTTTATATGAAAAACTTGTTTTGCTCATATCTCCTAAACTATGCGTCCTAGAGCGAAAAGGAGCTTAATTCATGACCACCCCCAAAAAATCGAAAATTCTCTCAAAATCCTGCAAAAATTGAAATTTTTATATGAAAAACTTGTTTTGCTCATATCTACTAAACTATGCGTCCTAGAGCGAAAAGGAGCTTAATTCATGACCACCCCCCCCAAAAATTGAAAATTCCTTCCAAATCTTGAAAAAATGTAAAGTTTTATATGAAAAACTTGTTTTGCTCATATCTCCTAAACTATGCGTCCTAGAGTGAAAAGGAGCTTAATTCATGACCACCCCCAAAAAATCGAAAATTTCATCCAAATTCTGAAAAAATGGAAATTTTTAGATGAAAAACTTGTTTTGCTCATATCTCCTAAACTATGCGTCCTAGAGCGAGAAGGAGCTTAATTCATGACCATCCCCCAAAAATTGAAAATTCCATCAAAGTCCTGCAAAAATTTAAATTTTTATATGAAAAACTTGTTTTGCTCATATCTCCTAAACTATGCGTCCTAGAGCGAAAAGGAGCTTAATTCATGATCACCCCCAAAAAATCGAAAATTCCATCCAAATTCTGAAAAAATGGAAATTTTTATATGAAAAACTTGATTTGCTCATATCTCCTAAACTATGCGTCCTAGAGCGAAAAGGAGCTTAATTCATGACCACCCCCCAAAAATTTAAAATTCCATCACAATCCTAAAGATTATGACATTTTTATATGAAAAACTTGTTTTGCTCATATCTCCTAAACTATGCGTCCTAGAGCGAAAAGGAGCTTAATTCATGACCACACCCAAAAAATCGAAAATTCCATCCAAATTCTGAAAAAAATGGTAATTTTTATATGAAAAACTTGTTTTGCTCATATCTCCTAAACTATGCGTCCTAGAGCGAAAAGGAGCTTAATTCATGACCACCCCCAAAAAATCGAAAATTCCATCCAAATTCTGAAAAAATGGAAATTTTTATATGAAAAACTTGTTTTGCTCATATCTTCTAAACTATGCGTCCTAGAGCGAAAAGGAGCTTAATTCATGACCACCCCCAAAAAATCGAAAATTCCATCCAAATTCTGAAAAAATGGAAATTTTTATATGAAAAACTTGTTTTGCTCATATCTCCTAAACTATGCATCCTAGAGCAAAAAGGAGCTTAATTCATGACCACCCCCCAAAAATTGAAAATTCCATCAAAATCCTGAAAAAATTGAAATTTTTATATGAAAAACTTGTTTTGCTCATATCTCCTAAAGTATGCGTCCTAGAGCGAAAAGGAGCTTAATTCATGACCACCCCCAAAAAAATCGAAAATTCCATCAAAGTCCTGAAAAAATTTAAATTTTTATATGAAAAACTTGTTTTGCTCATATCTCCTAAACTATGCATCCTAAAGCGAAAAGGAGCTTAATTCATGACCACCCTCAAAAAATCGAAAATTCCTTCAAAATCCTGAAAAAATTGAAATTTTTATATGAACAACTTGTTTTGCTCATATCTCCTAAACTATGCGTCCTAGAGCGAAAAGGAGCTTAATTCATGACCACCCCCAAAAAATCGAAAATTCCATCCAAATTCTGAAAAAATGAAATTTTTATATGAAAAACTTGTTTTGCTCATATCTCCTAAACTATGCGTCCTAGAGCGAAAAGGAGCTTAATTCATGACTACCCCCCAAAAATTGAAAATTCCATCAAAGTCCTGAAAAAATTTAAATTTTTATATGAAAAACTTGTTTTGCTCATATCTCCTAAACTATGCGTCCTAGAGCGAAAAGGAGCTTAATTCATGACCACCCCCAAAAAATCGAAAATTCTCTCAACATCCTGCAAAAATTGAAATTTTTATATGAAAAACTTGTTTTGCTCATATCTCCTAAACTATGCGTCCTAGAGCGAAAAGGAGCTTAATTCATGACCACCCCCCCAAAAATTGAAAATTCCTTCCAAATCTTGAAAAAATGTAAATTGTTATATGAAAAACTTGTTTTGCTCATATCTCCTAAACTATGCGTCCTAGAGCGAAAAGGAGCTTAATTCATGACCACCCCCAAAAAATCGAAAATTCTCTCAAAATCCTGCAAAAATTTAAATTTTTATATGAAAAACTTGTTTTGCTCATATCTCCTAAACTATGCGTCCTAGAGCGAAAAGGAGCTTAATTCATGACCACTCCCCCAAAAATTGAAAAATTCCTTCCAAATCTTGAAAAAATGTAAATTTTTATATGAAAAACTTGTTTTGCTCATATCTCCTAAACTATGCGTCCTAGAGTGAAAAGGAGCTTAATTCATGACCACCCCCAAAAAATCGAAAATTCCATTCAAATCTTGAAAAAATGTAAATTTTTATATGAAAAACTTGTTTTGCTCATATCTCCTAAACTATGCGTCCTTGAGTGAAAAGGAGCTTAATTCATGACCACCCCCAAAAAATCGAAAATTCCATTCAAATTCTGAAAAAATGGAAATTTTTATATGAAAAACTTGTTTTGCTCATATCTCCTAAACTATGCGTCCTAGAGCGAAAAGGAGCTTAATTCATGACCACCCCCAAAAAATCGAAAATTCTCTCAACATCCTGCAAAAATTGAAATTTTTATATGAAAAACTTGTTTTGCTCATATCTCCTAAACTATGCGTCCTAGAGCGAAAAGGAGCTTAATTCATGACCACCCCCCCCAAAAATTGAAAATTCCTTCCAAATCTTGAAAAAATGTAAATTGTTATATGAAAAACTTGTTTTGCTCATATCTCCTAAACTATGCGTCCTAGAGCGAAAAGGAGCTTAATTCATGACCACCCCCAAAAAATCGAAAATTCCATTCAAATTCTGAAAAAATGGAAATTTTTAGATGAAAAACTTGTTTTGCTCATATCTCCTAAACTATGCGTCCTAGAGCGAAAAGGAGCTTAATTCATGACCACTCCCCCAAAAATTGAAAAATTCCTTCCAAATCTTGAAAAAATGTAAATTTTTATATGAAAAACTTGTTTTGCTCATATCTCCTAAACTATGCGTCCTAGAGCGAAAAGGAGCTTAATTCATAACCTACCCCCCAAAAATTTAAAATTCCATCAAAATCCTGAAAAAATTGAAATTTTTATATGAAAAACTTGTTTTGCTCATATCTCCTAAACTATGCGCCCTAGAGCGAAAAGGAGCTTAACTCATGACCACCCCCCAAAAAAATCGAAAATTCCATCAAAGTCCTGAAAAAATTTAAATTTTTATATGAAAAACTTGTTTTGCTCATATCTCCTAAACTATGCATCCTAAAGCGAAAAGGAGCTTAATTCATGACCACCCTCAAAAAATCGAAAATTCCTTCAAAATCTTGAAAAAATTTAAATTTTTATATGAAAAACTTGTATTGCTCATATCTCCTAAACTATGCGTCCTAGAGCGAAAAGGAGCTTAATTCATGACCACCCCCAAAAAATCGAAAATTCCATCCAAATTCTGAAAAAATGGAAATTTTTATATGAAAAACTTGTTTTGCTCATATCTCCTAAACTATGCGTCCTAGAGCGAAAAGGAGCTTAATTCATGACCACCCCCCAAAAATTGAAAATTCCATCAAAGTCCTGAAAAAATTTAAATTTTTATATGAAAAACTTGTTTTGCTAATATCTCCTAAACTATGCGTCCTAGAGCGAAAAGGAGCTTAATTCATGAACACCCCCAAAAAATCGAAAATTCTCTCAAAATCCTGCAAAAATAGAAATTTTTATATGAAAAACTTGTTTTGCTCATATCTCCTAAACTATGCGTCCTAGAGCGAAAAGGAGCTTAATTCATGACCACCCCCCAAAAATTTAAAATTCCATCACAATCCTAAAGATTATGACATTTTTATATGAAAAACTTGAAAAGGAGCTTAATTCATGACCACCCCCAAAAAATCGAAAATTCCATCCAAATTCTGAAAAAATGGAAATTTTTATATGAAAAACTTGTTTTGCTCATATCTTCTAAACTATGCGTCCTAGAGCGAAAAGGAGCTTAATTCATGACCACCCCCAAAAAATCGAAAATTCCATCCAAATTCTGAAAAAATGGAAATTTTTATATGAAAAACTTGTTTTGCTCATATCTCCTAAACTATGCATCCTAGAGCAAAAAGGAGCTTAATTCATGACCACCCCCCAAAAATTGAAAATTCCATCAAAATCCTGAAAAAATTGAAATTTTTATATGAAAAACTTGTTTTGCTCATATCTCCTAAAGTATGCGTCCTAGAGCGAAAAGGAGCTTAATTCATGACCACCCCCAAAAAAATCGAAAATTCCATCAAAGTCCTGAAAAAATTTAAATTTTTATATGAAAAACTTGTTTTGCTCATATCTCCTAAACTATGCATCCTAAAGCGAAAAGGAGCTTAATTCATGACCACCCTCAAAAAATCGAAAATTCCTTCAAAATCCTGAAAAAATTGAAATTTTTATATGAACAACTTGTTTTGCTCATATCTCCTAAACTATGCGTCCTAGAGCGAAAAGGAGCTTAATTCATGACCACCCCCAAAAAATCGAAAATTCCATCCAAATTCTGAAAAAATGAAATTTTTATATGAAAAACTTGTTTTGCTCATATCTCCTAAACTATGCGTCCTAGAGCGAAAAGGAGCTTAATTCATGACCACCCCCCAAAAATTGAAAATTCCATCAAAGTCCTGAAAAAATTTAAATTTTTATATGAAAAACTTGTTTTGCTCATATCTCCTAAACTATGCGTCCTAGAGCGAAAAGGAGCTTAATTCATGACCACCCCCAAAAAATCGAAAATTCTCTCAACATCCTGCAAAAATTGAAATTTTTATATGAAAAACTTGTTTTGCTCATATCTCCTAAACTATGCGTCCTAGAGCGAAAAGGAGCTTAATTCATGACCACCCCCCCAAAAATTGAAAATTCCTTCCAAATCTTGAAAAAATGTAAATTGTTATATGAAAAACTTGTTTTGCTCATATCTCCTAAACTATGCGTCCTAGAGCGAAAAGGAGCTTAATTCATGACCACCCCCAAAAAATCGAAAATTCTCTCAAAATCCTGCAAAAATTTAAATTTTTATATGAAAAACTTGTTTTGCTCATATCTCCTAAACTATGCGTCCTAGAGCGAAAAGGAGCTTAATTCATGACCACTCCCCCAAAAATTGAAAAATTCCTTCCAAATCTTGAAAAAATGTAAATTTTTATATGAAAAACTTGTTTTGCTCATATCTCCTAAACTATGCGTCCTAGAGTGAAAAGGAGCTTAATTCATGACCACCCCCAAAAAATCGAAAATTCCATTCAAATCTTGAAAAAATGTAAATTTTTATATGAAAAACTTGTTTTGCTCATATCTCCTAAACTATGCGTCCTTGAGTGAAAAGGAGCTTAATTCATGACCACCCCCAAAAAATCGAAAATTCCATTCAAATTCTGAAAAAATGGAAATTTTTATATGAAAAACTTGTTTTGCTCATATCTCCTAAACTATGCGTCCTAGAGCGAAAAGGAGCTTAATTCATGACCACCCCCAAAAAATCGAAAATTCTCTCAACATCCTGCAAAAATTGAAATTTTTATATGAAAAACTTGTTTTGCTCATATCTCCTAAACTATGCGTCCTAGAGCGAAAAGGAGCTTAATTCATGACCACCCCCCCCAAAAATTGAAAATTCCTTCCAAATCTTGAAAAAATGTAAATTGTTATATGAAAAACTTGTTTTGCTCATATCTCCTAAACTATGCGTCCTAGAGCGAAAAGGAGCTTAATTCATGACCACCCCCAAAAAATCGAAAATTCCATTCAAATTCTGAAAAAATGGAAATTTTTAGATGAAAAACTTGTTTTGCTCATATCTCCTAAACTATGCGTCCTAGAGCGAAAAGGAGCTTAATTCATGACCACTCCCCCAAAAATTGAAAAATTCCTTCCAAATCTTGAAAAAATGTAAATTTTTATATGAAAAACTTGTTTTGCTCATATCTCCTAAACTATGCGTCCTAGAGCGAAAAGGAGCTTAATTCATAACCTACCCCCCAAAAATTTAAAATTCCATCAAAATCCTGAAAAAATTGAAATTTTTATATGAAAAACTTGTTTTGCTCATATCTCCTAAACTATGCGCCCTAGAGCGAAAAGGAGCTTAACTCATGACCACCCCCCAAAAAAATCGAAAATTCCATCAAAGTCCTGAAAAAATTTAAATTTTTATATGAAAAACTTGTTTTGCTCATATCTCCTAAACTATGCATCCTAAAGCGAAAAGGAGCTTAATTCATGACCACCCTCAAAAAATCGAAAATTCCTTCAAAATCTTGAAAAAATTTAAATTTTTATATGAAAAACTTGTATTGCTCATATCTCCTAAACTATGCGTCCTAGAGCGAAAAGGAGCTTAATTCATGACCACCCCCAAAAAATCGAAAATTCCATCCAAATTCTGAAAAAATGGAAATTTTTATATGAAAAACTTGTTTTGCTCATATCTCCTAAACTATGCGTCCTAGAGCGAAAAGGAGCTTAATTCATGACCACCCCCCAAAAATTGAAAATTCCATCAAAGTCCTGAAAAAATTTAAATTTTTATATGAAAAACTTGTTTTGCTAATATCTCCTAAACTATGCGTCCTAGAGCGAAAAGGAGCTTAATTCATGAACACCCCCAAAAAATCGAAAATTCTCTCAAAATCCTGCAAAAATAGAAATTTTTATATGAAAAACTTGTTTTGCTCATATCTCCTAAACTATGCGTCCTAGAGCGAAAAGGAGCTTAATTCATGACCACCCCCAAAAAATCGAAAATTCTCTCAAAATCCTGCAAAAATTGAAATTTTTATATGAAAAACTTGTTTTGCTCATATCTACTAAACTATGCGTCCTAGAGCGAAAAGGAGCTTAATTCATGACCACCCCCCCCAAAAATTGAAAATTCCTTCCAAATCTTGAAAAAATGTAAAGTTTTATATGAAAAACTTGTTTTGCTCATATCTCCTAAACTATGCGTCCTAGAGTGAAAAGGAGCTTTATTCATGACCACCCCCAAAAAATCGAAAATTTCATCCAAATTCTGAAAAAATGGAAATTTTTAGATGAAAAACTTGTTTTGCTCATATCTCCTAAACTATGCGTCCTAGAGCGAGAAGGAGCTTAATTCATGACCACCCCCCAAAAATTGAAAATTCCATCAAAGTCCTGCAAAAATTTAAATTTTTATATGAAAAACTTGTTTTGCTCATATCTCCTAAACTATGCGTCCTAGAGCGAAAAGGAGCTTAATTCATGACCACCCCCAAAAAATCGAAAATTCCATCCAAATTCTGAAAAAATGGAAATTTTTATATGAAAAACTTGATTTGCTCATATCTCCTAAACTATGCGTCCTAGAGCGAAAAGGAGCTTAATTCATGACCACCCCCCAAAAATTTAAAATTCCATCACAATCCTAAAGATTATGACATTTTTATATGAAAAACTTGTTTTGCTCATATCTCCTAAACTATGCGTCCTAGAGCGAAAAGGAGCTTAATTCATGACCACACCCAAAAAATCGAAAATTCCATCCAAATTCTGAAAAAAATGGTAATTTTTATATGAAAAACTTGTTTTGCTCATATCTCCTAAACTATGCGTCCTAGAGCGAAAAGGAGCTTAATTCATGACCACCCCCAAAAAATCGAAAATTCCATCCAAATTCTGAAAAAATGGAAATTTTTATATGAAAAACTTGTTTTGCTCATATCTTCTAAACTATGCGTCCTAGAGCGAAAAGGAGCTTAATTCATGACCACCCCCAAAAAATCGAAAATTCCATCCAAATTCTGAAAAAATGGAAATTTTTATATGAAAAACTTGTTTTGCTCATATCTCCTAAACTATGCATCCTAGAGCAAAAAGGAGCTTAATTCATGACCACCCCCCAAAAATTGAAAATTCCATCAAAATCCTGAAAAAATTGAAATTTTTATATGAAAAACTTGTTTTGCTCATATCTCCTAAAGTATGCGTCCTAGAGCGAAAAGGAGCTTAATTCATGACCACCCCCAAAAAAATCGAAAATTCCATCAAAGTCCTGAAAAAATTTAAATTTTTATATGAAAAACTTGTTTTGCTCATATCTCCTAAACTATGCATCCTAAAGCGAAAAGGAGCTTAATTCATGACCACCCTCAAAAAATCGAAAATTCCTTCAAAATCCTGAAAAAATTGAAATTTTTATATGAACAACTTGTTTTGCTCATATCTCCTAAACTATGCGTCCTAGAGCGAAAAGGAGCTTAATTCATGACCACCCCCAAAAAATCGAAAATTCCATCCAAGTTCTGAAAAAATGAAATTTTTATATGAAAAACTTGTTTTGCTCATATCTCCTAAACTATGCGTCCTAGAGCGAAAAGGAGCTTAATTCATGACCACCCCCCAAAAATTGAAAATTCCATCAAAGTCCTGAAAAAATTTAAATTTTTATATGAAAAACTTGTTTTGCTCATATCTCCTAAACTATGCGTCCTAGAGCGAAAAGGAGCTTAATTCATGACCACCCCCAAAAAATCGAAAATTCTCTCAACATCCTGCAAAAATTGAAATTTTTATATGAAAAACTTGTTTTGCTCATATCTCCTAAACTATGCGTCCTAGAGCGAAAAGGAGCTTAATTCATGACCACCCCCCCAAAAATTGAAAATTCCTTCCAAATCTTGAAAAAATGTAAATTGTTATATGAAAAACTTGTTTTGCTCATATCTCCTAAACTATGCGTCCTAGAGCGAAAAGGAGCTTAATTCATGACCACCCCCAAAAAATCGAAAATTCTCTCAAAATCCTGCAAAAATTTAAATTTTTATATGAAAAACTTGTTTTGCTCATATCTCCTAAACTATGCGTCCTAGAGCGAAAAGGAGCTTAATTCATGACCACTCCCCCAAAAATTGAAAAATTCCTTCCAAATCTTGAAAAAATGTAAATTTTTATATGAAAAACTTGTTTTGCTCATATCTCCTAAACTATGCGTCCTAGAGTGAAAAGGAGCTTAATTCATGACCACCCCCAAAAAATCGAAAATTCCATTCAAATCTTGAAAAAATGTAAATTTTTATATGAAAAACTTGTTTTGCTCATATCTCCTAAACTATGCGTCCTTGAGTGAAAAGGAGCTTAATTCATGACCACCCCCAAAAAATCGAAAATTCCATTCAAATTCTGAAAAAATGGAAATTTTTATATGAAAAACTTGTTTTGCTCATATCTCCTAAACTATGCGTCCTAGAGCGAAAAGGAGCTTAATTCATGACCACCCCCCCAAAAATTGAAAATTCCTTCCAAATCTTGAAAAAATGTAAATTGTTATATGAAAAACTTGTTTTGCTCATATCTCCTAAACTATGCGTCCTAGAGCGAAAAGGAGCTTAATTCATGACCACCCCCAAAAAATCGAAAATTCTCTCAAAATCCTGCAAAAATTTAAATTTTTATATGAAAAACTTGTTTTGCACATATCTCCTAAACTATGCGTCCTAGAGCGAAAAGGAGCTTAATTCATGACCACTCCCCCAAAAAATTGAAAAATTCCTTCCAAATCTTGAAAAAATGTAAATTTTTATATGAAAAATTTGTTTTGCTCATATCTCCTAAACTATGCGTCCTAGAGTGAAAAGGAGCTTAATTCATGACCACCCCCAAAAAATCGAAAATTCCATCCAAATTCTGAAAAAATGGAAATTTTTAGATGAAAAACTTGTTTTGCTCATATCTCCTAAACTATGCGTCCTAGAGCTTAATTCATGACCACCCCCCAAAAATTGAAAATTCCATCAAAGTCGTGAAAAAATTTAAATGTTTATATGAAAAACTTGTTTTGCTCATATCTCCTAAACTATGCGTCCTAGAGCGAAAAGGAGCTTAATTCATGACCACCCCCAAAAAATCGAAAATTCCATCCAAATTCTGAAAAAATGAAATTTTTATATGAAAAACATGTTTTGCTCATATCTCCCAAACTATGCGTCCTAGAGCGAAAAGGAGCTTAATTCATGACCACCCCCCAAAAATTGAAAATTCCATCAAAGTCCTGAAAAAATTTAAATTTTTATATGAAAAACTTGTTTTGCTCATATCTCCTAAACTATGCGTCCTAGAGCGAAAAGGAGCTTAATTCATGACCACCCCCAAAAAATCGAAAATTCTCTCAACATCCTGCAAAAATTGAAATTTTTATATGAAAAACTTGTTTTGCTCATATCTCCTAAACTATGCGTCCTAGAGCGAAAAGGAGCTTAATTCATGACCACCCCCAAAAAATCGAAAATTCCATCCAAATTCTGAAAAAATGAAATTTTTATATGAAAAACATGTTTTGCTCATATCTCCCAAACTATGCGTCCTAGAGCGAAAAGGAGCTTAATTCATGACCACCCCCCAAAAATTGAAAATTCCTTCAAAATCCTGAAAAAATTGAAATTTTTATATGAACAACTTGTTTTGCTCATATCTCCTAAACTATGCGTCCTAGAGCGAAAAGGAGCTTAATTCATGACCACCCCCAAAAAATCGAAAATTCCATCCAAGTTCTGAAAAAATGAAATTTTTATATGAAAAACTTGTTTTGCTCATATCTCCTAAACTATGCGTCCTAGAGCGAAAAGGAGCTTAATTCATGACCACCCCCCAAAAATTGAAAATTCCATCAAAGTCGTGAAAAAATTTAAATGTTTATATGAAAAACTTGTTTTGCTCATATCTCCTAAACTATGCGTCCTAGAGCGAAAAGGAGCTTAATTCATGACCACCCCCAAAAAATCGAAAATTCCATCCAAATTCTGAAAAAATGAAATTTTTATATGAAAAACATGTTTTGCTCATATCTCCCAAACTATGCGTCCTAGAGCGAAAAGGAGCTTAATTCATGACCACCCCCCAAAAATTGAAAATTCCTTCAAAATCCTGAAAAAATTGAAATTTTTATATGAACAACTTGTTTTGCTCATATCTCCTAAACTATGCGTCCTAGAGCGAAAAGGAGCTTAATTCATGACCACCCCCAAAAAATCGAAAATTCCATCCAAGTTCTGAAAAAATGAAATTTTTATATGAAAAACTTGTTTTGCTCATATCTCCTAAACTATGCGTCCTAGAGCGAAAAGGAGCTTAATTCATGACCACCCCCCAAAAATTGAAAATTCCATCAAAGTCCTGAAAAAATTTAAATTTTTATATGAAAAACTTGTTTTGCTCATATCTCCTAAACTATGCGTCCTAGAGCGAAAAGGAGCTTAATTCATGACCACCCCCAAAAAATCGAAAATTCTCTCAACATCCTGCAAAAATTGAAATTTTTATATGAAAAACTTGTTTTGCTCATATCTCCTAAACTATGCGTCCTAGAGCGATAAGGAGCTTAATTCATGACCACCCCCCCAAAAATTGAAAATTCCTTCCAAATCTTGAAAAAATGTAAATTGTTATATGAAAAACTTGTTTTGCTCATATCTCCTAAACTATGCGTCCTAGAGCGAAAAGGAGCTTAATTCATGACCACCCCCAAAAAATCGAAAATTCTCTCAAAATCCTGCAAAAATTTAAATTTTTATATGAAAAACTTGTTTTGCTCATATCTCCTAAACTATGCGTCCTAGAGCGAAAAGGAGCTTAATTCATGACCACTCCCCCAAAAATTGAAAAATTCCTTCCAAATCTTGAAAAAATGTAAATTTTTATATGAAAAACTTGTTTTGCTCATATCTCCTAAACTATGCGTCCTAGAGTGAAAAGGAGCTTAATTCATGACCACCCCCAAAAAATCGAAAATTCCATTCAAATCTTGAAAAAATGTAAATTTTTATATGAAAAACTTGTTTTGCTCATATCTCCTAAACTATGCGTCCTTGAGTGAAAAGGAGCTTAATTCATGACCACCCCCAAAAAATCGAAAATTCCATTCAAATTCTGAAAAAATGGAAATTTTTATATGAAAAACTTGTTTTGCTCATATCTCCTAAACTATGCGTCCTAGAGCGAAAAGGAGCTTAATTCATGACCACCCCCCCAAAAATTGAAAATTCCTTCCAAATCTTGAAAAAATGTAAATTGTTATATGAAAAACTTGTTTTGCTCATATCTCCTAAACTATGCGTCCTAGAGCGAAAAGGAGCTTAATTCATGACCACCCCCAAAAAATCGAAAATTCTCTCAAAATCCTGCAAAAATTTAAATTTTTATATGAAAAACTTGTTTTGCACATATCTCCTAAACTATGCGTCCTAGAGCGAAAAGGAGCTTAATTCATGACCACTCCCCCAAAAAATTGAAAAATTCCTTCCAAATCTTGAAAAAATGTAAATTTTTATATGAAAAATTTGTTTTGCTCATATCTCCTAAACTATGCGTCCTAGAGTGAAAAGGAGCTTAATTCATGACCACCCCCAAAAAATCGAAAATTCCATCCAAATTCTGAAAAAATGGAAATTTTTAGATGAAAAACTTGTTTTGCTCATATCTCCTAAACTATGCGTCCTAGAGCTTAATTCATGACCACCCCCCAAAAATTGAAAATTCCATCAAAGTCGTGAAAAAATTTAAATGTTTATATGAAAAACTTGTTTTGCTCATATCTCCTAAACTATGCGTCCTAGAGCGAAAAGGAGCTTAATTCATGACCACCCCCAAAAAATCGAAAATTCCATCCAAATTCTGAAAAAATGAAATTTTTATATGAAAAACATGTTTTGCTCATATCTCCCAAACTATGCGTCCTAGAGCGAAAAGGAGCTTAATTCATGACCACCCCCCAAAAATTGAAAATTCCATCAAAGTCCTGAAAAAATTTAAATTTTTATATGAAAAACTTGTTTTGCTCATATCTCCTAAACTATGCGTCCTAGAGCGAAAAGGAGCTTAATTCATGACCACCCCCAAAAAATCGAAAATTCTCTCAACATCCTGCAAAAATTGAAATTTTTATATGAAAAACTTGTTTTGCTCATATCTCCTAAACTATGCGTCCTAGAGCGAAAAGGAGCTTAATTCATGACCACCCCCCCCCCCAAAAATTGAAAATTCCTTCCAAATCTTGAAAAAATGTAAATTGTTATATGAAAAACTTGTTTTGCTCATATCTCCTAAACTATGCGTCCTAGAGCGAAAAGGAGCTTAATTCATGACCACCCCCAAAAAATCGAAAATTCCATTCAAATTCTGAAAAAATGGAAATTTTTAGATGAAAAACTTGTTTTGCTCATATCTCCTAAACTATGCGTCCTAGAGCGAAAAGGAGCTTAATTCATGACCACTCCCCCAAAAATTGAAAAATTCCTTCCAAATCTTGAAAAAATGTAAATTTTTATATGAAAAACTTGTTTTGCTCATATCTCCTAAACTATGCGTCCTAGAGTGAAAAGGAGCTTAATTCATGACCACCCCCAAAAAATCGAAAATTCCATTCAAATTCTGAAAAAATGGAAATTTTTAGATGAAAAACTTGTTTTGCTCATATCTCCTAAACTATGCGTCCTAGAGCGAAAAGGAGCTTAATTCATGACCACCCCCCAAAAATTGAAAATTCCATCAAAGTCGTGAAAAAATTTAAATGTTTATATGAAAAACTTGTTTTGCTCATATCTCCTAAACTATGCGTCGTAGAGCGAAAAGGAGCTTAATTCATGACCACCCCCCAAAAATTGAAAATTCCATCAAAGTCGTGAAAAAATTTAAATGTTTATATGAAAAACTTGTTTTGCTCATATCTCCTAAACTATGCGTCCAGAGCGAAAAGGAGCTTAATTCATGACCACCCCCAAAAAATCGAAAATTCTCTCAACATCCTGCAAAAATTGAAATTTTTATATGAAAAACTTGTTTTGCTCATATCTCCTAAACTATGCGTCCTAGAGCGAAAAGGAGCTTAATTCATGACCACCCCCCCAAAAATTGAAAATTCCTTCCAAATCTTGAAAAAATGTAAATTGTTATATGAAAAACTTGTTTTGCTCATATCTCCTAAACTATGCGTCCTAGAGCGAAAAGGGGCTTAATTCATGACCACCCCCAAAAAATCGAAAATTCTCTCAAAATCCTGCAAAAATTGAAATTTTTATATGAAAAACTTGTTTTGCTCATATCTCCTAAACTATGCGTCCTAGAGCGAAAAGGAGCTTAATTCATGACCACCCCCAAAAAATCGAAAATTCCATCCAAATTCTGAAAAAATGGGAATTTTTATATGAAAAACTTGTTTTGCTCATATCTCCTAAACTATGCGTCCTAGAGCGAAAAGGAGCTTAATTCATGACCACCCCCAAAAAATCGAAAATTCCATCCAAATTCTGAAAAAATGGAAATTTTTATATGAAAAACTTGTTTTGCTCATATCTCCTTAACTATGCGTCCTAGAGCGAAAAAGAGCTTAATTCATGACCACCCCCCCAAAAATTGAAAATTCCTTCCAAATCTTGAAAAAATGTATATTTTTATATGAAAAACTAGTTTTGCTCATATCTCCTAAACTATGCGTCCTAGAGCGAAAAGGAGCTTAATTCATAACCACCCCCAAAAATTGAAAATTCCCTCAAAATCCTGAAAAAATTGAAATTTTTGTATGAAAAACTTTTTTTGCTCATATCTCCTAAACTATGATTCCTAGAGCGAAAAGGAGCTTAATTCATGACCACCCCCAAAAAATCGAAAATTCCATCCAAATTCTGAAAAAATGGAAATTTTTAGATGAAAAACTTGTTTTGCTCATATCTCCTAAACTATGCGTCCTAGAGCGAAAAGGAGCTTAATTCATGACCACCCCCCCAAAAATTGAAAATTCCATCCAAATCTTGAAAAAATTTAAATTTTTATATGAAAAACTTGTATTGCTCATATCTCTAAACTATACGTCCTAGAGTGAAAAGGAGCTTAATTCATGACCACCCCCAAAAAATCGAAAATTCCATCCAAATTCTGAAAAAATGGAAATTTTTATATGAAAAACTTGTTTTTCTCATATCTCCTAAACTATGCGTCCTAGAGCGAAAAGGAGCTTAATTCATGACCACCCCCCAAAAATTTAAAATTCCATCAAAATCCTAAAGAAAATGACATTTTTATATGAAAAACTTGTTTTGCTCATGTCTCCTAAACTATGCGTCCTAGAGCGAAAAGGATCTTTATTCATGACAACCCCCCAAAAATTAAAAATTCCATCAAAATTCTGAAAAAATGGAAATTTTTATATGAAAAACTTGTTTTGCTCATATCTCCTAAAGTATGCGTCCTAGAGCGAAAAGAGCTTAATTCATGACCACCTCCCAAAAATTGAAAATTCCATCAAAATTCTGAAAAAATGGAAATTTTTATATGAAAAACTTGTATTGCTCATATCTCCTAAACTATGCGTCCTAGAGCGAAAAGGAGCTTAATTCATGACCACCCCCAAAAAAATTGAAAATTCCATCAAAATTCTAAAGAAAATGACATTTTTATCTGAAAAACTTGTTTTGCTCATATCTCCTAAACTATGCGTCCTAGAGCGAAAAGGAGCTAAATTCATGACCACCCCCAAAAAATCGAAAATTCCATCCAAATTCTGAAAAAATGGAAATTTTTATATGAAAAACTTGTTTTGCTCATATCTCCTAAACTATGCGTCCTAGAGCGAAAAGGAGCTTAATTCATGACCACCCCCAAAAAATCGAAAATTCTCTCAAAATCCTACAAAAATTGAAATTTTTATATGAAAAACTTGTTTTGCTCAGGAGCTTAATTCATGACCACCCCCCCAAAAATTGAAAATTCCTTCCAAATCTTGAAAAAATGTAAATTTTTATATGAAAAATTTGTTTTGCTCATATCTCCTAAACTATGCGTCCTAGAGCGAAAAGGAGCTTAATTCATGACCACCCCCAAAAAATCGAAAATTCTCTCAAAATCCTGAAAAAATTTTAATTTTTATATGAAAAACTTGTTTTGCTCATATCTCCTAAACTATGCGTCCTAGAGCGAAAAGGAGCTTAATTCATGACCACCCCCAAAAAATCGAAAATTCTCTCAAAATCCTGCAAAAATTGAAATTTTTATATGAAAAACTTGTTTTGCTCATATCTCCTAAACTATGCGTCCTAGAGCGAAAAGGAGCTTAATTCATGACCACCCCCAAAAAATCGAAAATTCCATCCAAATTCTGAAAAAATGGAAAATTTTATATGAAAAACTTGTTTTGCTCATATCTCCTAAACTATGCGTCCTAGAGCGAAAAGGAGCTTAATTCATGACCACCCCCAAAAAATCGAAAATTCTCTCAAAATCCTGAAAAAATTTTAATTTTTATATGAAAAACTTGTTTTGCTCATATCTCCTAAACTATGCGTCCTAGAGCGAAAAGGAGCTTAATTCATGACCACCCCCAAAAAATCGAAAATTCTCTCAAAATCCTGCAAAAATTGAAATTTTTATATGAAAAACTTGTTTTGCTCATATCTCCTAAACTATGCGTCCTAGAGCGAAAAGGAGCTTAATTCATGACCACCCCCAAAAAATCGAAAATTCCATCCAAATTCTGAAAAAATGGAAAATTTTATATGAAAAACTTGTTTTGCTCATATCTCCTAAACTATGCGTCCTAGAGCGAAAAGGAGCTTAATTCATGACCACCCCCAAAAAATCGAAAATTCTCTCAAAATCCTGAAAAAATTTTAATTTTTATATGAAAAACTTGTTTTGCTCATATCTCCTAAACTATGCGTCCTAGAGCGAAAAGGAGCTTAATTCATGACCACCCCCAAAAAATCGAAAATTCTCTCAAAATCCTGCAAAAATTGAAATTTTTATATGAAAAACTTGTTTTGCTCATATCTCCTAAACTATGCGTCCTAGAGCGAAAAGGAGCTTAATTCATGACCACCCTCAAAAAATCGAAAATTCCATCCAAATTCTGAAAAAATGGAAAATTTTATATGAAAAACTTGTTTTGCTCATATCTCCTAAACTATGCGTCCTAGAGCGAAAAGGAGCTTAATTCATGACCACCCCCAAAAAATCGAAAATTCCATCCAAATTCTGAAAAAATGGAAATTTTTATATGAAAAACTTGTTTTGCTCATATCTCCTAAACTATGCGTCCTAGAGCGAAAAGGAGCTTAATTCATGACCACCCCCAAAAAATCGAAAATTCTCTCAAAATCCTGCAAAAATTGAAATTTTTATATGAAAAACTTGTTTTGCTCATATCTCCTAAACTATGCGTCTTAGAGCGAAAAGGAGCTTAATTCATGACCACCCCCAAAAAATCGAAAATTCCATCCAAATTCTGAAAAAATGGAAATTTTTATATGAAAAACTTGTTTTGCTCATATCTCCTAAACTATGCGTCCTAGAGCGAAAAGGAGCTTAATTCATGACCACCCCCAAAAAATCGAGAATTCCATCCAAATTCTGAAAAAATGGAAATTTTTATATGAAAAACTTGTTTTGCTCATATCTCCTAAACTATGCGTCCTAGAGCGAAAAGGAGCTTAATTCATGACCACCCCCAAAAAATCGAAAATTCCTTCCAAATCTTGAAAAAAATTTAAATTTTAATATGAAAAACTTGTTTTGCTCATATCTCCTAAACTATGCGTCCTAAAGCGAAAAGGAGCTTAATTCATGACCCCCCTCAAAAAATCGAAAATTCCTTCAAAATCCTGAAAAAATTTTAAATTTTTATATGAAAAACTTGTCTTGCTCATATCTCCTAAACTATGCGTCCTAGAGCGAAAAGGAGCTTAATTCATGACCACCCCCCAAAAATTGAAAATTCCATCAAAATTCTGAAAAAATGGAAATTTTTATATGAAAAACTTGTATTGCTCATATCTCCTAAACTATGCGTCCTAGAGCGAAAAGGAGCTTAATTCATGACCACCCAAAAATTGCAAATTCCATCAAAATCCTAAAGAAAATGGCATTTTTATATGAAAAACTTGTTTTGCTCATATCTCCTAAACTATGCGTCCTAAAGCGAAAAGGAGCTTAATTCATGACCACCCTCAAAAAATCGAAAATTCCTTCAAAATCCTGAAAAAAATGAAATTTTTATATGAAAAACTTGTTTTGCTCATATCTCCTAAACTATGCGTCCTAGAGCGAAAAGGAGCTTAATTCATGACCACCCCCAAAAAATCGAAAATTCCATCCAAATTCTGAAAAAATGGAAATTTTTATATGAAAAACTTGTTTTGCTCATATCTCCTAAACTATGCGTCCTAGAGCGAAAAGGAGCTTAATTCATGACCACCCCCCAAAAATTTAAAATTCCATCAAAGTCCTGAAAAAATTTAAATTTTTATATGAAAAACTTGTTTTGCTCATATCTCCTAAACTATGCGTCCTCGAGCGAAAAGGAGCTTAATTCATGACCACCCCCAAAAAATCGAAAATTCTCTCAAAATCCTGCAAAAATTAAAATTTTTAGATGAAAAACTTGTTTTGCTCATATCTCCTAAACTATGCGTCCTAGAGAGAAAAGGAGCTTAATTCATGACCACCCCCAAAAAATCGAAAATTCTCTCAAAATCCTGCAAAAATTGAAATTTTTATATGAAAAACTTGTTTTGCTCATATCTCCTAAACTATGCGTCCTAGAGCGAAAAGGAGCTTAATTCATGACCACTCCCAAAAAACCGAAAATTCCATCCAAATTCTGAAAAAATTGACATTTTTATATGAAAAACTTGTTTTGCTCATTTCTCCTAAACTATGCGTCCTAGAGCGAAAAGGACTTTAATTCATGACCACCCCCAAAAAATTGAAAAATCCACCCAAAACCTAAAAAAATTGAAATTTTTATATGAAAAACTTCTTTTGCCCATATCTCCTTAAATATGCGTCCTAGAACGAAAAGGACTTTAATTCGTGACCACCCCCAAAAAGTTGAAGAATCCACCCAAAACCTAAAAAAATTGAGATTTTTATATGAAAAACTTCTTTTGTTTATATCTCCTTAAATATGCGTCCTAGAGCGAAAAGGACTTTAATTCGTAACCACCCCCAAAAAATTGAAAAATCCACCCAAAACCTAAAAATATTGAAATTTTTATATGAAAAACTTCTTTTGCCCATATCTCCTTAAATATGCGTCCTAGAGCGAAAAGGAATTTAATTCGCGACCACCCTCAAAAAATTGAAAAATCCACCCAAAACCTAAAAAAATTGAAATTTTTATATGAAAAACTTATTTTGCCCATATCTCCTAAACTAAGCGTCCTAGAGCGAAAAGGACTTTAATTCGCGATCACCCCCAAAAAATTGAAAAATCCACCCAAAACCTAAAAAAATTGAAATTTTTATATGAAAAACTTCTTTTGCCCATATCTCCTTAAATATGCGTCCTAGAGCGAAAAGGACTTTAATTCGTGACTACCCTCAAAAAATTGAAAAATCCACCCAAAACCTAAAAAAATTGAAATTTTTATATGAAAAACTTCTTTTGCCCATATCTTCTTAAATATGCGTCCTAGAGCGAAAAGGACTTTAATTCATGACCACCCCCAAAAAATTGCAAAATCCACCCAAAACCTAAAAAAATTGAAATTTTTATATGAAAAACTTCTTTTGCCCGTATCTCCTTAAATATGCGTCCTAGAGCGAAAAGGACTTTAATTCATGACCACCCCCAAAAAGTTTAAAAATCCACTCAAAACCTTAAAAAATTTAAATTTTTATATGAAAAACTTCTTTTGCCTATATCTCCTTAAATATGCGTCCTAGAGCGAAAAGGACTTTAATTCGTGACCACCCCAAAAAATTGCAAATTCCACCCAAAACCTAAAAAAATTGAAATTTTTATATGAAAAACTTCTTTTGCTCATATCTCCTAAACTATGCGTCCTAGAACGAAAAGGAGCTAAATTCATGACCACCCTCACAAAATCGAAAATTCCTTCAAAATCCTGAAAAAATTGAAATTTTTATATGAAAAATTTGTTTTGCTCATATCTCCTTAACTAAGCGTCCTAGAGCGAAAAGGACTTTAATTCGTCACCACCCCCAAAAAATTGAAAAATCCACCCAAAACCTAAAAAAATTGAAATTTTTATATGAAAAACTTCTTTTGCCCATATCTCCTTAAATATGCGTCCTAGAGCGAAAAGGACTTTAATTCGTCACCACCCCCAAAAAATTGAAAAATCCACCCAAAACCTAAAAAAATTGAAATTTTTATATGAAAAACTTCTTTTGCCCATATCTCCTTAAATATGCGTCCAAGAGCGAAAAGGACTTTAATTCGTCACCACCCCCAAAAAATTGAAAAATCCACCCAAAACCTAAAAATATTGAAATTTTTATATGAAAAACTTCTTTTGCCCATATCTCCTAAACTAAGCGTCCTAGAGCGAAAAGGACTTTAATTCGCGACCACCCCCAAAAAATTGAAAAATCCAACCAAAACCTAAAAAAATTGAAATTTTTATATGAAAAACTTCTTTTGCCCATATCTCCTTAAATATGCGTCCTAGAGCGAAAAGGACTTTAATTGGTGACCACCCCCAAAAAATTGAAAAATCCACCCAAAACCTAAAAAAATTGAGATTTTTATATGAAAAACTTCTTTTGCCCATATCTCCTTAAATATGCGTCCTAGAGCGAAAAGGACTTTAATACGTGACCACCCCCAAAAAATTTAAAAATCCACCCAAAACCGAAAAAAATTGAGATTTTTATATGAAAAACTTCTTTTGCCCATATCTCCTTAAATATGCGTCCTAGAGCGAAATGGACTTTAATTCGTGACCACCCTCAAAAAATTGAAAAATCCACCCAAAACCTAAAAAAACCTAAAAAAAATTTTATATGAAATACTTCTGTTGCTCATATCTCCTAAACTATGCGTCCTAGAGCGAAAAGGAGCTAAATTCATGACCTCCCCCAAAAAATCGAAAATTCCATCCAAATTCTAAAAAAATGGAAATTTTTATATGAAAAACTTGTTTTGCTCATATCTCCTAAACTATGCGTCCTAGAGCGAAAAGGAGCTTAATTCATGACCACCCCCCCAAAAATTGAAAATTCCTTCCAAATGTTGAAAAAATGTAAATTTTTATATGAAAAACTTGTTTTGCTCATATCTCCTAAACTATGCGTCCTAGAGCGAAAAGGAGCTTAATTCATGACCACCCCCCAAAAATCGAAAATTCCATCCAAATTCTGAAAAAATGGAAATTTTTAGATGAAAAACTTGTTTTGCTCATATCTCCTAAACTATGCGTCCTAGAGCGAAAAGGAGCTTAATTCATGACCACCCCCCCAACAATTGAAAATTCCCTCAAAATCCTGAAAAAATGGAAATTTTTAGATGAAAAACTTGTTTTGCTCATATCTCCTAAACAATGCGTCCTAGAGCGAAGAGGAGCTTAATTCATGACCACCTCCAAAAAATCGAAAATTCCATCCAAATTCTTAAAAAATGGAAATTTTTATATGAAAAACTTTTTTTTGCTCATATCTCCTAAACTATGCGTCCTAGAGCGAAAAGGAGCTTAATTCATGACCACCCCCAAAAAATCGAAAATTCCATCAAAGTCCTGAAAAAATTGAAATTTTTATATGAATAACTTGTTTTGCTCATATCTCCTAAACTATGCGTCCTAAAGCGAAAAGGAGCTTAATTCATGACCACCCTCACAAAATCGAAAATTCCTTCAAAATCCTGAAAAAATTTAAATTTTTATATGAAAAACTTGTTTTGCTCATATCTCCTAAACTATGCGTCCTAGAGCGAAAAGGAGCTCAATTCATGACCACCCCCCAAAAATTGAAAATTCCATCAAAATTCTGAAAAAATGGAAATTTTTATATGAAAAACTTGTTTTGCTCATATCTTCTAAACTATGCGTCCTAGAGCGAAAAGGAGCTTCATTCATGACCACCCTCACAAAATCGAAAATTCCTTCAAAATCCTGAAAAAATTGAAAATTTTATATGAAAAACTTGTTTTGCTCATATCTCCTAAACTATGCGTCCTAGAGCGAAAAGGAGCTTAATTCATGACCACCCCCAAAAAATTGAAAATTCCATTCAAATTCTGAAAAAAATGGAAATTTTTATATGAAAAACTTGTTTTGCTCATATCTCCTAAACTATGCGTCCTAGAGCGAAAAGGAGCTTAATTCATGACCACCCCCCAAAAATTGAAAATTCCATCAAAGTCCTGAAAAAATTTAAATTTTTATATGAAAATCTTGTTTTGCTCATATCTCCTAAACTATGCATCCTAGAGCAAACTATGCATCCTAAACTATGCGTCCTAGAGCGAAAAGGACTTTAATTCATGACCACCCCCAAAAAATTGAAAAATCCACCCAAAACCTAAAAAAATTGAAATTTTTATATGAAAAACTTCTTTTGTCCATATCTCCTTAAATATGCGTCCTAGAGCGAAAAGGACTTTAATTCGTGACCACCCCCAAAAAATTGAAAATTCCCTCAAAGTCCTGAAAAAATTTAAATTTTTATATGAAAAACTTCTTTTGCCCATATCTCCTTAAATATGCGTCCTAGAGCGAAAAGGACTTTAATTCGTTACCAGCACGAAAAACTTGAAAAATCCACTCAAAACCTAAAAAATTTAAATTTTTATATGAAAAACTTCTTTTGCCCATATCTCCTTAAATATGCGTCCTAGAGCTAAAAGGACTTTAATTCGTGACCAGCACGAAAAACTTGAAAAATCCACTCAAAACCTAAAAAAATTTAAATTTTTATATGAAAAACTTCTTTTGCCCATATCTCCTTAAATATGCGTCCTAGAGCGAAAAGGACTTTAATTCGTGACCACCCCCAAAAAGTTGAAAAATCTACTCAAAACCTAAAAAAATTGAAATTTTTATATGAAAAACTTCTTTTGCCCATATCTCCTTAAATATGCGTCCTAGAGCGAAAAGGGACTTTAATTTGTGACCACCCCCAAAAAGTTTAAAAATCCACCCAAAACCTTAAAAAATTTAAATTTTTATATGAAAAACTTCTTTTGCCCATATCTCCTAAACTAAGCGTCCTAGAGCGAAAAGGACTTTAATTCGCGACCACCCGTAAAAAATTGAAAAATCCACCCAAAACCTAAAAAATTGAAATTTTTATATGAAAAACTTCTTTTGCGCATATCTCCTTAAATATGCGTCCTAGAGCGAAAAGGACTTTAATTCGTGATCACCCCCAGAAAGTTGAAAAATCCACTCGAAACCTAAAAAAATTTAGATTTTTATATGAAAAACTTCTTTTGCCCATATCTCCTAAACTAAGCGTCCTAGAGCGAAAAGGACTTTAATTCGCGACCACCCCCAAAAAATTGAAAAATCCACCCAAAACCTAAAAAAAAAATTGAAATTTTTATATGAAAAACTTCTTTTGCTCATATCTCCTAAACTAAGCGTCCTAGAGCGAAAAGGAATTTAATTCGTGACCACCCCCAAAAAGTTTAAAAATCCACTCAAAACCTAACAAAATTTAAATTTTTATATGAAAAACTCCTTTTGCCCATATCTCCTAAACTAAGCGTCCTAGAGCGAAAAGGACTTTAATTCGTGACCACCCTCAAAAAATTGAAAAATCCACCCAAAACCTAAAAAAATTGAAATTTTTATATGAAAAACTTCTTTTGCCCATATCTCCTTAAATATGCGTCCTAGAGCGAAAAGGACTTTAATTCGTGACCACCCCCAAAAAGTTTAAAAATCCACTCAAAACCTAACAAAATTTAAATTTTTATATGAAAAACTTCTTTTGCCCATATCTCCTAAACTAAGCGTCCTAGAGCGAAAAGGACTTTACTTCGTGACCACCCCCAAAAAGTTGAAAAATCCACCCAAAACCTTAAAAAATTTAAATTTTTATATGAAAAACTTCTTTTGCCCATATCTCCTTAAATATGCGTCCTACAGCGAAAAGGACTTTAATTCGTGACCACCCCCAAAAAATTGAAAAATCCACCCAAAACCTAAAACAATTGAAATTTTTATATGAAAAACTTCTTTTGCCCATATCTCCTTAAATATGCGTCCTAGAGCGAAAAGGACTTTAATTCGTGACCACCCCCAAAAAATTGAAAAATCCACCCAAAACCTAAAAAAATTTAAATTTTTATATGAAAAACTTCTTTTGCCCATATCTCCTAAACTAAGCGTCCTAGAGCGAAAAGGACTTTAATTCGTGACCACCCTCAAAAAATTGAAAAATCCACCCAAAACCTAAAAAAATTGAAATTTTTATATGAAAAACTTCTTTTGCCCATATCTCCTTAAATATGCGTCCTAGAGCGAAAAGGACTTTAATTCGTGACCACCCTCAAAAAATTGAAAAATCCACCCAAAACCTAAAAAAATTGAAATTTTTATATGAAAAACTTCTTTTGCCCATATCTCCTAAACTAAGCGTCCTAGAGCGAAAAGGACTTTAATTCGTGACCACCCCCAAAAAGTTGAAAAATCCACCCAAAACCTAAAAAAATTGAGATTTTTATATGAAATACTTCTTTTGCCCATATCTCCTTAAATATGCGAAAAGGAGCTTAATTCATCACCACCCCCAAAAAACCGAAAATTCCATCCAAATTCTGAAAAAATTGAAATTTTTATATGAAAAACTTGTTTTGCTCATTTCTCCTAAACTATGCGTCCTAGAGCGAAAAGGACTTTAATTCATGACCACCCTCAAAAAATTGAAAAATCCACCCAAAACCTAAAAAAATTGAAATTTTTATATGAAAAACTTCTTTTGCCCATATCTCCTAAACTAAGCGTCCTAGAGCGAAAAGGACTTTAATTCGTGACCACCCTCAAAAAATTGAAAAATCCACCCAAAGCCTAAAAAAATTGAAATTTTTATATGAAAAACTTCTTTTGCCCATATCTCCTTAAATATGCGTCCTAGAACGAAAAGGACTTTAATTCGTGACCACCCCCAAAAAGTTGAAAAATCCACCCAAAACGTAAAAAAATTGAGATTTTTATATGAAAAACTTCTTTTGTCCATATCTCCTTAAATATGCGTCCTAGAGCGAAAACGACTTTAATTCGTGACCACCCCCAAAAAATTGAAAAATCCACCCAAAACCTAAAAAAATTGAAATTTTTATATGAAAAACTTCTTTTGCCCATATCTCCTTAAATATGCGTCCTAGAGCGAAAAGGACTTTAATTCGTTACCAGCACGAAAAACTTGAAAAATCCACTCAAAACCTAATAAAATTTAAATTTTTATATGAAAAACTTCTTTTGCCCATATCTCCTTAAATATGCGTCCTAGAGCGAAAAGGACTTTAATTCGTGACCAGCACGAAAAACTTGAAAAATCCACTCAAAACCTAAAAAAATTTAAATTTTAATATGAAAAACTTCTTTTGCCCATATCTCCTTAAATATGCGTCCTAGAGCGAAAAGGACTTTAATTCGTGACCACCCCCAAAAAGTTGAAAAATCTACTCAAAACCTAAAAAAAATGAAATTTTTATATGAAAAACTTCTTTTGCCCATATCTCCTTAAATATGCGTCCTAGAGCGAAAAGGGACTTTAATTTGTGACCACCCCCAAAAAGTTTAAAAATCCACCCAAAACCTTAAAAAATTTAAATTTTTATATAAAAAACTTATTTTGCCCATATCTCCTAAACTAAGCGTCCTAGAGCGAAAAGGACTTTAATTCGAGACCACCCTCAAAAAATTGAAAAATCCACCCAAAACCTAAAAAAATTGAAATTTTTATATGAAAAACTTATTTTGCGCATATCTCCTTAAATATGCGTCCTAGAGCGAAAAGGACTTTAATTCGTGACCACCCCCAGAAAGTTGAAAAATCCACTCGAAACCTAAAAAAAATTAGATTTTTATATGAAAAACTTCTTTTGCCCATATCTCCTTAAATATGCGTCCTACAGCGAAAAGGACTTTAATTCGTGACCACCCCCAAAAAATTGAAAAATCCACCCAAAACCTAAAACAATTGAAATTTTTATATGAAAAACTTCTTTTGCCCATATCTCTTAACTAAGCGTCCTAGAGCGAAAAGGACTTTACTTCGTGACCACCCCCAAAAAGTTTAAAAATCCACCCAAAACCTTAAAAAATTTAAATTTTTATATAAAAAACTTATTTTGCCCATATCTCCTAAACTAAGCGTCCTAGAGCGAAAAGGACTTTAATTCGAGACCACCCTCAAAAAATTGAAAAATCCACTCGAAACCTAAAAAAAATTAGATTTTTATATGAAAAACTTCTTTTGCCCATATCTCCTTAAATATGCGTCCTACAGCGAAAAGGACTTTAATTCGTGACCACCCTCAAAAAATTGAAAAATCCACCCAAAACCTAAAAAAATTTAAATTTTTATATGAAAAACTTCTTTTGCCCATATCTCCTTAAATATGCGTCCTACAGCGAAAAGGACTTTACTTCGTGACCACCCCCAAAAAGTTGAAAAATCCACCCAAAACCTTAAAAAATTGAAATTTTTATATGAAAAACTTCTTTTGTCCATATCTCCTTAAATATGCGTCCTAGAGCGAAAAGGACTTTAATTCGTGACCACCCCCAAAAAATTGAAAAATCCACCCAAAACCTAAAAAAATTGAAATTTTTATATGAAAAACTTCTTTTGCCCATATCTCCTTAAATATGCGTCCTAGAGCGAAAAATCCACTCAAAACCTAAAAAAATTTAAATTTTTATATGAAAAACTTCTTTTGCCCATATCTCCTAAACTAAGCGTCCTAGAGCGAAAAGGACTTTAATTCGTAACCATCCCCAAAAAGTTGAAAAATCCACTCAAAACCTAAAAAAATTGAAATTTTTATATGAAAAACTTCTCTTGCCCATATCTCCTTAAATATGCGTCCTAGAGCGAAAAGGACTTTAATTCGCGACCACCCTCAAAAAATTGAAAAATCCACCCAAAACCTAAAAAAATTGAAATTTTTATATGAAAACCTTCTTTTGCCCATATCTCCTAAACTAAGCGTCCTAGAGCGAAAAGGACTTTAATTCGTGACCACCCTCAAAAAATTGAAAAATCCACCCAAAACCTAAAAAAATTTAAATTTTTATATGAAAAACTTCTTTTGCCCATATCTCCTTAAATATGCGTCCTAGAGCGAAAAGGACTTTAATTCGTGACCACCCCCAAAAAGTTGAAAAATCCTAACAAAATTGAAATTTTTATATGAAAAACTTATTTTGCCCATATCTCCTAAACTAAGCGTTCTAGAGCGAAAAGGACTTTAATTCGTAACCACCCCCAAAAAGTTGAAAAATCCACTCAAAACCTAAAAAAATTGAAATTTTTATATGAAAAACTTCTTTTGCCCATATCTCCTTAAATATGCGTCCTAGAACGAAAAGGACTTTAATTCGTGACCACCCCCAAAAAGTTGAAAAATCCGCCCAAAACCTAAAAAAATTGAGTTTTTTTTTTGAAAAACTTCTTTTGCCCATATCTCCTTAAATATGCGTCCTAGAGCGAAAAGGACTTTAATTCGCGACCACCCTCAAAAAATTGAAAAATCCACCCAAAACCTAAAAAAATTGAAATTTTTATATGAAAAACTTCTTTTGCCCATATCTCCTAAACTAAGCGTCCTAGAGCGAAAAGGACTTTAATTCGCGACCACCCTCAAAAAATTGAAAAATCCACCCAAAGCCGAAAACAATTGAAATTTTTATATGAAAAACTTCTTTTGCCCATATCTCCTTAAATATGCGTCCTAGAGCGAAAAGGACTTTAATTCGCGACCACCCTCAAAAAATTGAAAAATCCACCCAAAACCTAAAAAAATTGAAATTTTGATATGAAGAACTTCTTTTGCCCATATCTCCTTAAATATGCGTCCTAGAACGAAAAGGACTTTAATTCGTGACCACCCCCAAAAAATTGAAAAATCCACCCAAAACCTAAAACAATTGAAATTTTTATATGAAAAACTTCTTTTGCCCATATCTCCTTAAATATGCGTCCTAGAGCGAAAAGGTCTTTAATTCGTGACCACCCCCAAAAAATTGAAAAATCCACCCAAAACCTAAAAAATTTAAATTTTTATATGAAAAACTTCTTTTGCTCATATCTCCTAAACTATGCGTCCTAGAGCGAAAAGGAGCTTAATTCATGACCACCCCCCAAAAATTGAAAATTCCATCAAAGTCCTGAAAAAATTTAAATTTTTATATGAAAAACTTGTTTTGCTCATATCTCCTAAACTATGCGTCCTAGAGCGAAAAGGAGCTTAATTCATGACCACCCCCAAAAAATCGAAAATTCTCTCAAAATCCTGCAAAAATTGAAATTTTTATATGAAAAACTTGTTTTGCTCATATCTCCTAAACTATGCGTCCTAGAGCGAAAAGGAGCTTAATTCATGACCACCCCCAAAAAACCGAAAATTCCATCCAAATTCTGAAAAAATGGAAATTTTCATATGAAAAACTTGTTTTGCTCATTTCTCCTAAACTATGCGTCCTAGAGCGAAAAGGACTTTAATTCATGACCACCCCCAAAAAATTGGATTTTTCAATTTTTTGAAAAATCCAATTTTAAAAAAATTGAAATTTTTATATGAAGAACTTCTTTTGCCCATATCTCCTTAAATATGCGTCCTAGAACGAAAAGGACTTTAATTCGTGACCACCCCCAAAAAGTTGAAAAATTCACCCAAAACCTAAAAAAATTGAAATTTTTATATGAAAAACTTCTTTTGCCCATATCTCCTTAAATATGCGTCCTAGAGCGAAAAGGACTTTAATTCGTGACCACCACGAAAAACTTGAAAAATCCACTCAAAACCTAAAAAAATTTAAATTTTTATATGAAAAACTTCTTTGGCCTATATCTCCTAAACTAAGCGTCCTAGAGCGAAAAGGACTTTACTTCGTAACCACCCCCAAAAAGTTGAAAAATCCACCCAAAACCTAAAAAAATTAAAATTTTTATTTGAAAAACTTCTTTTGCCCATATCTCCTTAAATATGCGTCCTAGAGCGAAAAGGACTTTAATTCGTGACCACCCCCAAAAAATTGCAAAATCCACCCAAAACCTAAAAAAATTGAAATTTTTATATGAAAAACTTCTTTTGCCCATATCTCTTAACTAAGCGTCCTAGAGCGAAAAGGACTTTAATTCGTGACCACCCTCAAAAAATTGAAAAATCCACCCAAAACCTAAAAAAATTTAAATTTTTATATGAAAAACTTCTTTTGCCCATATCTCCTTAAATATGCGTCCTACAGCGAAAAGGACTTTACTTCGTGACCACCCCCAAAAAGTTGAAAAATCCACCCAAAACCTTAAAAAATTGAAATTTTTATATGAAAAACTTCTTTTGTCCATATCTCCTTAAATATGCGTCCTAGAGCGAAAAGGACTTTAATTCGTGACCACCCCCAAAAAATTGAAAAATCCACCCAAAACCTAAAAAAATTGAAATTTTTATATGAAAAACTTCTTTTGCCCATATCTCCTTAAATATGCGTCCTAGAGCGAAAAATCCACTCAAAACCTAAAAAAATTTAAATTTTTATATGAAAAACTTCTTTTGCCCATATCTCCTAAACTAAGCGTCCTAGAGCGAAAAGGACTTTAATTCGTAACCATCCCCAAAAAGTTGAAAAATCCACTCAAAACCTAAAAAAATTGAAATTTTTATATGAAAAACTTCTCTTGCCCATATCTCCTTAAATATGCGTCCTAGAGCGAAAAGGACTTTAATTCGCGACCACCCTCAAAAAATTGAAAAATCCACCCAAAACCTAAAAAAATTGAAATTTTTATATGAAAACCTTCTTTTGCCCATATCTCCTAAACTAAGCGTCCTAGAGCGAAAAGGACTTTAATTCGTGACCACCCTCAAAAAATTGAAAAATCCACCCAAAACCTAAAAAAATTTAAATTTTTATATGAAAAACTTCTTTTGCCCATATCTCCTTAAATATGCGTCCTAGAGCGAAAAGGACTTTAATTCGTGACCACCCCCAAAAAGTTGAAAAATCCTAACAAAATTGAAATTTTTATATGAAAAACTTATTTTGCCCATATCTCCTAAACTAAGCGTTCTAGAGCGAAAAGGACTTTAATTCGTAACCACCCCCAAAAAGTTGAAAAATCCACTCAAAACCTAAAAAAATTGAAATTTTTATATGAAAAACTTCTTTTGCCCATATCTCCTTAAATATGCGTCCTAGAACGAAAAGGACTTTAATTCGTGACCACCCCCAAAAAGTTGAAAAATCCGCCCAAAACCTAAAAAAATTGAGTTTTTTTTTTGAAAAACTTCTTTTGCCCATATCTCCTTAAATATGCGTCCTAGAGCGAAAAGGACTTTAATTCGCGACCACCCTCAAAAAATTGAAAAATCCACCCAAAACCTAAAAAAATTGAAATTTTTATATGAAAAACTTCTTTTGCCCATATCTCCTAAACTAAGCGTCCTAGAGCGAAAAGGACTTTAATTCGCGACCACCCTCAAAAAATTGAAAAATCCACCCAAAGCCGAAAACAATTGAAATTTTTATATGAAAAACTTCTTTTGCCCATATCTCCTTAAATATGCGTCCTAGAGCGAAAAGGACTTTAATTCGCGACCACCCTCAAAAAATTGAAAAATCCACCCAAAACCTAAAAAAATTGAAATTTTGATATGAAGAACTTCTTTTGCCCATATCTCCTTAAATATGCGTCCTAGAACGAAAAGGACTTTAATTCGTGACCACCCCCAAAAAATTGAAAAATCCACCCAAAACCTAAAACAATTGAAATTTTTATATGAAAAACTTCTTTTGCCCATATCTCCTTAAATATGCGTCCTAGAGCGAAAAGGTCTTTAATTCGTGACCACCCCCAAAAAATTGAAAAATCCACCCAAAACCTAAAAAATTTAAATTTTTATATGAAAAACTTCTTTTGCTCATATCTCCTAAACTATGCGTCCTAGAGCGAAAAGGAGCTTAATTCATGACCACCCCCCAAAAATTGAAAATTCCATCAAAGTCCTGAAAAAATTTAAATTTTTATATGAAAAACTTGTTTTGCTCATATCTCCTAAACTATGCGTCCTAGAGCGAAAAGGAGCTTAATTCATGACCACCCCCAAAAAATCGAAAATTCTCTCAAAATCCTGCAAAAATTGAAATTTTTATATGAAAAACTTGTTTTGCTCATATCTCCTAAACTATGCGTCCTAGAGCGAAAAGGAGCTTAATTCATGACCACCCCCAAAAAACCGAAAATTCCATCCAAATTCTGAAAAAATGGAAATTTTCATATGAAAAACTTGTTTTGCTCATTTCTCCTAAACTATGCGTCCTAGAGCGAAAAGGACTTTAATTCATGACCACCCCCAAAAAATTGGATTTTTCAATTTTTTGAAAAATCCAATTTTAAAAAAATTGAAATTTTTATATGAAGAACTTCTTTTGCCCATATCTCCTTAAATATGCGTCCTAGAACGAAAAGGACTTTAATTCGTGACCACCCCCAAAAAGTTGAAAAATTCACCCAAAACCTAAAAAAATTGAAATTTTTATATGAAAAACTTCTTTTGCCCATATCTCCTTAAATATGCGTCCTAGAGCGAAAAGGACTTTAATTCGTGACCACCACGAAAAACTTGAAAAATCCACTCAAAACCTAAAAAAATTTAAATTTTTATATGAAAAACTTCTTTGGCCTATATCTCCTAAACTAAGCGTCCTAGAGCGAAAAGGACTTTACTTCGTAACCACCCCCAAAAAGTTGAAAAATCCACCCAAAACCTAAAAAAATTAAAATTTTTATTTGAAAAACTTCTTTTGCCCATATCTCCTTAAATATGCGTCCTAGAGCGAAAAGGACTTTAATTCGTGACCACCCCCAAAAAATTGCAAAATCCACCCAAAACCTAAAAAAATTGAAATTTTTATATGAAAAACTTCTTTTGCCCATATCTCCTTAAATATGCGTCCTAGAGCGAAAAGGACTTTAATTCGTGACCACCACGAAAAACTTGAAAAATCCACTCAAAACCTAAAAAAATTTAAATTTTTATATGAAAAACTTCTTTTGCCTATATCTCCTAAACTAAGCGTCCTAGAGCGAAAAGGACTTTAATTCGTAACCACCCCCAAAAAGTTGAAAAATCCACTCGAAACCTAAAAAAATTGAAATTTTTATATGAAAAACTTCTTTTGCCCATATCTCCTTAAATATGCGTCCTAGAGCGAAAAGGACTTTAATTCGCGACCACCCTCAAAAAATTGAAAAATCCACCCAAAACCTAAAAAAATTGAAATTTTTATATGAAAAACTTCTTTTGCCCATATCTCCTTAAATATGCGTCCTAGAGCGAAAAGGACTTTAATCCGTGACCACCCCCAAAAAGTTGAAAAATCCACTCAAAACCTAACAAAATTGAAATTTTTATATGAAAAACTTATTTTGCCCATATCTCCTAAACTAAGCGTCCTAGAGCGAAAAGGACTTTAATTCGCGACCACCCCCAAAAAATTGAAAAATCCACCCAAAACCTAAAAAAATTGAAATTTTTATATGAAAAACTTGTTTTGCCCATATCTTCTTAAATATGCGCCCTAGAGCGAAAAGGACTTTAATTCATGACCACCCCCAAAAAATTGAAAAATCCACCCAAAACCTAAAAAAATTGAAATTTTTATATGAAAAACTTCTTTTGCCCATATCTCATAAACTAAGCGTCCTAGAGCGAAAAGGACTTTAATTCGTGACCACCCTCAAAAAATTGAAAAATCCACCCAAAGCCTAAAACAATTGAAATTTTTATATGAAAAACTTCTTTTGCCCATATCTCCTTAAATATGCGTCCTAGAGCGAAAAGGACTTTAATTCGTGACCACCCCCAAAAAGTTGAAAAATCCACTCAAAACCTAAAAAAATTTAAATTTTTATATGAAAACCTTCTTTTGCCCATAGCTCCTAAACTAAGCGTCCTAGAGCGAAAAGGACTTTAATTCGCGACCACCCTCAAAAAATTTAAAAATCCACCCAAAACCTAAAAAAATTGAAATTTTTATATGAAAAACTTATTTTGCCCATATCTCCTAAACTAAGCGTCCTAGAGCGAAAAGGACTTTAATTCGCGACCACCCCCAAAAAATTGAAAAATCCACCCAAAACCTAAAAAAATTGAAATTTTTATATGAAAAACTTGTTTTGCCCATATCTTCTTAAATATGCGCCCTAGAGCGAAAAGGACTTTAATTCGTGACCACCCCCAAAAAGTTGAAAAATCCACTCAAAACCTAAAAAAATTGAAATTTTTATATGAAAAACTTATTTTGCCCATATCTCCTAAACTAAGCGTCCTAGAGCGAAAAGGACTTTAATTCGTGACCACCCCCACAAAGTTGAAAAATCCACTCAAAACCTAACAAAATTGAAATTTTTATATGAAAAACTTATTTTGCCCATATCTCCTAAACTAAGCGTCCTAGAGCGAAAAGGACTTTAATTCGTAACCACCCCAAAAAGTTGAAAAATCCACTCAAAACCTAAAAAAATTGAAATTTTTATATGAAAAACTTCTTTTGCCCATATCTCCTTAAATATGCGTCCTAGAGCGAAAAGGACTTTAATTCGTGACCACCCCCAAAAAGTTTAAAAATCCACTCAAAACCTAACAAAATTTAAATTTTTATATGAAAAACTTCTTTTGCCCATATCTCCTAAACTAAGCGTCCTAGAGCGAAAAGGACTTTACTTCGTGACCACCCCCAAAAAGTTGAAAAATCCACCCAAAACCTTAAAAAATTGAAATTTTTATATGAAAAACTTCTTTTGCCCATATCTCCTTAAATATGCGTCCTACAGCGAAAAGGACTTTAATTCGTGACCACCCCCAAAAAATTGAAAAATCCACCCAAAACCTAAAACAATTGAAATTTTTATATGAAAAACTTCTTTTGCCCATATCTCCTTAAATATGCGTCCTAGAGCGAAAAAGACTTTAATTCGTGACCACCCCCAAAAAATTGAAAAATCCACCCAAAACCTAAAAAAATTTAAATTTTTATATGAAAAACTTCTTTTGCCCATATCTCCTAAACTAAGCGTCCTAGAGCGAAAAGGACTTTAATTCGTGACCACCCTCAAAAAATTGAAAAATCCACCCAAAACCTAAAAAAATTGAAATTTTTATATGAAAAACTTCTTTTGCCCATATCTCCTAAACTAAGCGTCCTAGAGCGAAAAGGACCACCCCCAAAAAGTTGAAAAATCCACCCAAAACCTAAAAAAAATTGAGATTTTTATATGAAATACTTCTTTTGCCCATATCTCCTTAAATATGCGTCCTACAGCGAAAAGGACTTTAATTCGTGACCACCCCCAAAAAATTGAAAAATCCAACCAAAACCTAAAACAATTGAAATTTTTATATGAAAAACTTCTTTTGCCCATATCTCCTTAAATATGCGTCCTAGAGCGAAAAGGTCTTTAATTCGTGACCACCCCCAAAAAATTGAAAAATCCACCCAAAACCTAAAAAAATTTAAATTTTTATATGAAAAACTTCTTTTGCTCATATCTCCTAAACTATGCGTCCTAAAGCGAAAAGGAGCTTAATTCATGACCACCCTCACAAAATCGAAAATTCCTTCAAAATCCTGAAAAAATTGAAATTTTTATATGAAAAACTTGTTTTGCTCATATCTCCTAAACTATGCGTCCTAGAGCGAAAAGGAGCTTAATTCATGACCACCCCCAAAAAATCGAAAATTCCATCAAAATTCTGAAAAAATGGAAATTTTTATATGAAAAACTTGTTTTGCTCATATCTCCTTAACTATGCGTCCTAGAGCGAACAGGAGCTTAATTCATGACCACCCCCCAAAAATTGAAAATTCCATCAAAGTCCTGAAAAAATTTAAATTTTTATATGAAAAACTTGTTTTGCTCATATCTCCTAAACTATGCGTCCTAGAGCGAAAAGGAGCTTAATTCATGACCACCCCCAAAAAATCGAAAATTCTCTCAAAATCCTGCAAAAATTGAAATTTTTATATGAATAACTTGTTTTGCTCATATCTCCTAAACTATGCGTCCTAGAGAGAAAAGGAGCTTAATTCATGACCACCCCCAAAAAATCGAAAATTCTCTCAAAATCCTGCAAAAATGTAATTTTTTATATGAAAAGCTTGTTTTGCTCATATCTCCTAAACTATGCGTCCTAGAGCGAAAAGGAGCTTAATTCATGACCACCCCAAAAAAAAATCGAAAATTCCATCCAAATTCTGAAAAAATGGAAATTTTTATATGAAAAACTTGTTTTGCTCATATCTCCTAAACTATGCGTCCTAGAGCGAACAGGAGCTTAATTCATGACCACCCCCCAAAAATTGAAAATTCCATCAAAGTCCTGAAAAAATTTAAATTTTTATATGAAAAACTTGTTTTGCTCATATCTCCTAAACTATGCGTCCTAGAGCGAAAAGGAGCTTAATTCATGACCACCCCCAAAAAATCGAAAATTCTCTCAAAATCCTGCAAAAATTGAAATTTTTATATGAAAAACTTGTTTTGCTCATATCTCCTAAACTATGCGTCCTAGAGCGAAAAGGAGCTTAATTCATGACCACCCCCAAAAAACCGAAAATTCCATCCAAATTCTGAAAAAATGGAAATTTTCATATGAAAAACTTGTTTTGCTCATTTCTCCTAAACTATGCGTCCTAGAGCGAAAAGGACTTTAATTCATGACCACCCCCAAAAAATTGGATTTTTCAATTTTGTGAAAAATCCAATTTTAAAAAAATTGAAATTTTTATATGAAGAACTTCTTTTGCCCATATCTCCTTAAATATGCGTCCTAGAACGAAAAGGACTTTAATTCGTGACCACCCCCAAAAAGTTGAAAAATCCACCCAAAACCTAAAAAAATTGAGATTTTTATATGAAAAACTTCTTTTGTCCATATCTCCTTAAATATGCGTCCTAGAGCGCAAAGGACTTTAATTCGTGACCACCCCCAAAAAATTGAAAAATCCACCCAAAACCTAAAAAAATTGAAATTTTTGTATGAAAAACTTCTTTTGCCCATATCTCCTTAAATATGCGTCCTAGAGCGAAAAGGACTTTAATTCGCGACCACCCCCAAAAAATTGAAAAATCCACCCAAAACCTAAAAAAATTGAAATTTTTATATGAAAAACTTGTTTTGCCCATATCTTCTTAAATATGCGCCCTAGAGCGAAAAGGACTTTAATTCATGACCACCCCCAAAAAATTGAAAAATCCACCCAAAACCTAAAAAAATTGAAATTTTTATATGAAAAACTTCTTTTGCCCATATCTCATAAACTAAGCGTCCTAGAGGGAAAAGGACTTTAATTCGTGACCACCCTCAAAAAATTGAAAAATCCACTCAAAACCTAAAAAAATTGAAATTTTTATTTGCCCATATCTCCTTAAATATGCGTCCTAGAGCGAAAAGGACTTTAATTCGTGACCACCCCCAAAAAGTTTAAAAATCCACTGAAAACCTAACAAAATTTAAATTTTTATATGAAAAACTTCTTTTGCCCATATCTCCTAAACTAAGCGTCCTAGAGCGAAAAGGACTTTAATTCGCGACCACCCTCAAAAAATTTAAAAATCCACCCAAAACCTAAAAAAATTGAAATTTTTATATGAAAAACTTATTTTGCCCATATCTCCTAAACTAAGCGTCCTAGAGCGAAAAGGACTTTAATTCGTGACCACCCCCAAAAAGTTGAAAAATCCACTCAAAACCTAACAAAATTGAAATTTTTATATGAAAAACTTATTTTGCCCATATCTCCTAAACTAAGCGTCCTAGAGCGAAAAGGACTTTAATTCGTAACCACCCCCAAAAAGTTGAAAAATCCACTCAAAACCTAAAAAAATTGAAATTTTTATATGAAAAACTTCTTTTGCCCATATCTCCTTAAATATGCGTCCTAGAGCGAAAAGGACTTTAATTCGTGACCACCCCCAAAAAGTTTAAAAATCCACTCAAAACCTAACAAAATTTAAATTTTTATATGAAAAACTTCTTTTGCCCATATCTCCTAAACTAAGCGTCCTAGAGCGAAAAGGACTTTACTTCGTGACCACCCCCAAAATGTTGAAAAATCCACCCAAAACCTTAAAAAATTCAAATTTTTATATGAAAAACTTCTTTTGCCCATATCTCCTTAAATATGCGTCCTACAGCGAAAAGGACTTTAATTCGTGACCACCCCCAAAAAATTGAAAAATCCACCCAAAACCTAAAACAATTGAAATTTTTATATGAAAAACTTCTTTTGCCCATATCTCCTTAAATATGCGTCCTAGAGCGAAAAGGACTTTAATTCGTGACCACCCCCAAAAAATTGAAAAATCCACCCAAAACCTAAAAAAATTTAAATTTTTATATGAAAAACTTCTTTTGCCCATATCTCCTAAACTAAGCGTCCTAGAGCGAAAAGGACTTTAATTCGTGACCACCCTCAAAAAATTGAAAAATCCACCCAAAACCTAAAAAAATTGAAATTTTTATATGAAAAACTTCTTTTGCCCATATCTCCTAAACTAAGCGTCCTAGAGCGAAAAGGACCACCCCCAAAAAGGTGAAAAATCCACCCAAAACCTAAAAAAAATTGAGATTTTTATATGAAATACTTCTTCTGCCCATATCTCCTTAAATATGCGTCCTACAGCGAAAAGGACTTTAATTCGTGACCACCCCCAAAAAATTGAAAAATCCACCCAAAACCTAAAACAATTGAAATTTTTATATGAAAAACTTCTTTTGCCCATATCTCCTTAAATATGCGTCCTAGAGCGAAAAGGTCTTTAATTCGTGACCACCCCCAAAAAATTGAAAAATCCACCCAAAACCTAAAAAAATTTAAATTTTTATATGAAAAACTTCTTTTGCTCATATCTCCTAAACTATGCGTCCTAAAGCGAAAAGGAGCTTAATTCATGACCACCCTCACAAAATCGAAAATTCCTTCAAAATCCTGAAAAAATTGAAATTTTTATATGAAAAACTTGTTTTGCTCATATCTCCTAAACTATGCGTCCTAGAGAGAAAAGGAGCTTAATTCATGACCACCCCCAAAAAATCGAAAATTCTCTCAAAATCCTGCAAAAATGTAATTTTTTATATGAAAAGCTTGTTTTGCTCATATCTCCTAAACTATGCGTCCTAGAGCGAAAAGGAGCTTAATTCATGACCACCCCCAAAAAACCGAAAATTCCATCCAAATTCTGAAAAAATGGAAATTTTCATATGAAAAACTTGTTTTGCTCATTTCTCCTAAACTATGCGTCCTAGAGCGAAAAGGACTTTAATTCATGACCACCCCCAAAAAATTGGATTTTTCAATTTTTTGAAAAATCCAATTTTAAAAAAATTGAAATTTTTATATGAAGAACTTCTTTTGCCCATATCTCCTTAACTATGCGTCCTAGAACGAAAAGGACTTTAATTCGTGACCACCCCCAAAAAGTTGAAAAATCCACCCAAAACCTAAAAAAATTGAGATTTTTATATGAAAAACTTCTTTTGTCCATATCTCCTTAAATATGCGTCCTAGAGCGAAAAGGACTTTAATTCGTGACCACCCCCAAAAAATTGAAAAATCCACCCAAAACCTAAAAAAATTGAAATTTTTATATGAAAAACTTCTTTTGCCCATATCTCCTTAAATATGCGTCCTAGAGCGAAAAGGACTTTAATTCGTGACCACCACGAAAAACTTGAAAAATCCACTCAAAACCTAAAAAAATTTAAATTTTTATATGAAAAACTTCTTTTGCCTATATCTCCTAAACTAAGCGTCCTAGAGCGAAAAGGACTTTAATTCGTGACCACCCCCAAAAAGTTGAAAAATCCACTCAAAACCTAACAAAATTGAAATTTTTATATGAAAAACTTATTTTGCCCATATCTCCTAAACTAAGCGTCCTAGAGCGAAAAGGACTTTAATTCGCGACCACCCCCAAAAAATTGAAAAATCCACCCAAAACCTAAAAAAATTGAAATTTTTATATGAAAAACTTGTTTTGCCCATATCTTCTTAAATATGCGCCCTAGATCGAAAAGGACTTTAATTCATGACCACCCCCAAAAAATTGAAAAATCCACCCAAAACCTAAAAAAATTGAAATTTTTATATGAAAAACTTCTTTTGCCCATATCTCATAAACTAAGCGTCCTAGAGCGAAAAGGACTTTAATTCGCGACCACCCTCAACAAATTGAAAAATCCACCCAAAGCCTAAAACAATTGAAATTTTTATATGAAAAACTTCTTTTGCCCATATCTCCTTAAATATGCGTCCTAGAGCGAAAAGGACTTTAATTCGTGACCACCCCCAAAAAGTTGAAAAATCCACTCAAAACCTAAAAAAATTGAAATTTTTATATGAAAACCTTCTTTTGCCCATATCTCCTAAACTAAGCGTCCTAGAGCGAAAAGGACTTTAATTCGCGACCACCCTCAAAAAATTTAAAAATCCACCCAAAACCTAAAAAAATGGAAATTTTTATATGAAAAACTTATTTTGCCCATATCTCCTAAACTAAGCGTCCTAGAGCGAAAAGGACTTTAATTCGTGACCACCCCCAAAAAGTTGAAAAATCCACTCAAAACCTAACAAAATTGAAATTTTTATATGAAAAACTTATTTTGCCCATATCTCCTAAACTAAGCGTCCTAGAGCGAAAAGGACTTTAATTCGTAACCACCCCCAAAAAGTTGAAAAATCCACTCAAAACCTAAAAAAATTGAAATTTTTATATGAAAAACTTCTTTTGCCCATATCTTCTTAAATATGCGCCCTAGAGCGAAAAGGACTTTAATTCATGACCACCCCCAAAAAATTTAAAAATCCACCCAAAACCTAAAAAAATGGAAATTTTTATATGAAAAACTTATTTTGCCCATATCTCCTAAACTAAGCGTCCTAGAGCGAAAAGGACTTTAATTCGTAACCACCCCCAAACAGTTGAAAAATCCACCCAAAACCTAAAAAAATTGAAATTTTTATATGAAAAACTTCTTTTGCCCATATCTCCTTAAATATGCGTCCTAGAACGAAAAGGACTTTAATTCGTGACCACCCCCAAAAAGTTGAAAAATCCACCCAAAACCTAAAAAAATTGAGATTTTTATATGAAAAACTTCTTTTGTCCATATCTCCTTAAATATGCGTCCTAGAGCGAAAAGGACTTTAATTCGTGACCACCCCCAAAAAATTGAAAAATCCACCCAAAACCTAAAAAAAATGAAATTTTTATATGAAAAACTTCTTTTGCCCATATCTCTTTAAATATGCGTCCTAGAGCGAAAAGGACTTTAATTCGTTACCAGCACGAAAAACTTGAAAAATCCACTCAAAACCTAAAAAAATTGAAATTTTTATATGAAAAACTTCTTTTGCCCATATCTCCTTAAATATGCGTCCTAGAGCGAAAAGGACTTTAATTCGCGACCACCCTCAAAAAATTGAAAAATCCACCCAAAACCTAAAAAAATTTAAATTTTTATATGAAAAACTTCTTTTGCCCATATCTCCTAAACTAAGCGTCCTAGAGCGAAAAGGACTTTAATTCGTGACCACCCCCAAAAAGTTGAAAAATCCACTCAAAACCTAACAAAATTGAAATTTTTATATGAAAAACTTATTTTGCCCATATCTCCTAAACTAAGCGTCCTAGAGCGAAAAGGACTTTAATTCGCGACCACCCCCAAAAAATTGAAAAATCCACCCAAAACCTAAAAAAATTGAAATTTTTATATGAAAAACTTCTTTTGCCCATATCTTCTTAAATATGCGCCCTAGAGCGAAAAGGACTTTAATTCATGACCACCCCCAAAAAATTGAAAAATCCACCCAAAACCTAAAAAAATTGAAATTTTTATATGAAAAACTTCTTTTGCCCATATCTCATAAACTAAGCGTCCTAGAGCGAAAAGGACTTTAATTCGCGACCACCCTCAAAAAATTGAAAAATCCACCCAAAGCCTAAAACAATTGAAATTTTTATATGAAAAACTTCTTTTGCCCATATCTCCTTAAATATGCGTCCTAGAACGAAAAGGACTTTAATTCGTGACCACCCCCAAAAAGTTGAAAAATCCACCCAAAACCTAAAAAAATTGAGATTTTTATATGAAAAACTTCTTTTGTCCATATCTCCTTAAATATGCGTCCTAGAGCGAAAAGGACTTTAATTCGTGACCACCCCCAAAAAATTGAAAAATCCACCCAAAACCTAAAAAAATTGAAATTTTTATATGAAAAACTTCTTTTGCCCATATCTCTTTAAATATGCGTCCTAGAGCGAAAAGGACTTTACTTCGTTACCAGCACGAAAAACTTGAAAAATCCACTCAAAACCTAAAAAAAATTAAATTTTTATATGAAAAACTTCTTTTGCCCATATCTCCTTAAATATGCGTCCTAGAGCGAAAAGGACTTTAATTCGTGACCAGCACGAAAAACTTGAAAAATCCACTCAAAACCTAAAAAAATTTAAATTTTTATATGAAAAACTTCTTTTGCCCTTATCTCCTTAAATATGCGTCCTAGAGCGAAAAGGACTTTAATTCGTGACCACCCCCAAAAAGTTGAAAAATCTACTCAAAACCTAAAAAAACCAGAAAGTTGAAAAATCCACTCGAAACCTAAAAAAATTTAGATTTTTATATGAAAAACTTCTTTTGCCCATATCTCCTAAACTAAGCGTCCTAGAGCGAAAAGGACTTTAATTCGCGACCACCCCCAAAAAATTGAAAAATCCACCCAAAACCTAAAAAAATTGAAATTTTTATATGAAAAACTTCTTTTGCCCATATCTTCTTAAATATGCGCCCTAGAGCGAAAAGGACTTTAATTCGCGACCACCCCCAAACAGTTGAAAAATCCACCCAAAACCTTAAAAAATTTAAATTCTTATATGAAAAACTTCTTTTGCCCATATCTCCTAAACTAAGCGTCCTAGAGCGAAAAGGACTTTAATTCGTAACCACCCCCAAACAGTTGAAAAATCCACCCAAAACCTAAAAAAATTGAAATTTTTATATGAAAAACTTCTTTTGCCCATATCTCCTTAAATATGCGTCCTAGAACGAAAAGGACTTTACTTCGTTACCAGCACGAAAAACTTGAAAAATCCACTCAAAACCTAAAAAAAATTAAATTTTTATATGAAAAACTTCTTTTGCCCATATCTCCTTAAATATGCGTCCTAGAGCGAAAAGGACTTTAATTCGTGACCAGCACGAAAAACTTGAAAAATCCACTCAAAACCTAAAAAAATTTAAATTTTTATATGAAAAACTTCTTTTGCCCTTATCTCCTTAAATATGCGTCCTAGAGCGAAAAGGACTTTAATTCGTGACCACCCCCAAAAAGTTGAAAAATCTACTCAAAACCTAAAAAAATTGAAATTTTTATATGAAAAACTTCTTTTGCCCATATCTCCTTAAATATGAGTCCTAGAGCGAAAAGGGACTTTAATTTGTGACCACCCCCAAAAAGTTTAAAAATCCACCCAAAACCTTAAAAAATTTAAATTCTTATATGAAAAACTTCTTTTGCCCATATCTCCTAAACTAAGCGTCCCAGAGCGAAAAGGACTTTAATTCGCGACCACCCTCAAAAAATTGAAAAATCCACCCAAAACCTAAAAAAATTGAAATTTTTATATGAAAAACTTCTTTTGCGCATATCTCCTTAAATATGCGTCCTAGAGCGAAAAGGACTTTAATTCGCGACCACCCCCAAAAAATTGAAAAATCCACCCAAAACCTAAAAAAATTGAAATTTTTATATGAAAAACTTCTTTTGCCCATATCTCCTAAACTAAGCGTCCTAGAGCGAAAAGGACTTTAATTCGTGACCACCCTCAAAAAATTGAAAAATCCACCCAAAACCTAAAAAAATTGAAATTTTTATATGAAAAATTTCTTTTGCCCATATCTCCTTAAATATGCGTCCTAGAGCGAAAAGGACTTTAATTCGTGACCACCCCCAAAAAGTTTAAAAATCCACTCAAAACCTAACAAAATTTAAATTTTTATATGAAAAACTTCTTTTGCCCATATCTCCTAAACTAAGCGTCCTAGAGCGAAAAGGACTTTACTTCGTGACCACCCCCAAAAAGTTGAAAAATCCACCCAAAACCTAAAACAATTGAAATTTTTATATGAAAAACTTCTTTTGCCCATATCTCCTTAAATATGCGTCCTAGAGCGAAAAGGACTTTAATTCGTGACCACCCCCAAAAAATTGAAAATCCACCCAAAACCTAAAAAAAATTAAATTTTTATATGAAAAACTTCTTTTGCCCATATCTCCTAAACTAAGCGTCCTAGAGCGAAAAGGACTTTAATTCGTGACCACCCTCAAAAAATTGAAAAATCCACCCAAAACCTAAAAAAATTGAAATTTTTATATGAAAAACTTCTTTTGCCCATATCTCCTAAACTAAGCGTCCTAGAGCGAAAAGGACTTTAATTCGTGACCACCCCCAAAAAGTTGAAAAATCCACTCAAAACCTAAAAAAATTTAGATTTTTATATGAAAAACTTCTTTTGCCCATATCTCCTAAACTAAGCGTCCTAGAGCGAAAAGGACTTTAATTCGCGACCACCCCCAAAAAATTGAAAAATCCACCCAAAACCTAAAAAAATTGAAATTTTTATATGAAAAACTTCTTTTGCCCATATCTCCTTAAATATGCGTCCTAGAGCGAAAAGGACTTTAATTGGTGACCACCCCCAAAAAGTTGAAAAATCCACTCAAAACCTAACAAAATTGAAATTTTTATATGAAAAACTTATTTTGCCCATATCTCCTAAACTAAGCGTCCTAGAGCGAAAAGGACTTTAATTCGTAACCACCCCCAAAAAGTTGAAAAATCCACTCAAAACCTAAAAAAATTAAAATTTTTATATGAAAAACTTCTTTTGCCCATATCTCCTTAAATATGCGTCCTAGAGCGAAAAGGACTTTAATTCGCGACCACCCTCAAAAAATTGAAAAATCCACCCAAAACCTTAAAAAATTTAAATTTTTATATGAAAAACTTCTTTTGCCCATATCTCCTAAACTAAGCGTCCTAGAGCGAAAAGGACTTTAATTCGTAACCACCCCCAAAAAGTTTAAAAATCCACTCAAAACCTAAAAAAATTGAAATTTTTATATGAAAGCCTTCTTTTGCCCATATCTCCTAAACTAAGCGTCCTAGAGCGAAAAGGACTTTAATTCGCGACCACCCTCAAAAAATTGAAAAATCCACCCAAACCCTAAAAAAATTGAAATTTTTATATGAAAAACTTATTTTGCCCATATCTCCTAAACTAAGCGTCCTAGAGCGAAAAGGATTTTAATTCGTGACCACCCTCAAAAAATTGAAAAATCCACCCAAAACCTAAAAAAATTGAAATTTTTATATGAAAAACTTCTTTTGCCCATATCCCCTTAAATATGCGTCCTACAGCGAAAAGGACTTTAATTCGTGACCACCCCCAAAAAATTGACAAATCCACCCAAAACCTAAAACAAATGAAATATGAAAAACTTCTTTTGCCCATATCTCCTTAAATATGCGCCCTAGAGCGAAAAGGCTTTAATTCGTGACCACCCCCAAAAAATTGAAAAATCCACCCAAAACCTAAAAAAATTTAAATTTTTATATGAAAAACTTCTTTTGCCCATATCTCCTAAACTAAGCGTTCTAGAGCGAAAAGGACTTTAATTCGTGACCACCCTCAAAAAATTGAAAAATCCACCCAAAACCTAAAAAAAATGAAATTTTTATATGAAAAACTTCTTTTGCCCATATCTCCTTAAATATGCGTCCTAGAGCGAAAAGGACTTTAATTCGTGACCACCCCCAAAAAGTTGAAAAATCCACCCAAAACCTAAAAAAATTGAAATTTTTATATGAAAAACTTATTTTGCCCATATCTCCTAAACTAAGCGTCCTAGAGCGAAAAGGACTTTAATTCGCGACCACCCTCAAAAAATTGAAAAATCCACCCAAAACCTTAAAAAATTTAAATTTTTATATGAAAAACTTCTTTTGCCCGTATCTCCTAAACTAAGCGTCCTAGAGCGAAAAGGACTTTAATTCGTAACCACCCCCAAAAAGTTTAAAAATCCACTCAAAACCTAAAAAAATTGAAATTTTTACATGAAAACCTTCTTTTGCCCATATCTCCTAAACTAAGCGTCCTAGAGCGAAAAGGACTTTAATTCGCGACCACCCTCAAAAAATTGAAAAATCCACCCAAACCCTAAAAAAATTGAAATTTTTATATGAAAAACTTATTTTGCCCATATCTCCTAAACTAAGCGTCCTAGAGCGAAAAGGACTTTAATTCGTGACCACCCTCAAAAAATTGAAAAATCCACCCAAAACCTAAAAAAATTGAAATTTTTATATGAAAAACTTCTTTTGCCCATATCTCCTTAAATATGCGTCCTAGAGCGAAAAGGACTTTAATTCATGACCACCCCCAAAAAGTTGAAAAATCCACTCAAAACCTAACAAAATTGAAATGTTTATATGAAAAACTTATTTTGCCCATATCTCCTAAACTAAGCGTCCTAGAGCGAAAAGGTCTTTCATTCGTAACCACCCCCAAAAAGTTGAAAAATCCACTCAAAACCTAAAAAAATTGAAATTTTTATATGAAAAACTTCTTTTGCCCATATCTCCTTAAATATGCGTCCTAGAGCGAAAAGGACTTTAATTCGCGACCACCCTCAAAAAATTGAAAAATCCACCCAAAACCTAAAAAAATTGAAATTTTTATATGAAAAACTTCTTTTGCCCATGTCTTCTTAAATATGCGTCCTAGAGCGAAAAGGACTTTAATTCGTGACCACCCCCAAAAAATTGAAAAATCCACCCAAAATCTAAAAAAATTGAAATTTTTATATGAAATACTTCTTTTGCCCATATCTCCTTAAATATGCGTCCTACAGCGAAAAGGGACTTTACTTCGTGACCACCCCCAAAAAATTGAAAAATCCACCCAAAACCTTAAACAATTTAAATTTTTATATGAAAAACTTCTGTTGCCCATATCTCCTAAACTAAGCGTGCTAGACCGAAAAGGACTTTACTTCGTGACCACCCCCAAAAAGTTGAAAAATCCACCCAAAACCTTAAAAAATTGAAATTTTTATATGAAAAACTTCTTTTGCCCATATCTCCTTAAATATGCGTCCTAGAGCGAAAAGGACTTTACTTCGTGACCACCCCCAAAAAATTGAAAAATCCACCCAAAATCTAAAAAAATTTAAATTTTTATATGAAATACTTCTTTTGCCCATATCTCCTTAAATATGCGTCCTACAGCGAAAAGGGACTTTACTTCGTGACCACCCCCAAAAAATTGAAAAATCCACCCAAAACCTTAAAAAATTTAAATTTTTATATGAAAAACTTCTGTTGCCCATATCTCCTAAACTAAGCGTGCTAGACCGAAAAGGACTTTACTTCGTGACCACCCCCAAAAAGTTGAAAAATCCACCCAAAACCTTAAAAAATTGAAATTTTTATATGAAAAACTTCTTTTGCCCATATCTCCTTAAATATGCGTCCTACAGCGAAAAGGACTTTAATTCGTGACCACCCCCAAAAAATTGACAAATCCACCCAAAACCTAAAAAAATTGAAATTTTTATATGAAAAACTTATTTTGCCCATATCTCCTAAACTAAGCGTCCTAGAGCGAAAAGGACTTTAATTCGCGACCACCCTCAAAAAATTGAAAAATCCACCCAAATCCTTAAAAAATTTAAATTTTTATATGAAAAACTTCTTATGCCCGTATCTCCTAAACTAAGCGTCCTAGAGCGAAAAGGACTTTAATTCGTAACCACCCCCAAAAAGTTTAAAAATCCACTCAAAACCTAAAAAAATTGAAATTTTTACATGAAAACCTTCTTTTGCCCATATCTCCTAAACTAAGCGTCCTAGAGCGAAAAGGACTTTAATTCGCGACCACCCTCAAAAAATTGAAAAATCCACCCAAACCCTAAAAAAATTGAAATTTTTATATGAAAAACTTATTTTGCCCATATCTCCTAAACTAAGCGTCCTAGAGCGAAAAGGACTTTAATTCGTGACCACCCTCAAAAAATTGAAAAATCCACCCAAAACCTAAAAAAATTGAAATTTTTATATGAAAAACTTCTTTTGCCCATATCTCCTTAAATATGCGTCCTAGAGCGAAAAGGACTTTAATTCATGACCACCCCCAAAAAGTTGAAAAATCCACTCAAAACCTAACAAAATTGAAATGTTTATATGAAAAACTTATTTTGCCCATATCTCCTAAACTAAGCGTCCTAGAGCGAAAAGGACTTTCATTCGTAACCACCCCCAAAAAGTTGAAAAATCCACTCAAAACCTAAAAAAATTGAAATTTTTATATGAAAAACTTCTTTTGCCCATATCTCCTTAAATATGCGTCCTAGAGCGAAAAGGACTTTAATTCGCGACCACCCTCAAAAAATTGAAAAATCCACCCAAAACCTAAAAAAATTGAAATTTTTATATGAAAAACTTCTTTTGCCCATGTCTTCTTAAATATGCGTCCTAGAGCGAAAAGGACTTTAATTCGTGACCACCCCCAAAAAATTGAAAAATCCACCCAAAATCTAAAAAAATTGAAATTTTTATATGAAATACTTCTTTTGCCCATATCTCCTTAAATATGCGTCCTACAGCGAAAAGGGACTTTACTTCGTGACCACCCCCAAAAAATTGAAAAATCCACCCAAAACCTTAAACAATTTAAATTTTTATATGAAAAACTTCTGTTGCCCATATCTCCTAAACTAAGCGTGCTAGACCGAAAAGGACTTTACTTCGTGACCACCCCCAAAAAGTTGAAAAATCCACCCAAAACCTTAAAAAATTGAAATTTTTATATGAAAAACTTCTTTTGCCCATATCTCCTTAAATATGCGTCCTAGAGCGAAAAGGACTTTACTTCGTGACCACCCCCAAAAAATTGAAAAATCCACCCAAAATCTAAAAAAATTTAAATTTTTATATGAAATACTTCTTTTGCCCATATCTCCTTAAATATGCGTCCTACAGCGAAAAGGGACTTTACTTCGTGACCACCCCCAAAAAATTGAAAAATCCACCCAAAACCTTAAAAAATTTAAATTTTTATATGAAAAACTTCTGTTGCCCATATCTCCTAAACTAAGCGTGCTAGACCGAAAAGGACTTTACTTCGTGACCACCCCCAAAAAGTTGAAAAATCCACCCAAAACCTTAAAAAATTGAAATTTTTATATGAAAAACTTCTTTTGCCCATATCTCCTTAAATATGCGTCCTACAGCGAAAAGGACTTTAATTCGTGACCACCCCCAAAAAATTGACAAATCCACCCAAAACCTAAAACAATTGAAATTTTTATATGAAAAACTTATTTTGCCCATATCTCCTAAACTAAGCGTTCTAGAGCGAAAAGGACTTTAATTCGTGACCACCCCCAAAAAGTTGAAAAATCCACCCAAAACCTAAAAAAATTCAGATTTTTATATGAAAAACTTCTTTTGCCCATATCTGCTTAAATATGCGTCCTAGAGCGAAAAGGACTTTAATTCGTGACCACCCTCAAAAAATTGAAAAATCCACCCAAAACCTAAAAAAATTGAAATTTTTATATGAAAAACTTCTTTTGCCCATATCTCTTTAAATATGCGTCCTAGAGCGAAAAGGAGTTTAATTCGTGACCACCCTCAAAAAATTGAAAACTCCACCCAAAACCTAAAAAAATTGAAATTTTTATATGAAAAACTTCTTTTGCCCATATCTCCTAAACTAAGCGTTCTAGAGCGAAAAGGACTTTAAATCGTGACCACCCCCAAAAAATTGAAAAATCCACCCAAAACCTAAAACAATTGAAATTTTTATATGAAAAACTTCTTTTGCCCATATCTCCTTAAATATGCGTCCTAGAGCGAAAAGGACTTTAATTCGTGACCACCCCCAAAAATTTGAAAAATCCACCCAAAACCTAAAACAATTGAAATTTTTATATGAAAACCTTCTTTTGCTCATATCTCCTAAACTATGCGTCCTAAGGCGAAAAGGAGCTTAATTCATGACCACCCTCACAAAATCGAAAATTCCTTCAAAATCCTGAAAAAATTGAAATTTTTATATGAAAAACTTATTTTGCCCATATCTCCTAAACTAAGCGTCCTAGAGCGAAAAGGACTTTAATTCGTGACCACCCTCAAAAAATTGAAAAATCCACCCGAAACCTAAAAAAATTGAAATTTTTATATGAAAAACTTCTTTTGCCCATATCTCCTTAAATATGCGTCCTAGAGCGAAAAGGACTTTAATTCATGACCACCCCCAAAAAGTTGAAAAATCCACTCAAAACCTAACAAAATTGAAATTTTTATATGAAAAACTTATTTTGCCCATATCTCCTAAACTAAGCGTCCTAGAGCGAAAAGGACTTTAATTCGTAACCACCCCCAAAAAGTTGAAAAATCCACTCAAAACCTAAAAAAATTGACATTTTTATATGAAAAACTTCTTTTGCCCATATCTCCTTAAATATGCGTCCTAGAGCGAAAAGGACTTTAATTCGCGACCAACCTCAAAAAATTGAAAAATCCACCCAAAACCTTAAAAAATTTAAATTTTTATATGAAAAACTTCTTTTGCCCATATCTCCTAAACTAAGCGTCCTAGAGCGAAAAGGACTTTAATTCGTAACCACCCCCAAAAAGTTGAAAAATCCACTCAAAACCTAAAAAAATTGAAATTTTTATATGAAAACCTTCTTTTGCCCATATCTCCTAAACTAAGCGTCCTAGAGCGAAAAGGACTTTAATTCGCGACCACCCTCAAAAAATTGAAAAATCCACCCAAACCCTAAAAAAATTGAAATTTTTATATGAAAAACTTATTTTGCCCATATCTCCTAAACTAAGCGTCCTAGAGCGAAAAGGACTTTAATTCGTGACCGCCCCCAAAAAGTTGAAAAATCCACTCGAAACCTAAAAAAAATTAGATTTTTATATGAAAAACTTCTTTTGCCCATATCTCCTAAACTAAGCGTCCTAGAGCGAAAAGGACTTTAATTCGTGACCACCCTCAAAAAATTGAAAAATCCACCCAAAACCTAAAAAAATTGAAATTTTTATATGAAAAACTTCTTTTGCCCATATCTCCTAAACTAAGCGTCCTAGAGCGAAAAGGACTTTAATTCGCGACCACCCCCAAAAAATTGAAAAATCCACCCAAAACCTAAAAAAATTGAAATTTTTATATGAAAAACTTCTTTTGCTCATATCTCCTAAACTAAGCGTCCTAGAGCGAAAAGGACTTTAATTCGTGACTACCCCCAAAAAGTTTAAAAATCCACTCAAAACCTAACAAAATTTAAATTTTTATATGAAAAACTTCTTTTGCCCATATCTCCTAAACTAAGCGTCCTAGAGCGAAAAGGACTTTAATTCGTGACCACCCTCAAAAAATTGAAAAAATCACCCAAAACCTAAAAAAATTTAAATTTTTATATGAAAAACTTCTTTTGCTCATATCTCCTAAACTATGCGTCCTAAAGCGAAAAGGAGCTTAATTCATGACCACCCTCACAAAATCGAAAATTCCTTCAAAATCCTGAAAAAATTGAAATTTTTATATGAAAAACTTGTTTTGCTCATAGCTCCTAAACTATGCGTCCTAGAGCGAAAAGGAGCTTAATTCGTGACCACCCCCAAAAAATCGAAAATTCCATCCAAATTCTGAAAAAATTGAAATTTTTATATGAAAAACTTGTTTTGCTCATATCTCCTAAACTATGCGTCCTAGAGAGAAAAGGAGCTTAATTCATGACCACCCCCAAAAAATCGAAAATTCTCTCAAAATCCTGCAAAAATTGAAATTTTTATATGAAAAACTTGTTTTGCTCATATCTCCTAAACTATGCGTCCTAGAGCGAAAAGGAGCTTAATTCATGACCACCCCCAAAAAACCGAAAATTCCATCCAAATTCTGAAAAAATGGAAATTTTTATATGAAAAACTTGTTTTGCTCATTTCTCCTAAACTATGCGTCCTAGAGCGAAAAGGACTTTAATTCATGACCACCCCCAAAAAATTTAAAAATCCACCCAAAACCTAAAAAAATTGAAATTTTTATATGAAGAACTTCTTTTGCCCATATCTCCTTAAATATGCGTCCTAGAGCGAAAAGGACTTTAATTCGTTACCAGCACGAAAAACTTGAAAAATCCACTCAAAACCTAAAAAAATTTTAATTTTTATATGAAAAACTTCTTTTGCCCATATCTCCTTAAATATGCGTCCTAGAGCGAAAAGGACTTTAATTCGTGACCACCCCCAAAAAATTGAAAACTCCACCCAAAACCTAAAAAAATTGAAATTTTTATATGAAAAACTTCTTTTGCCCATATCTCCTTAAATATGCGTCCTAGAACGAAAAGGACTTTAATTCGTGACCACCCCCAAAAAGTTGAAAAATCCGCCCAAAACCTAAAAAAATTGAGTTTTTTTTTGAAAAACTTCTTTTGCCCATATCTCCTTAAATATGCGTCCTAGAGCGAAAAGGACTTTAATTCGCGACCACCCTCAAAAAATTGAAAAATCCACCCAAAACCTAAAAAAATTGAAATTTTTATATGAAAAACTTCTTTTGCCCATATCTCCTAAACTAAGCGTCCTAGAGCGAAAAGGACTTTAATTCGCGACCACCCTCAAAAAATTGAAAAATCCACCCAAAGCCGAAAACAATTGAAATTTTTATATGAAAAACTTCTTTTGCCCATATCTCCTTAAATATGCGTCCTAGAGCGAAAAGGACTTTAATTCGCGACCACCCTCAAAAAATTGAAAAATCCACCCAAAACCTAAAAAAATTGAAATTTTTATATGAAAACCTTCTTTTGCCCATATCTCCTAAACTAAGCGTCCTAGAGCGAAAAGGACTTTAATTCGTGACCACCCCCAAAAAATTGAAAAATCCACCCAAAACCTAAAAAAATTTAAATTTTTATATGAAAAACTTCTTTTGCCCATATCTCCTAAACTAAGCGTCCTAGAGCGAAAAGGACTTTAATTCGTGACCACCCTCAAAAAATTGAAAAATCCACCCAAAACCTAAAAAAATTGAAATTTTGATATGAAGAACTTCTTTTGCCCATATCTCCTTAAATATGTGTCCTAGAACGAAAAGGACTTTAATTCGTGACCACCCCCAAAAAATTGAAAAATCCACCCAAAACCTAAAACAATTGAAATTTTTATATGAAAAACTTCTTTTGCCCATATCTCCTTAAATATGCGTCCTAGAGCGAAAAGGTCTTTAATTCGTGACCACCCCCAAAAAATTGAAAAATCCACCCAAAACCTAAAAAAATTTAAATTTTTATATGAAAAACTTCTTTTGCTCATATCTCCTAAACTATGCGTCCTAGAGCGAAAAGGAGCTTAATTCATGACCACCCTCACAAAATCGAAAATTCCTTCAAAATTCTGAAAAAATGGACATTTTTATATGAAAAACTTGTTTTGCTCATATCTCCTAAACTATGCGTCCTAGAGCGAACAGGAGCTTAATTCATGACCACCCCCCAAAAATTGAAAATTCCATCAAAGTCCTGAAAAAATTTAAATTTTTATATGAAAAACTTGTTTTGCTCATATCTCCTAAACTATGCGTCCTAGAGCGAAAAGGAGCTTAATTCATGACCACCCCCAAAAAATCGAAAATTCTCTCAAAATCCTGCAAAAATTGAAATTTTTATATGAAAAATTTGTTTTGCTCATATCTCCTAAACTATGCGTCCTAGAGCGAAAAGGAGCTTAATTCATGACCACCCCCAAAAAACCGAAAATTCCATCCAAATTCTGAAAAAATGGAAATTTTCATATGAAAAACTTGTTTTGCTCATTTCTCCTAAACTATGCGTCCTAGAGCGAAAAGGACTTTAATTCATGACCACCCCCAAAAAATTGGATTTTTCAATTTTTTGAAAAATCCAATTTTAAAAAAATTGAAATTTTTATATGAAGAACTTCTTTTGCCCATATCTCCTTAAATATGCGTCCTAGAACGAAAAGGACTTTAATTCGTGACCACCCCCAAAAAGTTGAAAAATTCACCCAAAACCTAAAAAAATTGAAATTTTTATATGAAAAACTTCTTTTGCCCATATCTCCTTAAATATGCGTCCTAGAGCGAAAAGGACTTTAATTCGTGACCACCACGAAAAACTTGAAAAATCCACTCAAAACCTAAAAAAATTTAAATTTTTATATGAAAAACTTCTTTTGCCTATATCTCCTAAACTAAGCGTCCTAGAGCGAAAAGGACTTTACTTCGTAACCACCCCCAAAAAGTTGAAAAATCCACCCAAAACCTAAAAAAATTAAAATTTTTATTTGAAAAACTTCTTTTGCCCATATCTCCTTAAATATGCGTCCTAGAGCGAAAAGGACTTTAATTCGTGACCACCCCCAAAAAATTGCAAAATCCACCCAAAACCTAAAAAAATTGAAATTTTTATATGAAAAACTTCTTTTGCCCATATCTCCTTAAATATGCGTCCTAGAGCGAAAAGGACTTTAATTCGTGACCACCACGAAAAACTTGAAAAATCCACTCAAAACCTAAAAAAATTTAAATTTTTATATGAAAAACTTCTTTTGCCTATATCTCCTAAACTAAGCGTCCTAGAGCGAAAAGGACTTTAATTCGTAACCACCCCCAAAAAGTTGAAAAATCCACTCGAAACCTAAAAAAATTGAAATTTTTATATGAAAAACTTCTTTTGCCCATATCTCCTTAAATATGCGTCCTAGAGCGAAAAGGACTTTAATTCGCGACCACCCCCAAAAAATTGAAAAATCCACCCAAAACCTAAAAAAATTGAAATTTTTATATGAAAAACTTGTTTTGCCCATATCTTCTTAAATATGCGCCCTAGAGCGAAAAGGACTTTAATTCATGACCACCCCCAAAAAATTGAAAAATCCACCCAAAACCTAAAAAAATTTAAATTTTTATATGAAAAACATCTTTTGCCCATATCTCATAAACTAAGCGTCCTAGAGCGAAAAGGACTTTAATTCGTGACCACCCTCAAAAAATTGAAAAATCCACCCAAAGCCTAAAACAATTGAAATTTTTATATGAAAAACTTCTTTTGCCCATATCTCCTTAAATATGCGTCCTAGAGCGAAAAGGACTTTAATTCGTGACCACCCCCAAAAAGTTGAAAAATCCACTCAAAACCTAACAAAATTGAAATTTTTATATGAAAAACTTATTTTGCCCATATCTCCTAAACTAAGCGTCCTAGAGCGAAAAAAAAAATTGAAATTTTTATATGAAAAACTTGTTTTGCCCATATCTTCTTAAATATGCGCCCTAGAGCGAAAAGGACTTTAATTCATGACCACCCCCAAAAAATTGAAAAATCCACCCAAAACCTAAAAAAATTGAAATTTTTATATGAAAAACTTCTTTTGCCCATATCTCATAAACTAAGCGTCCTAGAGCGAAAAGGACTTTAATTCGTGACCACCCTCAAAAAATTGAAAAATCCACCCAAAGCCTAAAACAATTGAAATTTTTATATGAAAAACTTCATTTGCCCATATCTCCTTAAATATGCGTCCTAGAGCGAAAAGGACTTTAATTCGTGACCACACCCAAAAAGTTGAAAAATCCACTCAAAACCTAACAAAATTGAAATTTTTATATGAAAAACTTATTTTGCCCATATCTCCTAAACTAAGCGTCCTAGAGCGAAAAGGACTTTAATTCGCGACCACCCTCAAAAAATTTAAAAATCCACACAAAACCTAAAAAAATTGAAATTTTTATATGAAAAACTTATTTTGCCCATATCTCCTAAACTAAGCGTCCTAGAGCGAAAAGGACTTTAATTCGCGACCACCCCCAAAAAATTGAAAAATCCACCCAAAACCTAAAAAAATTGAAATTTTTATATGAAAAACTTGTTTTGCCCATATCTTCTTAAATATGCGCCCTAGAGCGAAAAGGACTTTAATTCGTGACCACCCCCAAAAAGTTGAAAAATCCACTCAAAACCTAAAAAAATTGAAATTTTTATATGAAAAACTTATTTTGCCCATATCTCCTAAACTAAGCGTCCTAGAGCGAAAAGGACTTTAATTCGTAACCACCCCCAAAAAGTTGAAAAATCCACTCAAAACCTAAAAAAATTGAAATTTTTATATGAAAAACTTCTTTTGCCCATATCTCCTTAAATATGCGTCCTAGAGCGAAAAGGACTTTAATTCGTGACCACCCCTAAAAAGTTGAAAAATCCACCCAAAACCTTAAAAAATTGAAATTTTTATATGAAAAACTTATTTTGCCCATATCTCCTAAACTAAGCGTCCTAGAGCGAAAAGGACTTTAATTCGTAACCACCCCCAAAAAGTTGAAAAATCCACTCAAAACCTAAAAAAATTGAAATTTTTATATGAAAAACTTCTTTTGCCCATATCTTCTTAAATATGCGCCCTAGAGCGAAAAGGACTTTAATTCGTGACCACCCCCAAAAAGTTGAAAAATCCACTCAAAACCTAAAAAAATTGAAATTTTTATATGAAAAACTTATTTTGCCCATATCTCCTAAACTAAGCGTCCTAGAGCGAAAAGGACTTTAATTCGCGACCACCCCCAAAAAATTGAAAAATCCACCCAAAACCTAAAAAAATTGAAATTTTTATATGAAAAACTTGTTTTGCCCATATCTTCTTAAATATGCGCCCTAGAGCGAAAAGGACTTTAATTCGTGACCACCCCCAAAAAGTTGAAAAATCCACTCAAAACCTAAAAAAATTGAAATTTTTATATGAAAAACTTATTTTGCCCATATCTCCTAAACTAAGCGTCCTAGAGCGAAAAGGACTTTAATTCGTAACCACCCCCAAAAAGTTGAAAAATCCACTCAAAACCTAAAAAAATTGAAATTTTTATATGAAAAACTTCTTTTGCCCATATCTCCTTAAATATGCGTCCTAGAGCGAAAAGGACTTTAATTCGTGACCACCCCCAAAAAGTTGAAAAATCCACTCAAAACCTAAAAAAATTGAAATTTTTATATGAAAAACTTATTTTGCCCATATCTCCTAAACTAAGCGTCCTAGAGCGAAAAGGACTTTAATTCGTAACCACCCCCAAAAAGTTTAAAAATCCACTCAAAACCTAACAAAATTTAAATTTTTATATGAAAAACTTCTTTTGCCCATATCTCCTAAACTAAGCGTCCTAGAGCGAAAAGGACTTTACTTCGTGACCACCCCTAAAAAGTTGAAAAATCCACCCAAAACCTTAAAAAATTGAAATTTTTATATGAAAAACTTCTTTTGCCCATATCTCCTTAAATATGCGTCCTACAGCGAAAAGGACTTTAATTCGTGACCACCCCCAAAAAATTGAAAAATCCACCCAAAACCTAAAACAATTGAAATTTTTATATGAAAAACTTCTTTTGCCCATATCTCCTTAAATATGCGTCCTAGAGCGAAAAAGACTTTAATTCGTGACCACCCCCAAAAAATTGAAAAATCCACCCAAAACCTAAAAAAATTTAAATTTTTATATGAAAAACTTCTTTTGCCCATATCTCCTAAACTAAGCGTCCTAGAGCGAAAAGGACTTTACTTCGTGACCACCCCTAAAAAGTTGAAAAATCCACCCAAAACCTTAAAAAATTGAAATTTTTATATGAAAAACTTCTTTTGCCCATATCTCCTTAAATATGCGTCCTACAGCGAAAAGGACTTTAATTCGTGACCACCCCCAAAAAATTGAAAAATCCACCCAAAACCTAAAACAATTGAAATTTTTATATGAAAAACTTCTTTTGCCCATATCTCCTTAAATATGCGTCCTAGAGCGAAAAAGACTTTAATTCGTGACCACCCTCAAAAAATTGAAAAATCCACCCAAAACCTAAAAAAATTGAGATTTTTATATGAAAAACTTCTATTGCCCATATCTCCTAAACTAAGCGTCCTAGAGCGAAAAGGACCACCCCCAAAAAGTTGAAAAATCCACCCAAAACCTAAAAAAAATTGAGATTTTTATATGAAATACTTCTTTTGCCCATATCTCCTTAAATATGCGTCCTACAGCGAAAAGGACTTTAATTCGTGACCACCCCCAAAAAATTGAAAAATCCAACCTAAACCTAAAACAATTGAAATTTTTATATGAAAAACTTCTTTTGCCCATATCTCCTTAAATATGCGTCCTAGAGCGAAAAGGTCTTTAATTCGTGACCACCCCCAAAAAATTGAAAAATCCACCCAAAACCTAAAAAAATTTAAATTTTTATATGAAAAACTTCTTTTGCTCATATCTCCTAAACTATGCGTCCTAAAGCGAAAAGGAGCTTAATTCATGACCACCCTCACAAAATCGAAAATTCCTTCAAAATCCTGAAAAAATTGAAATTTTTATATGAAAAACTTGTTTTGCTCATATCTCCTAAACTATGCGTCCTAGAGCGAAAAGGAGCTTAAGTCATGACCACCCCCAAAAAATCGAAAATTCCATCAAAATTCTGAAAAAATTGAAATTTTTATATGAAAAACTTGTTTTGCTCATATCTCCTTAACTATGCGTCCTAGAGCGAACAGGAGCTTAATTCATGACCACCCCCAAAAAATCTAAAATTCTCTCAAAATCCTGCAAAAATTTAAATTTTTATATGAAAAACTTGTTTTGCTCATATCTCCTAAACTATGCGTCCTAGAGAGAAAAGGAGCTTAATTCATGACCACCCCCAAAAAATCGAAAATTCTCTCAAAATCCTGCAAAAATGTAATTTTTTATATGAAAAGCTTGTTTTGCTCATATCTCCTAAACTATGCGTCCTAGAGCGAAAAGGAGCTTAATTCATGACCACCCCCCAAAAATTGAAAATTCCATCAAAGTCCTGAAAAAATTTAAATTTTTATATGAAAAACTTGTTTTGCTCATATCTCCTAAACTATGCGTCCTAGAGCGAAAAGGAGCTTAATTCATGACCACCCCCAAAAAATCGAAAATTCTCTCAAAATCCTGCAAAAATTGAAATTTTTATATGAAAAACTTGTTTTGCTCATATCTCCTAAACTATGCGTCCTAGAGAGAAAAGGAGCTTAATTCATGACCACCCCCAAAAAATCGAAAAATCTCTCAAAATCCTGCAAAAATGTAATTTTTTATATGAAAAGCTTGTTTTGCTCATATCTCCTAAACTATGCGTCCTAGAGCGAAAAGGAGCTTAATTCATGACCACCCCAAAAAAAAATCGAAAATTCCATCCAAATTCTGAAAAAATGGAAATTTTTATATGAAAAACTTGTTTTGCTCATATCTCCTAAACTATGCGTCCTAGAGCGAACAGGAGCTTAATTCATGACCACCCCCCAAAAATTGAAAATTCCATCAAAGTCCTGAAAAAATTTAAATTTTTATATGAAAAACTTGTTTTGCTCATATCTCCTAAACTATGCGTCCTAGAGCGAACAGGAGCTTAATTCATGACCACCCCCCAAAAATTGAAAATTCCATCAAAGTCCTGAAAAAATTTAAATTTTTATATGAAAAACTTGTTTTGCTCATATCTCCTAAACTATGCGTCCTAGAGCGAAAAGGAGCTTAATTCATGACCACCCCCAAAAAATCGAAAATTCTCTCAAAATCCTGCAAAAATTGAAATTTTTATATGAAAAACTTGTTTTGCTCATATCTCCTAAACTATGCGTCCTAGAGAGAAAAGGAGCTTAATTCATGACCACCCCCAAAAAATCGAAAAATCTCTCAAAATCCTGCAAAAATGTAATTTTTTATATGAAAAGCTTGTTTTGCTCATATCTCCTAAACTATGCGTCCTAGAGCGAAAAGGAGCTTAATTCATGACCACCCAAAAAAAAATCGAAAATTCCATCCAAATTCTGAAAAAATGGAAATTTTTATATGAAAAACTTGTTTTGCTCATATCTCCTAAACTATGCGTCCTGGAGCGAACAGGAGCTTAATTCATGACCACCCCCCAAAAATTTAAAATTCCATCAAAGTCCTGAAAAAATTTAAATTTTTATATGAAAAACTTGTTTTGCTCATATCTCCTAAACTATGCGTCCTGGAGCGAACAGGAGCTTAATTCATGACCACCCCCCAAAAATTTAAAATTCCATCAAAGTCCTGAAAAAATTTAAATTTTTATATGAAAAACTTATTTTGCCCATATCTCCTAAACTAAGCGTCCTAGAGCGAAAAGGACTTTAATTCGCGACCACCCTCAAAAAATTTAAAAATCCACACAAAACCTAAAAAAATTGAAATTTTTATATGAAAAACTTATTTTGCCCATATCTCCTAAACTAAGCGTCCTAGAGCGAAAAGGACTTTAATTCGCGACCACCCCCAAAAAATTGAAAAATCCACCCAAAACCTAAAAAAATTGAAATTTTTATATGAAAAACTTGTTTTGCCCATATCTTCTTAAATATGCGCCCTAGAGCGAAAAGGACTTTAATTCGTGACCACCCCCAAAAAGTTGAAAAATCCACTCAAAACCTAAAAAAATTGAAATTTTTATATGAAAAACTTATTTTGCCCATATCTCCTAAACTAAGCGTCCTAGAGCGAAAAGGACTTTAATTCGTAACCACCCCCAAAAAGTTGAAAAATCCACTCAAAACCTAAAAAAATTGAAATTTTTATATGAAAAACTTCTTTTGCCCATATCTCCTTAAATATGCGTCCTAGAGCGAAAAGGACTTTAATTCGTGACCACCCCTAAAAAGTTGAAAAATCCACCCAAAACCTTAAAAAATTGAAATTTTTATATGAAAAACTTATTTTGCCCATATCTCCTAAACTAAGCGTCCTAGAGCGAAAAGGACTTTAATTCGTAACCACCCCCAAAAAGTTGAAAAATCCACTCAAAACCTAAAAAAATTGAAATTTTTATATGAAAAACTTCTTTTGCCCATATCTTCTTAAATATGCGCCCTAGAGCGAAAAGGACTTTAATTCGTGACCACCCCCAAAAAGTTGAAAAATCCACTCAAAACCTAAAAAAATTGAAATTTTTATATGAAAAACTTATTTTGCCCATATCTCCTAAACTAAGCGTCCTAGAGCGAAAAGGACTTTAATTCGCGACCACCCCCAAAAAATTGAAAAATCCACCCAAAACCTAAAAAAATTGAAATTTTTATATGAAAAACTTGTTTTGCCCATATCTTCTTAAATATGCGCCCTAGAGCGAAAAGGACTTTAATTCGTGACCACCCCCAAAAAGTTGAAAAATCCACTCAAAACCTAACAAAATTGAAATTTTTATATGAAAAACTTATTTTGCCCATATCTCCTAAACTAAGCGTCCTAGAGCGAAAAGGACTTTAATTCGTAACCACCCCCAAAAAGTTGAAAAATCCACTCAAAACCTAAAAAAATTGAAATTTTTATATGAAAAACTTCTTTTGCCCATATCTCCTTAAATATGCGTCCTAGAGCGAAAAGGACTTTAATTCGTGACCACCCCCAAAAAGTTGAAAAATCCACTCAAAACCTAAAAAAATTGAAATTTTTATATGAAAAACTTATTTTGCCCATATCTCCTAAACTAAGCGTCCTAGAGCGAAAAGGACTTTAATTCGTAACCACCCCCAAAAAGTTTAAAAATCCACTCAAAACCTAACAAAATTTAAATTTTTATATGAAAAACTTCTTTTGCCCATATCTCCTAAACTAAGCGTCCTAGAGCGAAAAGGACTTTACTTCGTGACCACCCCTAAAAAGTTGAAAAATCCACCCAAAACCTTAAAAAATTGAAATTTTTATATGAAAAACTTCTTTTGCCCATATCTCCTTAAATATGCGTCCTACAGCGAAAAGGACTTTAATTCGTGACCACCCCCAAAAAATTGAAAAATCCACCCAAAACCTAAAACAATTGAAATTTTTATATGAAAAACTTCTTTTGCCCATATCTCCTTAAATATGCGTCCTAGAGCGAAAAAGACTTTAATTCGTGACCACCCCCAAAAAATTGAAAAATCCACCCAAAACCTAAAAAAATTTAAATTTTTATATGAAAAACTTCTTTTGCCCATATCTCCTAAACTAAGCGTCCTAGAGCGAAAAGGACTTTACTTCGTGACCACCCCTAAAAAGTTGAAAAATCCACCCAAAACCTTAAAAAATTGAAATTTTTATATGAAAAACTTCTTTTGCCCATATCTCCTTAAATATGCGTCCTACAGCGAAAAGGACTTTAATTCGTGACCACCCCCAAAAAATTGAAAAATCCACCCAAAACCTAAAACAATTGAAATTTTTATATGAAAAACTTCTTTTGCCCATATCTCCTTAAATATGCGTCCTAGAGCGAAAAAGACTTTAATTCGTGACCACCCTCAAAAAATTGAAAAATCCACCCAAAACCTAAAAAAATTGAGATTTTTATATGAAAAACTTCTATTGCCCATATCTCCTAAACTAAGCGTCCTAGAGCGAAAAGGACCACCCCCAAAAAGTTGAAAAATCCACCCAAAACCTAAAAAAAATTGAGATTTTTATATGAAATACTTCTTTTGCCCATATCTCCTTAAATATGCGTCCTACAGCGAAAAGGACTTTAATTCGTGACCACCCCCAAAAAATTGAAAAATCCAACCTAAACCTAAAACAATTGAAATTTTTATATGAAAAACTTCTTTTGCCCATATCTCCTTAAATATGCGTCCTAGAGCGAAAAGGTCTTTAATTCGTGACCACCCCCAAAAAATTGAAAAATCCACCCAAAACCTAAAAAAATTTAAATTTTTATATGAAAAACTTCTTTTGCTCATATCTCCTAAACTATGCGTCCTAAAGCGAAAAGGAGCTTAATTCATGACCACCCTCACAAAATCGAAAATTCCTTCAAAATCCTGAAAAAATTGAAATTTTTATATGAAAAACTTGTTTTGCTCATATCTCCTAAACTATGCGTCCTAGAGCGAAAAGGAGCTTAAGTCATGACCACCCCCAAAAAATCGAAAATTCCATCAAAATTCTGAAAAAATTGAAATTTTTATATGAAAAACTTGTTTTGCTCATATCTCCTTAACTATGCGTCCTAGAGCGAACAGGAGCTTAATTCATGACCACCCCCAAAAAATCTAAAATTCTCTCAAAATCCTGCAAAAATTTAAATTTTTATATGAAAAACTTGTTTTGCTCATATCTCCTAAACTATGCGTCCTAGAGAGAAAAGGAGCTTAATTCATGACCACCCCCAAAAAATCGAAAATTCTCTCAAAATCCTGCAAAAATGTAATTTTTTATATGAAAAGCTTGTTTTGCTCATATCTCCTAAACTATGCGTCCTAGAGCGAAAAGGAGCTTAATTCATGACCACCCCCCAAAAATTGAAAATTCCATCAAAGTCCTGAAAAAATTTAAATTTTTATATGAAAAACTTGTTTTGCTCATATCTCCTAAACTATGCGTCCTAGAGCGAAAAGGAGCTTAATTCATGACCACCCCCAAAAAATCGAAAATTCTCTCAAAATCCTGCAAAAATTGAAATTTTTATATGAAAAACTTGTTTTGCTCATATCTCCTAAACTATGCGTCCTAGAGAGAAAAGGAGCTTAATTCATGACCACCCCCAAAAAATCGAAAAATCTCTCAAAATCCTGCAAAAATGTAATTTTTTATATGAAAAGCTTGTTTTGCTCATATCTCCTAAACTATGCGTCCTAGAGCGAAAAGGAGCTTAATTCATGACCACCCCAAAAAAAATCGAAAATTCCATCCAAATTCTGAAAAAATGGAAATTTTTATATGAAAAACTTGTTTTGCTCATATCTCCTAAACTATGCGTCCTAGAGCGAACAGGAGCTTAATTCATGACCACCCCCCAAAAATTGAAAATTCCATCAAAGTCCTGAAAAAATTTAAATTTTTATATGAAAAACTTGTTTTGCTCATATCTCCTAAACTATGCGTCCTAGAGCGAACAGGAGCTTAATTCATGACCACCCCCCAAAAATTGAAAATTCCATCAAAGTCCTGAAAAAATTTAAATTTTTATATGAAAAACTTGTTTTGCTCATATCTCCTAAACTATGCGTCCTAGAGCGAAAAGGAGCTTAATTCATGACCACCCCCAAAAAATCGAAAATTCTCTCAAAATCCTGCAAAAATTGAAATTTTTATATGAAAAACTTGTTTTGCTCATATCTCCTAAACTATGCGTCCTAGAGAGAAAAGGAGCTTAATTCATGACCACCCCCAAAAAATCGAAAAATCTCTCAAAATCCTGCAAAAATGTAATTTTTTATATGAAAAGCTTGTTTTGCTCATATCTCCTAAACTATGCGTCCTAGAGCGAAAAGGAGCTTAATTCATGACCACCCAAAAAAAAATCGAAAATTCCATCCAAATTCTGAAAAAATGGAAATTTTTATATGAAAAACTTGTTTTGCTCATATCTCCTAAACTATGCGTCCTAGAGCGAACAGGAGCTTAATTCATGACCACCCCCCAAAAATTTAAAATTCCATCAAAGTCCTGAAAAAATTTAAATTTTTATATGAAAAACTTGTTTTGCTCATATCTCCTAAACTATGCGTCCTGGAGCGAACAGGAGCTTAATTCATGACCACCCCCCAAAAATTGAAAATTCCATCAAAGTCCTGAAAAAATTTAAATTTTTATATGAAAAACTTGTTTTGCTCATATCTCCTAAACTATGCGTCCTAGAGCGAAAAGGAGCTTAATTCATGACCACCCCCAAAAAATCGAAAATTCTCTCAAAATCCTGCAAAAATTGAAATTTTTATATGAAAAACTTGTTTTGCTCATATCTCCTAAACTATGCGTCCTAGAGCGAAAAGGAGCTTAATTCATGACCACCCCCAAAAAACCGAAAATTCCATCCAAATTCTGAAAAAATGGAAATTTTCATATGAAAAACTTGTTTTGCTCATTTCTCCTAAACTATGCGTCCTAGAGCGACAAGGACTTTAATTCATGACCACCCCCAAAAAATTGGATTTTTCAATTTTTTGAAAAATCCAATTTTAAAAAAATTGAAATTTTTATATGAAGAACTTCTTTTGTCCATATCTCCTTAAATATGCGTCCTAGAGCGAAAAGGACTTTAATTCGTGACCACCCCCAAAAAATTGAAAAATCCACCCAAAACCTAAAAAAATTGAAATTTTTGTATGAAAAACTTCTTTTGCCCATATCTCCTTAAATATGCGTCCTAGAGCGAAAAGGACTTTAATTCGTGACCACCACGACAAACTTGAAAAATCCACTCAAAACCTAAAAAAATTTAAATTTTTATATGAAAAACTTCTTTTGCCTATATCTCCTAAACTAAGCGTCCTAGAGCGAAAAGGACTTTAATTCGTAACCACCCCCAAAAAGTTGAAAAATCCACTCAAAACCTAAAAAAATTGAAATTTTTATATGAAAAACTTCTTTTGCCCATATCTCCTTAAATATGCGTCCTAGAGCGAAAAGGACTTTAATTCGCGACCACCCTCAAAAAATTGAAAAATCCACCCAAAACCTAAAAAAATTGAAATTTTTATATGAAAAACTTCTTTTGCCCATATCTCCTTAAATATGCGTCCTAGAGCGAAAAGGACTTTAATTCGTGACCACCCCCAAAAAGTTGAAAAATCCACTCAAAACGTAACAAAATTGAAATTTTTATATGAAAAACTTATTTTGCCCATATCTCCTTAAATATGCGTCCTAGAGCGAAAAGGACTTTAATTCGCGACCACCCTCAAAAAATTGAAAAATCCACCCAAAACCTAAAAAAATTGAAATTTTTATATGAAAAACTTGTTTTGCCCATATCTTCTTAAATATGCGCCCTAGAGCGAAAAGGACTTTAATTCATGACCACCCCCAAAAAATTGAAAAATCCACCCAAAACCTAAAAAAATTGAAATTTTTATATGAAAAACTTCTTTTGCCCATATCTCATAAACTAAGCGTCCTAGAGGGAAAAGGACTTTAATTCGTGACCACCCTCAAAAAATTGAAAAATCCACTCAAAACCTAAAAAAATTGAAATTTTTATATGAAAAACTTCTTTTGCCCATATCTCCTTAAATATGCGTCCTAGAGCGAAAAGGACTTTAATTCGTGACCACCCCCAAAAAGTTTAAAAATCCACTGAAAACCTAACAAAATTTAAATTTTTATATGAAAAACTTCTTTTGCCCATATCTCCTAAACTAAGCGTCCTAGAGCGAAAAGGACTTTAATTCGCGACCACCCTCAAAAAATTTAAAAATCCACCCAAAACCTAAAAAAATTGAAATTTTTATATGAAAAACTTATTTTGCCCATATCTCCTAAACTAAGCGTCCTAGAGCGAAAAGGACTTTAATTCGTGACCACCCCCAAAAAGTTGAAAAATCCACTCAAAACCTAACAAAATTGAAATTTTTATATGAAAAACTTATTTTGCCCATATCTCCTAAACTAAGTGTCCTAGAGCGAAAAGGACTTTAATTCGTAACCACCCCCAAAAAGTTGAAAAATCCACTCAAAACCTAAAAAAATTGAAATTTTTATATGAAAAACTTCTTTTGCCCATATCTCCTTAAATATGCGTCCTAGAGCGAAAAGGACTTTAATTCGTGACCACCCCCAAAAAGTTTAAAAATCCACTCAAAACCTAACAAAATTTAAATTTTTATATGAAAAACTTCTTTTGCCCATATCTCCTAAACTAAGCGTCCTAGAGCGAAAAGGACTTTACTTCGTGACCACCCCCAAAAAGTTGAAAAATCCACCCAAAACCTTAAAAAATTCAAATTTTTATATGAAAAACTTCTTTTGCCCATATCTCCTTAAATATGCGTCCTACAGCGAAAAGGACTTTAATTCGTGACCACCCCCAAAAAATTGAAAAATCCACCCAAAACCTAAAACAATTGAAATTTTTATATGAAAAACTTCTTTTGCCCATATCTCCTTAAATATGCGTCCTAGAGCGAAAAGGACTTTAATTCGTGACCACCCCCAAAAAATTGAAAAATCCACCCAAAACCTAAAAAAATTTAAATTTTTATATGAAAAACTTCTTTTGCCCATATCTCCTAAACTAAGCGTCCTAGAGCGAAAAGGACTTTAATTCGTGACCACCCTCAAAAAATTGAAAAATCCACCCAAAACCTAAAAAAATTGAAATTTTTATATGAAAAACTTCTTTTGCCCATATCTCCTAAACTAAGCGTCCTAGAGCGAAAAGGACCACCCCCAAAAAGTTGAAAAATCCACCCAAAACCTAAAAAAAATTGAGATTTTTATATGAAATACTTCTTCTGCCCATATCTCCTTAAATATGCGTCCTACAGCGAAAAGGACTTTAATTCGTGACCACCCCCAAAAAATTGAAAAATCCACCCAAAACCTAAAACAATTGAAATTTTTATATGAAAAACTTCTTTTGCCCATATCTCCTTAAATATGCGTCCTAGAGCGAAAAGGTCTTTAATTCGTGACCACCCCCAAAAAATTGAAAAATCCACCCAAAACCTAAAAAAATTTAAATTTTTATATGAAAAACTTCTTTTGCTCATATCTCCTAAACTATGCGTCCTAAAGCGAAAAGGAGCTTAATTCATGACCACCCCCAAAAAATCGAAAATTCCATCAAAATTCTGAAAAAATGGAAATTTTTATATGAAAAACTTGTTTTGCTCATATCTCCTTAACTATGCGTCCTAGAGCGAACAGGAGCTTAATTCATGACCACCACCGAAAAATTGAAAATTCCATCAAAGTCCTGAAAAAATTTAAATTTTTATATGAAAAACTTGTTTTGCTCATATCTCCTAAACTATGCGTCCTAGAGCGAAAAGGAGCTTAATTCATGACCACCCCCAAAAAATCGAAAATTCTCTCAAAATCCTGCAAAAATTGAAATTTTTATATGAAAAACTTGTTTTGCTCATATCTCCTAAACTATGCGTCCTAGAGAGAAAAGGAGCTTAATTCATGACCACCCCCAAAAAATCGAAAATTCTCTCAAAATCCTGCAAAAATGTAATTTTTTATATGAAAAGCTTGTTTTGCTCATATCTCCTAAACTATGCGTCCTAGAGCGAAAAGGAGCTTAATTCATGACCACCCCCAAAAAACCGAAAATTCCATCCAAATTCTGAAAAAATGGAAATTTTCATATGAAAAACTTGTTTTGCTCATTTCTCCTAAACTATGCGTCCTAGAGCGAAAAGGACTTTAATTCATGACCACCCCCAAAAAATTGGATTTTTCAATTTTTTGAAAAATCCAATTTTAAAAAAATTGAAATTTTTATATGAAGAACTTCTTTTGCCCATATCTCCTTAAATATGCGTCCTAGAACGAAAAGGACTTTAATTCGTGACCACCCCCAAAAAGTTGAAAAATCCACCCAAAACCTAAAAAAATTGAGATTTTTATATGAAAAACTTCTTTTGTCCATATCTCCTTAAATATGCGTCCTAGAGCGAAAAGGACTTTAATTCGTGACCACCCCCAAAAAATTGAAAAATCCACCCAAAACCTAAAAAAATTGAAATTTTTATATGAAAAACTTCTTTTGCCCATATCTCCTTAAATATGCGTCCTAGAGCGAAAAGGACTTTAATTCGTGACCACCACGAAAAACTTGAAAAATCCACTCAAAACCTAAAAAAATTTAAATTTTTATATGAAAAACGTCTTTTGCCTATATCTCCTAAACTAAGCGTCCTAGAGCGAAAAGGACTTTAATTCGTAACCACCCCCAAAAAGTTGAAAAATCCACTCAAAACCTAAAAAAATTGAAATTTTTATATGAAAAACTTCTTTTGCCCATATCTCCTTAAATATGCGTCCTAGAGCGAAAAGGACTTTAATTCGCGACCACCCTCAAAAAATTGAAAAATCCACCCAAAACCTAAAAAAATTTAAATTTTTATATGAAAAACTTCTTTTGCCCATATCTCCTTAAATATGCGTCCTAGAGCGAAAAGGACTTTAATTCGTGACCACCCCCAAAAAGTTGAAAAATCCACTCAAAACCTAACAAAATTGAAATTTTTATATGAAAAACTTATTTTGCCCATATCTCCTAAACTAAGCGTCCTAGAGCGAAAAGGACTTTAATTCGCGACCACCCCCAAAAAATTGAAAAATCCACCCAAAACCTAAAAAAATTGAAATTTTTATATGAAAAACTTGTTTTGCCCATATCTTCTTAAATATGCGCCCTAGATCGAAAAGGACTTTAATTCATGACCACCCCCAAAAAATTGAAAAATCCACCCAAAACCTAAAAAAATTGAAATTTTTATATGAAAAACTTCTTTTGCCCATATCTCATAAACTAAGCGTCCTAGAGCGAAAAAGACTTTAATTCGCGACCACCCTCAAAAAATTGAAAAATCCACCCAAAGCCTAAAACAATTGAAATTTTTATATGAAAAACTTCTTTTGCCCATATCTCCTTAAATATGCGTCCTAGAGCGAAAAGGACTTTAATTCGTGACCACCCCCAAAAAGTTGAAAAATCCACTCAAAACCTAAAAAAATTGAAATTTTTATATGAAAACCTTCTTTTGCCCATATCTCCTAAACTAAGCGTCCTAGAGCGAAAAGGACTTTAATTCGCGACCACCCTCAAAAAATTTAAAAATCCACCCAAAACCTAAAAAAATGGAAATTTTTATATGAAAAACTTATTTTGCCCATATCTCCTAAACTAAGCGTCCTAGAGCGAAAAGGACTTTAATTCGTGACCACCCCCAAAAAGTTGAAAAATCCACTCAAAACCTAACAAAATTGAAATTTTTATATGAAAAACTTATTTTGCCCATATCTACTAAACTAAGCGTCCTAGAGCGAAAAGGACTTTAATTCGTAACCACCCCCAAAAAGTTGAAAAATCCACTCAAAACCTAAAAAAATTGAAATTTTTATATGAAAAACTTCTTTTGCCCATATCTCCTTAAATATGCGTCCTAGAGCGAAAAGGACTTTAATTCGCGACCCCCCTCAAAAAATTGAAAAATCCACCCAAAACCTTAAAAAATTTAAATTTTTATATGAAAAACTTCTTTTGCCCATATCTCCTAAACTAAGCGTCCTAGAGCGAAAAGGACTTTAATTCGTAACCACCCCCAAACAGTTGAAAAATCCACCCAAAACCTAAAAAAATTGAAATTTTTATATGAAAAACTTCTTTTGCCCATATCTCCTTAAATATGCGTCCTAGAGCGAAAAGGACTTTAATTCGTGACCACCCTCAAACAACTGAAAAATCCACCCAAACCTAAAAAAAAATGAAATTTTTATATGAAAAACTTCTTTTGCCCATATCTCCTTAAATATGCGCCCTAGGGCGAAAAGGACTTTAATTCGTGACCACCCCCAAAAAATTGAAAAATCCACCCAACACCTAAAAAAATTGAAATTTTTATATGAAAAACTTCTTTTGCCCATATCTCCTAAACTAAGCGTCCTAGAGCGAAAAGGACTTTAATTCGTGACCACCCTCAAAAAATTGAAAAATCCACCCAAAACCTAAAAAATTGAAATTTTTATATGAAAAACTTCTTTTGCCCATATCTCCTTAAATATGCGTCCTAGAGCGAAAAGGACTTTAATTCATGACCACCCCCAAAAAATTGAAAAATCCACCCAAAACCTAAAAAAATTTAAATTTTAATATGAAAAACTTCTTTTGCCCATATCTCCTTAAATATGCGTCCTAGAGCGAAAAGGACTTTAATTCATGACCACCCCCAAAAAGTTGAAAAATCCACCCAAAACCTAAAAAAATTGAGATTTTTATATGAAAAACTTCTTTTGTCCATATCTCCTTAAATATGCGTCCTAGAGCGAAAAGGACTTTAATTCGTGACCACCCCCAAAAAATTGAAAAATCCACCCAAAACCTAAAAAAATTGAAATTTTTATATGAAAAACTTCTTTTGCCCATATCTCTTTAAATATGCGTCCTAGAGCGAAAAGGACTTTAATTCGTTACCAGCACGAAAAACTTGAAAAATCTACTCAAAACCTAAAAAAATTGAAATTTTTATATGAAAAACTTCTTTTGCCCATATCTCCTTAAATATGCGTCCTAGAGCGAAAAGGACTTTAATTCGCGACCACCCTCAAAAAATTGAAAAATCCACCCAAAACCTAAAAAAATTTAAATTTTTATATGAAAAACTTCTTTTGCCCATATCTCCTAAACTAAGCGTCCTAGAGCGAAAAGGACTTTAATTCGTGACCACCCCCAAAAAGTTGAAAAATCCACTCAAAACCTAACAAAATTGAAATTTTTATATGAAAAACTTATTTTGCCCATATCTCCTAAACTAAACGTCCTAGAGCGAAAAGGACTTTAATTCGCGACCACCCCCAAAAAATTGAAAAATCCACCCAAAACCTAAAAAAATTGAAATTTTTATATGAAAAACTTCTTTTGCCCATATCTTCTTAAATATGCGCCCTAGAGCGAAAAGGACTTTAATTCATGACCACCCCCAAAAAATTGAAAAATCCACCCAAAACCTAAAAAAATTGAAATTTTTATATGAAAAACTTCTTTTGCCCATATCTCATAAACTAAGCGTCCTAGAGCGAAAAGGACTTTAATTCGCGACCACCCTCAAAAAATTGAAAAATCCACCCAAAGCCTAAAACAATTGAAATTTTTATATGAAAAACTTCTTTTGCCCATATCTCCTTAAATATGCGCCCTAGAGCGAAAAGGACTTTTATTCGTGACCACCCCCAAAAACTTGAAAAATCCACTCAAAACCTAAAAAAAATTAAATTTTTATATGAAAAACTTCTTTTGCCCATATCTCCTAAACTAAGCGTCCTAGAGCGAAAATGACTTTACTTCGTAACCACCCCCAAAAAGTTGAAAAATCCACTCAAAACCTAAAAAAATTGAAATTTTTATATGAAAAACTTCTTTTGCCCATATCTCCTTAAATATGCGTCCTAGAGCGAAAAGGACTTTAATTCGCGACCACCCTCAAAAAATTGAAAAATCCACCCAAAATCTTAAAAAATTTAAATTTTTATATGAAAAACTTCTTTTGCCCATATCTCCTAAACTAAGCGTCCTAGAGCGAAAAGGACTTTAATTCGTAACCACCCCCAAACAGTTGAAAAATCCACCCAAAACCTAAAAAAATTGAAATTTTTATATGAAAAACTTCTTTTGCCCATATCTCCTTAAATATGCGTCCTAGAACGAAAAGGACTTTAATTCGTGACCACCCCCAAAAAGTTGAAAAATCCACCCAAAACCTAAAAAAATTGAGATTTTTATATGAAAAACTTCTTTTGTCCATATCTCCTTAAATATGCGTCCTAGAGCGAAAAGGACTTTAATTCGTGACCACCCCCAAAAAATTGAAAAATCCACCCAAAACCTAAAAAAATTGAAATTTTTATATGAAAAACTTCTTTTGCCCATATCTCTTTAAATATGCGTCCTAGAGCGAAAAGGACTTTAATTCGTTACCAGCACGAAAAACTTGAAAAATCCACTCAAAACCTAAAAAAATTGAAATTTTTATATGAAAAACTTCTTTTGCCCATATCTCCTTAAATATGCGTCCTAGAGCGAAAAGGACTTTAATTCGCGACCACCCTCAAAAAATTGAAAAATCCACCCAAAACCTAAAAAAATTTAAATTTTTATATGAAAAACTTCTTTTGCCCATATCTCCTAAACTAAGCGTCCTAGAGCGAAAAGGACTTTAATTCGTGACCACCCCCAAAAAGTTGAAAAATCCACTCAAAACCTAACAAAATTGAAATTTTTATATGAAAAACTTATTTTGCCCATATCTCCTAAACTAAACGTCCTAGAGCGAAAAGGACTTTAATTCGCGACCACCCCCAAAAAATTGAAAAATCCACCCAAAACCTAAAAAAATTGAAATTTTTATATGAAAAACTTCTTTTGCCCATATCTTCTTAAATATGCGCCCTAGAGCGAAAAGGACTTTAATTCATGACCACCCCCAAAAAATTGAAAAATCCACCCAAAACCTAAAAAAATTGAAATTTTTATATGAAAAACTTCTTTTGCCCATATCTCATAAACTAAGCGTCCTAGAGCGAAAAGGACTTTAATTCGCGACCACCCTCAAAAAATTGAAAAATCCACCCAAAGCCTAAAACAATTGAAATTTTTATATGAAAAACTTCTTTTGCCCATATCTCCTTAAATATGCGCCCTAGAGCGAAAAGGACTTTTATTCGTGACCACCCCCAAAAACTTGAAAAATCCACTCAAAACCTAAAAAAAAATTAAATTTTTATATGAAAAACTTCTTTTGCCCATATCTCCTAAACTAAGCGTCCTAGAGCGAAAATGACTTTACTTCGTAACCACCCCCAAAAAGTTGAAAAATCCACTCAAAACCTAAAAAAATTGAAATTTTTATATGAAAAACTTCTTTTGCCCATATCTCCTTAAATATGCGTCCTAGAGCGAAAAGGACTTTAATTCGCGACCACCCTCAAAAAATTGAAAAATCCACCCAAAATCTTAAAAAATTTAAATTTTTATATGAAAAACTTCTTTTGCCCATATCTCCTAAACTAAGCGTCCTAGAGCGAAAAGGACTTTAATTCGTAACCACCCCCAAACAGTTGAAAAATCCACCCAAAACCTAAAAAAATTGAAATTTTTATATGAAAAACTTCTTTTGCCCATATCTCCTTAAATATGCGTCCTAGAACGAAAAGGACTTTAATTCGTGACCACCCCCAAAAAGTTGAAAAATCCACCCAAAACCTAAAAAAATTGAGATTTTTATATGAAAAACTTCTTTTGTCCATATCTCCTTAAATATGCGTCCTAGAGCGAAAAGGACTTTAATTCGTGACCACCCCCAAAAAATTGAAAAATCCACCCAAAACCTAAAAAAATTGAAATTTTTATATGAAAAACTTCTTTTGCCCATATCTCTTTAAATATGCGTCCTAGAGCGAAAAGGACTTTACTTCGTTACCAGCACGAAAAACTTGAAAAATCCATTCAAAACCTAAAAAAAATTAAATTTTTATATGAAAAACTTCTTTTGCCCATATCTCCTTAAATATGCGTCCTAGAGCGAAAAGGACTTTAATTCGTGACCAGCACGAAAAACTTGAAAAATCCACTCAAAACCTAAAAAAATTTAAATTTTTATATGAAAAACTTCTTTTGCCCTTATCTCCTTAAATATGCGTCCTAGAGCGAAAAGGACTTTAATTCGTGACCACCCCCAAAAAGTTGAAAAATCTACTCAAAACCTAAAAAAATTGAAATTTTTATATGAAAAACTTCTTTTGCCCATATCTCCTTAAATATGCGTCCTAGAGCGAAAAGGGACTTTAATTTGTGACCACCCCCAAAAAGTTTAAAAATCCACCCAAAACCTTAAAAAATTTAAATTTTTATATGAAAAACTTCTTTTGCCCATATCTCCTAAACTAAGCGTCCCAGAGCGAAAAGGACTTTAATTCGCGACCACCCTCAAAAAATTGAAAAATCCACCCAAAACCTAAAAAAATTGACATTTTTATATGAAAAACTTCTTTTGCGCATATCTCCTTAAATATGCGTCCTAGAGCGAAAAGGACTTTAATTCGTGACCACCCCCAGAAAGTTGAAAAATCCACTCGAAACCTAAAAAAATTTAGATTTTTATATGAAAAACTTCTTTTGCCCATATCTCCTAAACTAAGCGTCCTAGAGCGAAAAGGACTTTAATTCGCGACCACCCCCAAAAAATTGAAAAATCCACCCAAAACCTAAAAAAATTGAAATTTTTATATGAAAAACTTCTTTTGCCCATATCTTCTTAAATATGCGCCCTAGAGCGAAAAGGACATTAATTCATGACCACCCCCAAAAAATTGAAAAATCCACCCAAAACCTAAAAAAATTGAAATTTTTATATGAAAAACTTCTTTTGCCCATATCTCATAAACTAAGCGTCCTAGAGCGAAAAGGACTTTAATTCGCGACCACCCTCAAAAAATTGAAAAATCCACCCAAAGCCTAAAACAATTGAAATTTTTATATGAAAAACTTCTTTTGCCCATATCTCCTTAAATATGCGCCCTAGAGCGAAAAGGACTTTTATTCGTGACCACCCCCAAAAACTTGAAAAATCCACTCAAAACCTAAAAAAAATTAAATTTTTATATGAAAAACTTCTTTTGCCCATATCTCCTAAACTAAGCGTCCTAGAGCGAAAATGACTTTACTTCGTAACCACCCCCAAAAAGTTGAAAAATCCACTCAAAACCTAAAAAAATTGAAATTTTTATATGAAAAACTTCTTTTGCCCATATCTCCTTAAATATGCGTCCTAGAGCGAAAAGGACTTTAATTCGCGACCACCCTCAAAAAATTGAAAAATCCACCCAAAACCTTAAAAAATTTAAATTTTTATATGAAAAACTTCTTTTGCCCATATCTCCTAAACTAAGCGTCCTAGAGCGAAAAGGACTTTAATTCGTAACCACCCCCAAACAGTTGAAAAATCCACCCAAAACCTAAAAAAATTGAAATTTTTATATGAAAAACTTCTTTTGCCCATATCTCCTTAAATATGCGTCCTAGAACGAAAAGGACTTTACTTCGTTACCAGCACGAAAAACTTGAAAAAACCACTCAAAACCTAAAAAAAAATTAAATTTTTATATAAAAAACTTCTTTTGCCCATATCTCCTTAAATATGCGTCCTAGAGCGATAAGGACTTTAATTCGTGACCAGCACGAAAAACTTGAAAAATCCACTCAAAACCTAAAAAAATTTAAATTTTTATATGAAAAACTTCTTTTGCCCTTATCTCCTTAAATATGCGTCCTAGAGCGAAAAGGACTTTAATTCGTGACCACCCCCAAAAAGTTGAAAAATCTACTCAAAACCTAAAAAAATTGAAATTTTTATATGAAAAACTTCTTTTGCCCATATCTCCTTAAATATGCGTCCTAGAGCGAAAAGGGACTTTAATTTGTGACCACCCCCAAAAAGTTTAAAAATCCACCCAAAACCTTAAAAAATTTAAATTCTTATATGAAAAACTTCTTTTGCCCATATCTCCTAAACTAAGCGTCCCAGAGCGAAAAGGACTTTAATTCGCGACCACCCTCAAAAAATTGAAAAATCCACCCAAAACCTAAAAAAATTGAAATTTTTATATGAAAAACTTCTTTTGCGCATATCTCCTTAAATATGCGTCCTAGAGCGAAAAGGACTTTAATTCGTGACCACCCCCAGAAAGTTGAAAAATCCACTCGAAACCTAAAAAAATTTAGATTTTTATATGAAAAACTTCTTTTGCCCATATCTCCTAAACTAAGCGTCCTAGAGCGAAAAGGACTTTAATTCGCGACCACCCCCAAAAAATTGAAAAATCCACCCAAAACCTAAAAAAATTGAAATTTTTATATGAAAAACTTCTTTTGCCCATATCTCCTAAACTAAGCGTCCTAGAGCGAAAAGGACTTTAATTCGTGACCACCCTCAAAAAATTGAAAAATCCACCCAAAACCTAAAAAAATTGAAATTTTTATATGAAAAATTTCTTTTGCCCATATCTCCTTAAATATGCGTCCTAGAGCGAAAAGGACTTTAATTCGTGACCACCCCCAAAAAGTTTAAAAATCCACTCAAAACCTAACAAAATTTAAATTTTTATATGAAAAACTTCTTTTGCCCATATCTCCTAAACTAAGCGTCCTAGAGCGAAAAGGACTTTACTTCGTGACCACCCCCAAAAAGTTGAAAAATCCACCCAAAACCTAAAACAATTGAAATTTTTATATGAAAAACTTCTTTTGCCCATATCTCCTTAAATATGCGTCCTAGAGCGAAAAGGACTTTAATTCGTGACCACCCCCAAAAAATTGAAAATCCACCCAAAACCTAAAAAAAATTAAATTTTTATATGAAAAACTTCTTTTGCCCATATCTCCTAAACTAAGCGTCCTAGAGCGAAAAGGACTTTAATTCGTGACCACCCTCAAAAAATTGAAAAATCCACCCAAAACCTAAAAAAATTGAAATTTTTATATGAAAAACTTCTTTTGCCCATATCTCCTTAAATATGCGTCCTAGAGCGAAAAGGACTTTAATTCGTGACCACCCCCAAAAAGTTGAAAAATCCACTCAAAACCTAAAAAAATTTAGATTTTTATATGAAAAACTTCTTTTGCCCATATCTCCTAAACTAAGCGTCCTAGAGCGAAAAGGACTTTAATTCGCGACCACCCCCAAAAAATTGAAAAATCCACCCAAAACCTAAAAAAATTGAAATTTTTATATGAAAAACTTCTTTTGCCCATATCTCCTTAAATATGCGTCCTAGAGCGAAAAGGACTTTAATTGGTGACCACCCCCAAAAAGTTGAAAAATCCACTCAAAACCTAACAAAATTGAAATTTTTATATGAAAAACTTATTTTGCCCATATCTCCTAAACTAAGCGTCCTAGAGCGAAAAGGACTTTAATTCGTAACCACCCCCAAAAAGTTGAAAAATCCACTCAAAACCTAAAAAAATTAAAATTTTTATATGAAAAACTTCTTTTGCCCATATCTCCTTAAATATGCGTCCTAGAGCGAAAAGGACTTTAATTCGCGACCACCCTCAAAAAATTGAAAAATCCACCCAAAACCTTAAAAAATTTAAATTTTTATATGAAAAACTTCTTTTGCCCATATCTCCTAAACTAAGCGTCCTAGAGCGAAAAGGACTTTAATTCGTAACCACCCCCAAAAAGTTTAAAAATCCACTCAAAACCTAAAAAAATTGAAATTTTTATATGAAAACCTTCTTTTGCCCATATCTCCTAAACTAAGCGTCCTAGAGCGAAAAGGACTTTAATTCGCGACCACCCTCAAAAAATTGAAAAATCCACCCAAACCCTAAAAAAATTGAAATTTTTATATGAAAAACTTATTTCGCCCATATCTCCTAAACTAAGCGTCCTAGAGCGAAAAGGATTTTAATTCGTGACCACCCTCAAAAAATTGAAAAATCCACCCAAAACCTAAAAAAATTGAAATTTTTATATGAAAAACTTCTTTTGCCCATATCCCCTTAAATATGCGTCCTACAGCGAAAAGGACTTTAATTCGTGACCACCCCCAAAAAATTGACAAATCCACCCAAAACCTAAAACAAATGAAATATGAAAAACTTCTTTTGCCCATATCTCCTTAAATATGCGCCCTAGAGCGAAAAGGACTTTAATTCGTGACCACCCCCAAAAAATTGAAAAATCCACCCAAAACCTAAAAAAATTTAAATTTTTATATGAAAAACTTCTTTTGCCCATATCTCCTAAACTAAGCGTCCTAGAGCGAAAAGGACTTTAATTCGTAACCACCCCCAAAAAGTTTAAAAATCCACTCAAAACCTAAAAAAATTGAAATTTTTACATGAAAACCTTCTTTTGCCCATATCTCCTAAACTAAGCGTCCTAGAGCGAAAAGGACTTTAATTCGCGACCACCCTCAAAAAATTGAAAAATCCACCCAAACCCTAAAAAAATTGAAATTTTTATATGAAAAACTTATTTTGCCCATATCTCCTAAACTAAGCGTCCTAGAGCGAAAAGGACTTTAATTCGTGACCACCCTCAAAAAATTGAAAAATCCACCCAAAACCTAAAAAAATTGAAATTTTTATATGAAAAACTTCTTTTGCCCATATCTCCTTAAATATGCGTCCTAGAGCGAAAAGGACTTTAATTCATGACCACCCCCAAAAAGTTGAAAAATCCACTCAAAACCTAACAAAATTGAAATGTTTATATGAAAAACTTATTTTGCCCATATCTCCTAAACTAAGCGTCCTAGAGCGAAAAGGACTTTAATTCGTAACCACCCCCAAAAAGTTGAAAAATCCACTCAAAACCTAAAAAAATTGAAATTTTTATATGAAAAACTTCTTTTGCCCATATCTCCTTAAATATGCGTCCTAGAGCGAAAAGGACTTTAATTCGCGACCACCCTCAAAAAATTGAAAAATCCACCCAAAACCTAAAAAAATTTAAATTTTTATATGAAAAACTTCTTTTGCCCATGTCTCCTTAAATATGCGTCCTAGAGCGAAAAGGACTTTAATTCGTGACCACCCCCAAAAAATTGAAAAATCCACCCAAAATCTAAAAAAATTGAAATTTTTATATGAAATACTTCTTTTGCCCATATCTCCTTAAATATGCGTCCTACAGCGAAAAGGGACTTTACTTCGTGACCACCCCCAAAAAATTGAAAAATCCACCCAAAACCTTAAACAATTTAAATTTTTATATGAAAAACTTCTGTTGCCCATATCTCCTAAACTAAGCGTGCTAGACCGAAAAGGACTTTACTTCGTGACCACCCCCAAAAAGTTGAAAAATCCACCCAAAACCTTAAAAAATTGAAATTTTTATATGAAAAACTTCTTTTGCCCATATCTCCTTAAATATGCGTCCTAGAGCGAAAAGGACTTTACTTCGTGACCACCCCCAAAAAATTGAAAAATCCACCCAAAATCTAAAAAAATTGAAATTTTTATATGAAATACTTCTTTTGCCCATATCTCCTTAAATATGCGTCCTACAGCGAAAAGGGACTTTACTTCGTGACCACCCCCAAAAAATTGAAAAATCCACCCAAAACCTTAAAAAATTTAAATTTTTATATGAAAAACTTCTGTTGCCCATATCTCCTAAACTAAGCGTGCTAGACCGAAAAGGACTTTACTTCGTGACCACCCCCAAAAAAGTTGAAAAATCCACCCAAAACCTTAAAAAATTGAAATTTTTATATGAAAAACTTCTTTTGCCCATATCTCCTTAAATATGCGTCCTACAGCGAAAAGGACTTTAATTCGTGACCACCCCCAAAAAATTGACAAATCCACCCAAAACCTAAAACAATTGAAATTTTTATATGAAAAACTTATTTTGCCCATATCTCCTTAAATATGCGCCCTAGAGCGAAAAGGACTATAATTCGTGACCACCCCCAAAAAATTGAAAAATCCACCCAAAACCTAAAAAAATTTAAATTTTTATATGAAAAACTTCTTTTGCCCATATCTCCTAAACTAAGCGTTCTAGAGCGAAAAGGACTTTAATTCGTGACCACCCTCAAAAAATTGAAAAATCCACCCAAAACCTAAAAAAATTGAAATTTTTATATGAAAAACTTCTTTTGCCCATATCTCTTTAAATATGCGTCCTAGAGCGAAAAGGACTTTAATTCGTGACCACCCTCAAAAAATTGAAAACTCCACCCAAAACCTAAAAAAATTGAAATTTTTATATGAAAAACTTCTTTTGCCCATATCTCCTAAACTAAGCGTTCTAGAGCGAAAAGGACTTTAATTCGTGACCACCCCCAAAAAGTTGAAAAATCCACCCAAAACCTACAAAAATTGAGATTTTTATATGAAAAACTTCTTTTGCCCATATCTGCTTAAATATGCGTCCTAGAGCGAAAAGGACTTTAATTCGTGACCACCCCCAAAAAATTGAAAAATCCACCCAAAACCTAAAACAATTGAAATTTTTATATGAAAAACTTCTTTTGCCCATATCTCCTTAAATATGCGTCCTAGAGCGAAAAGGACTTTAATTCGTGACCACCCCCAAAAATTTGAAAAATCCACCCAAAACCTAAAACAATTGAAATTTTTATATGAAAACCTTCTTTTGCTCATATCTCCTAAACTATGCGTCCTAAGGCGAAAAGGAGCTTAATTCATGACCACCCTCACAAAATCGAAAATTCCTTCAAAATCCTGAAAAAATTGAAATTTTTATATGAAAAACTTATTTTGCCCATATCTCCTAAACTAAGCGTCCTAGAGCGAAAAGGACTTTAATTCGTGACCACCCTCAAAAAATTGAAAAATCCACCCGAAACCTAAAAAAATTGAAATTTTTATATGAAAAACTTCTTTTGCCCATATCTCCTTAAATATGCGTCCTAGAGCGAAAAGGACTTTAATTCATGACCACCCCCAAAAAGTTGAAAAATCCACTCAAAACCTAACAAAATTGAAATTTTTATATGAAAAACTTATTTTGCCCATATCTCCTAAACTAAGCGTCCTAGAGCGAAAAGGACTTTAATTCGTAACCACCCCCAAAAAGTTGAAAAATCCACTCAAAACCTAAAAAAATTTAAATTTTTATATGAAAAACTTCTTTTGCCCATATCTCCTTAAATATGCGTCCTAGAGCGAAAAGGACTTTAATTCGCGACCACCCTCAAAAAATTGAAAAATCCACCCAAAACCTAAAAAAATTGAAATTTTTATATGAAAAACTTCTTTTGCCCATATCTCCTTAAATATGCGTCCTAGAGCGAAAAGGACTTTATATGAAAAACTTCTTTTGCCCATATCTCCTTAAATATGCGTCCTAGAGCGAAAAGGACTTTAATTCGTGACCACCCCCAAAAAATTGAAAAATCCACCCAAAATCTAAAAAAATTGAAATTTTTATATGAAATACTTCTTTTGCCCATATCTCCTTAAATATGCGTCCTACAGCGAAAAGGACTTTAATTCGTGACCACCCCCAAAAAATTGAAAAATCCACCCAAAATCTAAAAAAATTGAAATTTTTATATGAAATACTTCTTTTGCCCATATCTCCTTAAATATGCGTCCTACAGCGAAAAGGGACTTTACTTCGTGACCACCCCCAAAAAGTTGAAAAATCCACCCAAAACCTAAAAAAATTTAAATTTTTATATGAAAAACTTCTTTTGCCCATATCTCCTAAACTAAGCGTCCTAGAGCGAAAAGGACTTTAATTCGTAACCACCCCCAAAAAGTTGAAAAATCCACTCAAAACCTAAAAAAATTTAAATTTTTATATGAAAAACTTCTGTTGCCCATATCTCCTAAACTAAGCGTGCTAGACCGAAAAGGACTTTACTTCGTGACCACCCCCAAAAAGTTGAAAAATCCACCCAAAACCTTAAAAAATTGAAATTTTTATATGAAAAACTTCTTTTGCCCATATCTCCTTAAATATGCGCCCTAGAGCGAAAAGGACGTTAATTCGTGACCACCCCCAAAAAATTGAAAAATCCACCCATAACCTAAAAAAATTTAAATTTTTATATGAAAAACTTCTTTTGCCCATATCTCCTAAACTAAGCGTTCTAGAGCGAAAAGGACTTTAATTCGTGACCACCCTCAAAAAATTGAAAAATCCACCCAAAACCTAAAAAAATTGAAATTTTTATATGAAAAACTTCTTTTGCCCATATCTCCTTAAATATGCGTCCTAGAGCGAAAAGGACTTTAATTCGTGACCACCCCCAAAAATTTGAAAAATCCACCCAAAACCTAAAAAAATTTAAATTTTTATATGAAAAACTTCTTTTGCTCATATCTCCTAAACTATGCGTCCTAAGGCGAAAAGGAGCTTAATTCATGACCACCCTCACAAAATCGAATATTCCTTCAAAATCCTGAAAAAATTGAGATTTTTATATGAAAAACTTCTTTTGCTCATATCTCCTAAACTATGCGTCCTAGAGCGAAAAGGAGCTTAATTCATGACCACCCCCAAAAAATCGAAAATTCCATCCAAATTCTGAAAAAATGGAAATTTTTATATGAAAAACTTGTTTTGCTCATATCTCCTAAACTATGCGTCCTAGAGCGAACAGGAGCTTAATTCATGACCACCCCCCAAAAATTGAAAATTCCATCAAAGTCCTGAAAAAATTTAAATTTTTATATGAAAAACTTGTTTTGCTCATATCTCCTAAACTATGCGTCCTAGAGCGAAAAGGAGCTTAATTCATGACCACCCCCAAAAAATCGAAAATTCTCTCAAAATCCTGCAAAAATTGAAATTTTTATATGAAAAACTTGTTTTGCTCATATCTCCTAAACTATGCGTCCTAGAGAGAAAAGGAGCTTAATTCATGACCACCCCCAAAAAATCGAAAATTCTCTCAAAATCCTGCAAAAATTGAAATTTTTATATGAAAAACTTGTTTTGCTCATATCTCCTAAACTATGCGTCCTAGAGCGAAAAGGAGCTTAATTCATGACCACCCCAAAAAACCGAAAATTCCATCCAAATTCTGAAAAAATGGAAATTTTTATATAAAAAACTTGTTTTGCTCATTTCTCCTAAACTATGCGTCCTAGAGCGAAAAGGACTTTAATTCATGACCAACCCCAAAAAATTGAAAAATCCACCCAAAACCTAAAAAAATTGAAATTTTTATATGAAGAACTTCTTTTGCCCATATCTCCTTAAATATGCGTCCTAGAACGAAAAGGACTTTAATTCGTGACCACCCCCAAAAAATTGAAAAATCCACCCAAAACCTAAAAAAATTGAAATTTTTATATGAAAAACTTCTTTTGCCCATATCTCCTTAAATATGCGTCCTAGAGCGAAAAGGACTTTAATTCGTGACCACCACGAAAAACTTGAAAAATCCACTCAAAACCTAAAAAAAATTAAATTTTTATATGAAAAACTTCTTTTGCCCATATCTCCTTAAATATGCGTCCTAGAGCGAAAAGGACTTTAATTCGTGACCACCCTCAAAAAATTGAAAAATCCACCCAAAACCTAAAAAAATTGAAATTTTTATATGAAAAACTTCTTTTGCCCATATCTCCTTAAATATGCGTCCTAGAGCGAAAAGGACTTTAATTCGTGACCACCCCCAAAAAGTTGAAAAATCCACTCAAAACCTATCAAAATTGAAATTTTTATATGAAAAACTTATTTTGCCCATATCTCCTAAACTAAGCGTCCTAGAGCGAAAAGGACTTTAATTCGCGACCACCCCCAAAAAATTGAAAAATCCACCCAAAACCTAAAAAAATTGAAATTTTTATATGAAAAACTTCTTTTGCCCATATCTTCTTAAATATGCGCCCTAGAGCGAAAAGGACTTTAATTCATGACCACCCCCAAAAAATTGAAAAGTCCACCCAAAACCTAAAAAAATTGAAATTTTTATATGAAAAACTTCTTTTGCCCATAAACTATGCGTCCTAGAGCGAACAGGAGCTTAATTCATGACCACCCCCCCAAAATTGAAAATTCCAACAAAGTCCATAAAAAACTTTAAATTTTTATATGAAAAACTTGTTTTGCTCATATCTCCTAAACTATGCGTCCTAGAGCGAAAAGGAGCTTAATTCATGACCACCCCCAAAAAATCGAAAATTCTCTCAAAATCCTGCAAAAATTGAAATTTTTATTTTGTTTTGCTCATATCTCCTAAACTATGCGTCCTAGAGCGAAAAGGAGCTTAATTCATGACCACCCCCAAAAAACCGAAAATTCCATCCAAATTCTGAAAAAATGGAAATTTTTATATGAAAAACTTGTTTTGCTCTTTCTCCTAAACTATGCGTCCTAGAGCGAAAAGGACTTTAATTCATGACCACCCCCAAAAAATTGAAAAATCCACCCAAAACCTAAAAAAATTGAAATTTTTATATGAAAAACTTCTTTTGCCCATATCTTCTTAAATATGCGCCCTAGAGCGAAAAGGACTTTAATTCGTGACCACCCCCAAAAAGTTGAAAAATCCACTCAAAACCTATCAAAATTGAAATTTTTATATGAAAAACTTATTTTGCCCATATCTCCTAAACTAAGCGTCCTAGAGCGAAAAGGACTTTAATTCGCGACCACCCCCAAAAAATTGAAAAATCCACCCAAAACCTAAAAAAATTGAGATTTTTATATGAAAAACTTCTTTTGTCCATATCTCCTTAAATATGCGTCCTAGAGCGAAAAGGACTTTAATTCGTGACCACCCCCAAAAAATTGCAAAATCCACCCAAAACCTTAAAAAATTGAAATTTTTATATGAAAAACTTCTTTTGCCCATATCTCCAAAACTAAGCGTCCTAGAGCGAAAAGGACTTTAATTCGTGACCACCACGAAAAACTTGAAAAATCCACTCAAAACCTAAAAAAATTTAAATTTTTATATGAAAAACTTCTTTTGCCCATATCTCCTAAACTAAGCGTCCTAGAGCGAAAAGGACTTTAATTCGTAACCACCCCCAAAGTTGAAAAATCCACTCAAAACCTAAAAAAATTGAAATTTTTATATGAAAAACTTCTTTTGCCCATATCTCCTTAAATATGCGTCCTAGAGCGAAAAGGACTTTAATTCGCGACCACCCTCAAAAAATTGAAAAATCCACCCAAAACCTAAAAAAATTGAAATTTTTATATGAAAACCTTCTTTTGCCCATATCTCCTAAACTAAGCGTCCTAGAGCGAAAAGGACTTTAATTCGTGACCACCCTCAAAAAATTGAAAAATCCACCCAAAACCTAAAAAAATTGAAATTTTTATATGAAAAACTTCTTTTGCCCATATCTCCTTAAATATGCGTCCTAGAGCGAAAAGGACTTTAATTCGTGACCACCCTCAAAAAGTTGAAAAATCCACTCAAAACCTAAAAAAATTTAAATTTTTATATGAAAACCTTCTTTTGCCCATATCTCCTAAACTAAGCGTCCTAGAGCGAAAAGGACTTTAATTCGCGACCACCCTCAAAAAATTGAAAAATCCGCCCAAAACCTAAAAAAATTGAAATTTTTATATGAAAAACTTATTTTGCCCATATCTCCTAAACTAAGCGTCCTAGAGCGAAAAGGACTTTAATTCGTAACCACCCCCAAAAAGTTGAAAAATCCACTCAAAACCTAAAAAAATTCAAATTTTTATATGAAAAACTTCTTTTGCCCATATCTCCTAAACTAAGCGTCCTAGAGCGAAAAGGACTTTAATTCATGACCACCCCCAAAAAGTTGAAAAATCCACTCAAAACCTATCAAAATTGAAATTTTTATATGAAAAACTTATTTTGCCCATATCTCCTAAACTAAGCGTCCTAGAGCGAAAAGGACTTTAATTCGCGACCACCCCCAAAAAATTGAAAAATCCACCCAAAACCTAAAAAAATTGAAATTTTTATATGAAAAACTTCTTTTGCCCATATCTTCTTAAATATGCGCCCTAGAGCGAAAAGGACTTTAATTCATGACCACCCCCAAAAAATTGAAAAGTCCACCCAAAACCTAAAAAAATTGAAATTTTTATATGAAAAACTTCTTTTGCCCATAAACTATGCGTCCTAGAGCGAACAGGAGCTTAATTCATGACCACCCCCCCAAAATTGAAAATTCCAACAAAGTCCATAAAAAACTTTAAATTTTTATATGAAAAACTTGTTTTGCTCATATCTCCTAAACTATGCGTCCTAGAGCGAAAAGGAGCTTAATTCATGACCACCCCCAAAAAACCGAAAATTCCATCCAAATTCTGAAAAAATGGAAATTTTTATATGAAAAACTTGTTTTGCTCATTTCTCCTAAACTATGCGTCCTAGAGCGAAAAGGACTTTAATTCATGACCACCCCCAAAAAATTGAAAAATCCACCCAAAACCTAAAAAAATTGAAATTTTTATATGAAGAACTTCTTTTGCCCATATCTCCTTAAATATGCGTCCTAGAACGAAAAGGACTTTAATTCGTGACCACCCCCAAAAAGTTGAAAAATCCACCCAAAACCTAAAAAAATTGAGATTTTTATATGAAAAACTTCTTTTGTCCATATCTCCTTAAATATGCGTCCTAGAGCGAAAAGGACTTTAATTCGTGACCACCCCCAAAAAATTGCAAAATCCACCCAAAACCTTAAAAAATTGAAATTTTTATATGAAAAACTTCTTTTGCCCATATCTCCAAAACTAAGCGTCCTAGAGCGAAAAGGACTTTAATTCGTGACCACCACGAAAAACTTGAAAAATCCACTCAAAACCTAAAAAAATTTAAATTTTTATATGAAAAACTTCTTTTGCCCATATCTCCTAAACTAAGCGTCCTAGAGCGAAAAGGACTTTAATTCGTAACCACCCCCAAAGTTGAAAAATCCACTCAAAACCTAAAAAAATTGAAATTTTTATATGAAAAACTTCTTTTGCCCATATCTCCTTAAATATGCGTCCTAGAGCGAAAAGGACTTTAATTCGCGACCACCCTCAAAATGTTGAAAAATCCACTCAAAACCTAAAAAAATTTAAATTTTTATATGAAAACCTTCTTTTGCCCATATCTCCTAAACTAAGCGTCCTAGAGCGAAAAGGACTTTAATTCGCGACCACCCTCAAAAAATTGAAAAATCCGCCCAAAACCTAAAAAAATTGAAATTTTTATATGAAAAACTTATTTTGCCCATATCTCCTAAACTAAGCGTCCTAGAGCGAAAAGGACTTTAATTCGTAACCACCCCCAAAAAGTTGAAAAATCCACTCAAAACCTAAAAAAATTCAAATTTTTATATGAAAAACTTCTTTTGCCCATATCTCCTAAACTAAGCGTCCTAGAGCGAAAAGGACTTTAATTCATGACCACCCCCAAAAAGTTGAAAAATCCACTCAAAACCTAACAAAATTGAAATTTTTATATGAAAAACTTATTTTACCCATATCTCCTAAACTAAGCGTCCTAGAGCGAAAAGGACTTTAATTCGTAACCACCCCCAAAAAGTTGAAAAATCCACTCAAAGCCTAAAAAAATTGAAATTTTTATATGAAAAACTTCTTTTGCCCATATCTCCTTAAATATGCGTCCTAGAGTGAAAAGGACTTTAATTCGCGACCACCCTCAAAAAATTGAAAAATCCACCCAAAACCTAAAAAAATTGAAATTTTTATATGAAAAACTTCTTTTGCCCATATCTCCTTAAATATGCGTCCTAGAGCGAAAAGGACTTTAATTCGTGACCACCCCCAAAAAATTGAAAAATCCACCCAAAATCTAAAAAAATTGAAATTTTTATATGAAATACTTCTTTTGCCCATATCTCCTTAAATATGCGTCCTACAGCGAAAAGGGACTTTACTTCGTGACCACCCCCAAAAAATTGAAAAATCCACCCAAAACCTAAAAAAAAATGAAATTTTTATATGGAAAACTTCTTTAGCCCATATCTCCTTAAATATGCGTCCAAGAGCGAAAAGGACTTTAATTCGTGACCACCCTCAAAAAATTGAAAAATCCACCCAAAACCTAAAAAAATGAAATTTTTATATGAAAAACTTCTTTTGCCCATATCTCCTTAAATATGCGTCCAAGAGCGAAAAGGACTTTAATTCGTGACCACCCTCAAAAAATTGAAAAATCCACCCAAAACCTAAAAAAATTGAAATTTTTATATGAAAAACTTATTTTGCCCATATCTCCTTAAATATGCGTCCTAGAGCGAAAAGGACTTTAATTCGTGACCACCCCCAAAAAGTTGAAAAATCCACTCGAAACCTAAAAAATTTAGATTTTTATATGAAAAACTTCTTTTGCCCATATCTCCTAAACTAAGCGTCCTAGAGCGAAAAGGTCTTTAATTCGCGACCACCCCCAAAAAATTGAAAAATCCACCCAAAACCTAAAAAAATTGAAATTTTTATATGAAAAACTTCTTTTGCCCATATCTCCTTAAATATGCGTCCTAGAGCGAAAAGGACTTTAATTGGTGACCACCCCCAAAAAATTGAAAAATCCACCCAAAACCTAAAAAAATTGAAATTTTTATATGAAAAACTTCTTTTGCCCATATCTCCTTAAATATGCGTCCTAGAGCGAAAAGGACTTTACTTCGTGACCACCCCCAAAAAGTTGAAAAATCCACCCAAAACCTTAAAAAATTGAAATTTTTATATGAAAAACTTCTTTTGCCCATATCTCCTTAAATATGCGTCCTAGAGCGAAAAGGACTTTAATTCGTGACCACCCCCAAAAAATTGAAAAATCCACACAAAACCTAAAAAATTAAAATTTTTATATGAAAAACTTCTTTTGCCCATATCTCCTAAACTAAGCGTCCTAGAGCGAAAAGGACTTTAATTCGTGACCACCCCCAAAAAATTGAAAAATCCACCCAAAACCTAAAAAATTGAGATTTTTATATGAAATACTTCTCCTAAACTAAGCGTCCTAGAGCGAAAAGGACTTTAATTCGTGACCACCCCCAAAAAATTGAAAAATCCACCCAAAACCTAAAAAATTGAGATTTTTATATGAAATACTTCTTTTGCCCATATCTGCTTAAATATGCGTCCTAGAGCGAAAAGGACTTTAATTCGTGACCACCCTCAAAAAATTGAAAAATCCACCCAAAACCTAAAAAAATTGAAATTTTTATATGAAATACTTCTTTTGCCCATATCTCCTTAAATATGCGTCCTACAGCGAAAAGGACTTTAATTCGTGACCACACCCAAAAAATTGAAAAATCCACCCAAAACCTAAAACAATAGAAATTTTTATATGAAAAACTTCTTTTGCCCATATCTCCTTAAATATGCGTCCTAGAGCGAAAAGGACTTTAATTCGTGACCACCCCCAAAAAATTGAAAAATCCACCCAAAACCTAAAAAAAATTAAATTTTTATATGAAAAACTTCTTTTGCCCATATCTCCAAAACTAAGCGTCCTAGAGCGAAAAGGACTTTAATTCGTGACCACCCTCAAAAAATTTAAAAATCCACCCAAAACCTAAAAAAATTGAAATTTTTATATGAAAAACTTCTTTTGCCCATATCTCCTAAACTAAGCGTCCTAGAGCGAAAAGGACTTTAATTCGTGACCACCCTCAAAAAATTGAAAAATCCACCCAAAACCTAAAAAAATTGAAATTTTTATATGAAAAACTTCTTTTACCCATATCTCCTTAAATATGCGTCCTAGAGCGAAAAGGACTTTAATTCGTGACCACCCCCAAAAAGTTGAAAAATCCACTCGAAACCTAAAAAAATTTAAATTTTTATATGAAAAACTTCTTTTGCCCATATCTCCTAAACTAAGCGTCCTAGAGCGAAAAGGACTTTAATTCGTAACCACCCCCAAAAAGTTGAAAAATCCACTCAAAACCTAAAAAAATTGAAATTTTTATATGAAAAACTTCTTTTGCCCATATCTCCTTAAATATGCGACCTAGAGCGAAAAGGACTTTAATTCGCGACCACCCTCAAAAAATTGAAAAATCCACCCAAAACCTAAAAAAATTGAAATTTTTATATGAAAACCTTCTTTTGCCCATATCTCCTAAACTAAGCGTCCTAGAGCGAAAAGGACTTTAATTCGTGACCACCCTCAAAAAAATGAAAAAACCACCCAAAACCTAAAAAAATTTAAATTTTTATATGAAAAACTTATTTTTCCCATATCTCCTAAACTAAGCGTCCTAGAGCGAAAAGGACTTTAATTCGCGACCACCCCCAAAAAATTGAAAAATCCATCCAAAACCTAAAAAAATTGAAATTTTTATATGAAAAACTTCTTTTGCCCATATCTTCTTAAATATGCGCCCTAGAGCGAAAAGGACTTTAATTCATGACCACCCCCACTTCTTTTGCCCATATCTCCTAAACTAAGCGTCCTAGAGCGAAAAGGACTTTAATTCGCGACCACCCTCAAAAAATTGAAAAATCCACCCAAAACCTAAAACAATTGAAATTTTTATATGAAAAACTTCTTTTGCCCATATCTCCTTAAATATGCGTCCTAGAGCGAAAAGGACTTTAATTCGTGACCACCCCCACAAAGTTGAAAAATCCACTCAAAACCTAAAAAAATTGAAATTTTTATATGAAAACCTTCTTTTGCCCATATCTCCTAAACTAAGCGTCCTAGAGCGAAAAGGACTTTAATTCGCGACCACCCTCAAAAAATTGAAAAATCCACCCAAAACCTAAAAAAATTGAAATTTTTATATGAAAAACTTATTTTGCCCATATCTCCTAAACTAAGCGTCCTAGAGCGAAAAGGACTTTAATTCGTAACCACCCCCACAAAGTTGAAAAATCCACTCAAAACCTAAAAAAATTGAAATTTTTATATGAAAACCTTCTTTTGCCCATATCTCCTAAACTAAGCGTCCTAGAGCGAAAAGGACTTTAATTCGTGACCACCCCAAAAAGTTTAAAAATCCACTCAAAACCTAACAAAATTGAAATTTTTATATGAAAAACTTATTTTGCCCATATCTCCTAAACTAAGCGTCCTAGAGCGAAAAGGACTTTAATTCGTAACCACCCCCAAAAAGTTGAAAAATCCACTCAAAACCTAAAAAAATTGAAATTTTTATATGAAAAACTTCTTTTGCCCATATCTCCTTAAATATGCGTCCTAGAGCGAAAAGGACTTTAATTCGCGACCACCCTCAAAAAATTGAAAAATCCACCCAAAACCTTAAAAAATTGAAATTTTTAAATGAAAAACTTCTTTTGCCCATATCTCCTAAACTAAGCGTCCTAGAGCGAAAAGGACTTTAATTCGTGACCACCCCCAAAAAATTGAAAAATCCACCCAGAACCTAAAAAATTGAAATTTTTATATGAAATACTTCTTTTGCTCATATCTCCTAAACTAAGCGTCCTAGAGCGAAAAGGACTTTAATTCGCGACCACCCCCAAAAAATTGAAAAATCCACCCAAAATGTAAAAAAATTGAAATTTTTATATGAAATACTTCTTTTGCCCATATCTCCTTAAATATGCGTCCTACAGCGAAAAGGGACTTTAATTCGTGACCACCCCCAAAAAATTGAAAAATCCACCCAAAACCTAAAAAAAATGAAATTTTTATATGAAAAACTTCTTTTGCCCATATCTTCTTAAATATGCGTCCAAGAGCGAAAAGGACTTTAATTCGTGACCACCCTCAAAAAATTGAAAAATCCACCCAAAACCTTAAAAAATTGAAATTTTTAAATGAAAAACTTCTTTTGCCCATATCTCCTAAACTAAGCGTCCTAGAGCGAAAAGGACTTTAATTCGTGACCACCCTCAAAAAATTGAAAAATCCATCCAAAACCTAAAAAAATTGAAATTTTTATATGAAAAACTTCTTTTGCCCATATCTCCTTAAATATGCGTCCTAGAGCGAAAAGGACTTTAATTCGCGACCACCCTCAAAAAATTGAAAAATCCACCCAAAACCTTAAAAAATTGAAATTTTTAAATGAAAAACTTCTTTTGCCCATATCTCCTAAACTAAGCGTCCTAGAGCGAAAAGGACTTTAATTCGTGACCACCCCCAAAAAATTGAAAAATCCACCCAAAGCCTAAAAAATTGAGATTTTTACATGAAAAACTTCTTTTGCCCATATCTGCTTAAATATGCGTCCTAGAGCGAAAAGAACTTTAATTCGTGACCACCCTCAAAAAATTGAAAAATCCACCCAAAACCTTAAAAAATTGAAATTTTTAAATGAAAAACTTCTTTTGCCCATATCTCCTAAACTAAGCGTCCTAGAGCGAAAAGGACTTTAATTCGTGACCACCCCCAAAAAATTGAAAAATCCACCCAGAACCTAAAAAATTGAAATTTTTATATGAAATACTTCTTTTGCTCATATCTCCTAAACTAAGCGTCCTAGAGCGAAAAGGACTTTAATTCGCGACCACCCCCAAAAAATTGAAAAATCCACCCAAAATGTAAAAAAATTGAAATTTTTATATGAAATACTTCTTTTGCCCATATCTCCTTAAATATGCGTCCTACAGCGAAAAGGGACTTTAATTCGTGACCACCCCCAAAAAATTGAAAAATCCACCCAAAACCTAAAAAAAATGAAATTTTTATATGAAAAACTTCTTTTGCCCATATCTCCAAAACTAAGCGTCCTAGAGCGAAAAGGACTTTAATTCGTGACCACCCTCAAAAAATTGAAAAATCCACCCAAAAACTAAAAAATTGAGATTTTTACATGAAAAACTTCTTTTGCCCATATCTGCTTAAATATGGGTCCTAGAGCGAAAAGGACTTTAATTCGTGACCACCTTCAAAAAATTGAAAAATCCACCCAAAACCTAAAAAAATTGAAATTTTTATATGAAATACTTCTTTTGCCCATATCTCCTTAAATATGCGTCCTACAGCGAAAAGGGACTTTAATTCGTGACCACCCCCAACAAATTGAAAAATCCACCCAAAACCTAAAAAAAATGAAATATTTATATGAAAAACTTCTTTTACCCATATCTCCTTAAATATGCGTCCAAGAGCGAAAAGGACTTTAATTCGTGACCACCCTCAAAAAATTGAAAAATCCACCCGAAACCTAAAAAAATGAAATTTTTATATGAAAAACTTCTTTTGCCCATATCTCCTTAAATATGCGTCCAAGAGCGAAAAGGACTTTAATTCGTGACCACCCTCAAAAAATTGAAAAATCCACCCAAAACCTAAAAAAATTGAAATTTTTAAATGAAAAACTTCTTTTGCCCATATCTCCTTAAATATGCGTCCTAGAGCGAAAAGGACTTTAATTCGTGACCACCCCCAAAAAATTGAAAAATCCACACAAAACCTAAAAAAATTAAAATTTTTATATGAAAAACTTCTTTTGCCCATATCTGCTTAAATATGCGTCCTAGAGCGAAAAGGACTTTAATTCGTGACCACCCTCAAAAAATTGAAAAATCCACCCAAAACCTAAAAAAATTGAAATTTTTATATGAAATACTTCTTTTGCCCATATCTCCTTAAATATGCGTCCTACAGCGAAAAGGACTTTAATTCGTGACCACACCCAAAAAATTGAAAAATCCACCCAAATCCTAAAACAATAGAAATTTTTATATGAAAAACTTCTTTTGCCCATATCTCCTTAAATATGCGTCCTAGAGCGAAAAGGACTTTAATTCGTGACCACCCCCAAAAAATTGAAAAATCCACCCAAAACCTAAAAAAATTGAAATTTTTATATGAAAAACTTCTTTTGCCCATATCTCCAAAACTAAGCGTCCTAGAGCGAAAAAGGACTTTAATTCGTGACCACCCTCAAAAAATTGAAAAATCCACCCAAAACCTAAAAAATTGAGATTTTTACATGAAAAACTTCTTTTGCCCATATCTGCTTAAATATGGGTCCTAGAGCGAAAAGGACTTTAATTCGTGACCACCTTCAAAAAATTGAAAAATCCACCCACAACCTAAAAAAATTGAAATTTTTATATGAAATACTTCTTTTGCCCATATCTCCTTAAATATGCGTCCTACAGCGAAAAGGACTTTAATTCGTGACCACACCCAAAAAATTGAAAAATCCACCCAAAACCTAACCCAATAGAAATTTTTATATGAAAAACTTCTTTTGCCCATATCTCCTAAACTAAGCGTCCTAGAGCGAAAAGGACTTTAATTCGTGACCACCCCCAAAAAATTGAAAAATCCACCCAAAGCCTAAACAATTGAGATTTTTACATGAAAAACTTCTTTAGCCCATATCTGCTTAAATATGCGTCCTAGAGCGAAAAGGACTTTAATTCGTGACCACCCTCAAAAAATTGAAAAATCCACCCAAAACCTAAAAAAATTGAAATTTTTATATGAAAAACTTCTTTTGCCCATATCTCCTAAACTAAGCGTCCTAGAGCGAAAAGGACTTTAATTCGTGACCACCCTCAAAAAATTGAAAAATCCACCCAAAACCTAAAAAAATTGAAATTTTTATATGAAAAACTTCTTTTACCCATATCTCCTTAAATATGCGTCCTAGAGCGAAAAGGACTTTAATTCGTGACCACCCCCAAAAAGTTGAAAAATCCACTCGAAACCTAAAAAAATTTAGATTTTTATATGAAAAACTTCTTTTGCCCATAAACTAAGCGTCCTAGAGCGAAAAGGACTTTAATTCGCGACCACCCCCAAAAAGTTGAAAAATCCACTCAAAACCTAAAAAAATTGAAATTTTTATATGAAAAACTTCTTTTGCCCATATCTTCTTAAATATGCGTCCTAGAGCGAAAAGGGACTTTAATTCGTGACCACCCCCAAAATGTTTAAGAATCCACCCAAAACCTTAAAAAATTTAAATTTTTATATGAAAAACTTCTTTTGCCCATATCTCCTTAAATATGCGTCCTAGCGCAAAAAGGACTTTAATTCGTGACCACCCCCAAAAAATTGCAAAATCCACCCAAAACCTTAAAAAAATTAAATTTTTATATGAAAAACTTCTTTTGCCCATATCTCCTAAACTAAGCGTCCTAGAGCGAAAAGGACTTTAATTCGTGACCACCCCCAAAAAATTGAAAAATCCACCCAAAACCTAAAAAAATTGAAATTTTTATATGAAATGCTTCTTTTGCTCATATCTCCTTAAATATGCGTCCTAGAGCGAAAAGGACTTTAATTCGTGACCACCCCCAAAAAATTGAAAAATCCACCCAAAACCTAAAAAAAATTTAAATTTTTATATGAAAAACTTCTTTTGCCCATATCTCCTTAAATATGCGTCCTAGAGCGAAAAGGACTTTAATTCGTGACCACCCCCAAAAAATTGAAAAATCCACCCAAAATCTAAAAAAATTTAAATTTTTATATGAAATACTTCTTTTGCCCATATCTCCTTAAATATGTGTCCTACAGCGAAAAGGACTTTAATTCGTGACCACCCCCAAAAAATTGAAAAATCCACCCAAAACCTACAAAAAATTGAAATTTTTATATGAAAAACTTCTTTTGCCCATATCTCCTAAAATATGCGTCCTAGAGCGAAAAGGCCTTTAATTCGTGACCACCCCCAAAAAATTGAAAAATCCACCCAAAACCTAAAAAAATTGAAATTTTTATATGAAAAACTTCTTTTGCCCATATCTCCTAAACTAAGCGTCCTAGAGCGAAAAGGACTTTAATTCGTGACCACCCTCAAAAAATTGAAAAATCCACCCAAAACCTAAAAAAATTGAAATTTTTATATGAAAAACTTCTTTTGCCCATATCTCCTTAAATATGCGTCCTAGAGCGAAAAGGACTTTAATTCGCGACCACCCTCAAAAAATTGAAAAATCCACCCAAAACCTAAAAAATGAAATTTTTATATGAAAAACTTCTTTTGCCCATATCTCCTAAACTAAGCGTCCTAGAGCGAAAAGGACTTTAATTCGTGACCCTCACCCTCAAAAAATTGAAAAATCCACCCAAAACCTAAAAAAATTGAAATTTTTAAATGAAAAACTTCTTTGGCCATATCTCCTTAAATATGCGTCCTAGAGCGAAAAGGACTTTAATTCGTCACCACCCCGAAAAAATTGAAAAATACACCCAAAACCTAAAAAAATTGAAATTTTTATATGAAAAACTTCTTTTGCCCATATCTCCTAAACTAAGCGTCCTAGAGCTGGGAGATAAGGACTTTAATTCGTGACCACCCTCAAAAAATTGAAAAATCCACCCAAAACCTAAAAAAATTGAAATTTTTATATGAAAAACTTCTTTTGCTCATATCTCCTTATATATGCGTCCTAGAGCGAAAAGGACTTTAATTCGTGACCACCCCCAAAAAGTTGAAAAATCCACTCGAAACCTAAAAAAATTTAGATTTTTATATGAAAAACTTCTTTTGCCCATATCTCCTTAAATATGCGTCTTAGAGCGAAAAGGACTTTAATTCGTGACCACCCCCAAAAAATTGAAAAATCCACCCAAAATCTAAAAAAATTTAAATTTTTATATGAAATACTTCTTTTGCCCATATCTCCTTAAATATGCGTCCTACAGCGAAAAGGACTTTAATTCGTGACCACCCCCAAAAAATTGAAAAATCCACCCAAAACCTACAAAAAATTGAAATTTTTATATGAAAAACTTCTTTTGCCCATATCTCCTTAAATATGCGTCCTAGAGCGAAAAGGACTTTAATTCGTGACCACCCCCAAAAAATTGAAAAATCCACCCAAAACCTAAAAAAATTGAAATTTTTATATGAAAAACTTCTTTTGCCCATATCTCCTAAACTAAGCGTCCTAGAGCGAAAAGGACTTTAATTCGTGACCACCCTCAAAAAATTGAAAAATCCCCCCAAAACCTAAAAAAATTGAAATTTTTATATGAAAAACTTCTTTTGCCCATATCTCCTTAAATATGCGTCCTAGAGCGAAAAGGACTTTAATTCGCGACCACCCTCAAAAAATTGAAAAATCCACCCAAAACCTAAAAAAATGAAATTTTTATATGAAAAACTTCTTTTGCCCATATCTCCTAAACTAAGCGTCCTAGAGCGAAAAGGACTTTAATTCGTGACCACCCTCAAAAAATTGAAAAATCCACCCAAAACCTAAAAAAATTGAAATTTTTAAATGAAAAACTTCTTTTGCCCATATCTCCTTAAATATGCGTCCTAGAGCGAAAAGGACTTTAATTCGTCACCACCCCCAAAAAGTTGAAAAATCCACTCGAAACCTTAAAAAATTGAAATTTTTATATGAAAAACTTCTTTTGCCCATATCTCCTTAAATATGCGTCCTAGAGCGAAAAGGACTTTAATTCGTGACCACCCCCAAAAAATTGAAAAATCCACCCAAAACCTAAAAAAATTGAAATTTTTATATGAAAAACTTCTTTTGTCCATATCTCCTTAAATATGCGTCCCAGAACGAAAAGGACTTTACTTCGTGACCACCCCCAAAAAGTTGAAAAATCCACCCAAAACCTTAAAAAATGAAATTTTTATATGAAAAACTTCTTTTGCCCATATCTCCTTAAATATGCGTCCTAGAGCGAAAATGACTTTAATTCGTGACCACCCCCAAAAAATTGCAAAATTCACACAAAACCTTAAAAAATTGAAAATTTTATATGAAAAACTTCTTTTGCCCATATCTTCTAAACTAAGCGTCCTAGAGCGAAAAGGACTTTAATTCGTGACCACCCCCAAAAAATTGAAAAATCCACTCAAAACCTAAAAAAATTGAAATTTTTATATGAAATACTTCTTTTGCCCATATCTCCTTAAATATGCGTCCTACAGCGAAAAGGACTTTAATTCGTGACCACCCACAAAACATTGAAAAATCCACCCAAAACCTAAAAAAATTGAAATTTTTATATGAAAAACTTCTTTTGCCCATATCTCCTTAAATATGCGTCCTAGAGCGAAAAGGCCTTTAATTCGTGACCACCCCCAAAAAATTGAAAAATCCGCCCAAAACCTAAAAAATTGAAATTTTTATATGAAAAACTTCTTTTGCCCATATCTCCTAAACTAAGCGTCCTAGAGCGAAAAGGACTTTAATTCGTGACCACCCCCAAAAAATTGAAAAATCCACCCAAAACCTAAAAAAATTGAAATTTTTATATGAAAAAATTCTTTTGCCCATATCTCCTTAAATATGCGTATTAGAGCGAAAAGGACTTTAATTCGTGACCACCCTCAAAAAATTGAAAAATCCACCCAAAACCTAAAAAAATTGAAATTTTTATATGAAAAACTTCTTTTGCCCATATCTCCTTAAATATGCGTCCTAGAGCGAAAAGGACTTTAATTCGTGACCACCCCCAAAAAGTTGAAAAATATCTCCTAAACTAAGCGTCCTAGAGCGAAAAGGACTTTAATTCGCGACCACCCCCAAAAAATTGAGAAATCCACCCAAAACCTAAAAAAATTGAAATTTTTATATGAAAAACTTCTTTTGCCCATATCTCCTTAAATATGAAAAACTTCTTTTGCCCATATCTCCTTAAATATGCGTCCTAGAGCGAAAAGGACTTTAATTCGTGACCACCCCCAAAAAATTGAAAAATCCACCCAAAACCTAAAAAAATTGAAATTTTTATATGAAAAACTTCTTTTGTCCATATCTCCTTAAATATGCGTCCCAGAACGAAAAGGACTTTACTTCGTGACCACCCCCAAAAAGTTGAAAAATCCACCCAAAACCTTAAAAAATGAAATTTTTATATGAAAAACTTCTTTTGCCCATATCTCCTAAACTAAGCGTCCTAGCGAAAAGGACTTTAATTCGTGACCACCAGCAAAAAATTGCAAAACCCACCCAAAACCTAAAAAAATTGAAATTTTTATATGAAAAACTTCTTTTGCCCATATCTCCTTAAATATGCGTCCTAGAGCGAAAAGGACTTTCATTCGTGACCACCCCCAAAAAATTGAAAAATGCACCCAAAACCTAAAAAAATTTAAATTTTTATATGAAAAACTTCTTTTGCCCATATCTCCTAGACTAAGCGTCCTAGAGCGAAAAGGACTTTAATTCGTGACCACCCCCAAAAAATTGAAAAATCCACTCAAAACCTAAAAAAATTGAAATTTTTATATGAAATACTTCTTTTGCCCATATCTCCTTAAATATGCGTCCTACAGCGAAAAGGACTTTAATTCGTGACCACCCACAAAACATTGAAAAATCCACCCAAAACCTAAAAAAATTGAAATTTTTATATGAAAAACTTCTTTTGCCCATATCTCCTTAAATATGCGTCCTAGAGCGAAAAGGACTTTAATTCGTGACCACCCCCAAAAAATTGAAAAATCCACCCAAAACCTTAAAAAATTGAAATTTTTATATGAAAACCTTCTTTTGCCCATATCTCCTTAAATATGCGTCCCAGAACGAAAAGGACTTTACTTCGTGACCACCCCCAAAAAGTTGAAAAAACCACCCAAAACCTTAAAAAATGAAATTTTTATATGAAAAACTTCTTTTGCCCATATCTCCTTAAATATGCGTCCTAGAGCGAAAATGACTTTAATTCGTGACCACCCCCAAAAAATTGCAAAATTCACCCAAAACCTTAAAAAATTGAAATTTTTATATGAAAAACTTCTTTTGCCCATATCTCCTAAACTAAGCGTCCTATCGAAAAGGACTTTAATTCGTGACCACCAGCAAAAAATTGCAAAACCCACCCAATCCTAAAAAAATTGAAATTTTTATATGAAAAACTTCTTTTGCCCATATCTCCTTAAATATGCGTCCTAGAGCGAAAAGGCCTTTAATTCGTGACCACCCCCAAAAAATTGAAAAATCCGCCCAAAACCTAAAAAATTGAAATTTTTATATGAAAAACTTCTTTTGCCCATATCTCCTAAACTAAGCGTCCTAGAGCGACAAGGACTTTAATTCGCGACCACCCCCAAAAAATTGAAAAATCCACCCAAAACCTAAAAAAATTGAAATTTTTATATGAAAAACTTCTTTTGCCCATATCTCCTTAAATATGCGTCCTAGAGCGAAAAGGACTTTAATTCGTGACCACCCCCAAAAAGTTGAAAAATATCTCCTAAACTAAGCGTCCTAGAGCAAAAAGGACTTTAATTCATGACCACCCCCAAAAAGTTGAAAAATCCACCCAAAACCTTAAAAAATTTAAATTTTTATATGAAAAACTTCTTTTGCCCATATCTCCTTAAATATGCGTCCTAGAGCGAAAAGGACTTTAATTCGTGACCACCCCCAAAAAATTGAAAAATCCACCCAAAACCTAAAAAAATTGAAATTTTTATATGAAAAACTTCTTTTGTCCATATCTCCTTAAATATGCATCCCAGAACGAAAAGGACTTTACTTCGTGACCACCCCCAAAAAGTTGAAAAATCCACCCAAAACCTTAAAAAATGAAATTTTTATATGAAAAACTTCTTTTGCCCATATCTCCTTAAATATGCGTCCTAGAGCGAAAATGACTTTAATTCGTGACCACCCCCAAAAAATTGCAAAATTCACCCAAAACCTTAAAAAATTGAAATTTTTATATGAAAAACTTCTTTTGCCCATATCTCCTAAACTAAGCGTCCTAGCGAAAAGGACTTTAATTCGTGACCACCAGCAAAAAATTGCAAAACCCACCCAAAACCTAAAAAAATTGAAATTGTTATATGAAAAACTTCTTTTGCCCATATCTCCTTAAATATGCGTCCTAGAGCGAAAAGGACTTTCATTCGTGACCACCCCCAAAAAATTGAAAAATGCACTCAAAACCTAAAAAAATTTAAATTTTTATATGAAAAATTTCTTTTGCCCATATCTCCTAGACTAAGCGTCCTAGAGCGAAAAGGACTTTAATTCGTGACCACCCCCAAAAAATTGAAAAATCCACTCAAAACCTAAAAAAATTGAAATTTTTATATGAAATACTTCTTTTGCCCATATCTCCTTAAATATGCGTCCTACAGCGAAAAGGACTTTAATTCGTGACCACCCACAAAACATTGAAAAATCCACCCAAAACCTAAAAAAATTGAAATTTTTATATGAAAAACTTCTTTTGCCCATATCTCCTTAAATATGCGTCCTAGAGCGAAAAGGCCTTTAATTCGTGACCACCCCCAAAAAATTGAAAAATCCGCCCAAAACCTAAAAAATTGAAATTTTTATATGAAAAACTTCTTTTGCCCATATCTCCTAAACTAAGCGTCCTAGAGCGAAAAGGACTTTAATTCGTGACCACCCTCAAAAAATTTAAAATCCACCCAAAACCTAAAAAAATTGAAATTTTTATATGAAAAACTTCTTTCGCCCATATCTCCTTAAATATGCGTATTAGAGCGAAAAGGACTTTAATTCGTGACCACCCTCAAAAAATTGAAAAATCCACCCAAAACCTAAAAAAATTGAAATTTTTATATGAAAAACTTCTTTTGCCCATATCTCCTTAAATATGCGTCCTAGAGCGAAAAGGACTTTAATTCGTGACCACCCCAAAAAAAGTTGAAAAACATCTCCTAAACTAAGCGTCCTAGAGCGAAAAGGACTTTAATTCGCGACCACCCCCAAAAAATTGAAAAATCCACCCAAAACCTAAAAAAAATGAAATTTTTATATGAAAAACTTCTTTTGCCCATATCTCCTTAAATATGCGCCTTAGAGCGAAAAGGACTTTAATTCGTGACCACCCCCAAAAAATTGAAAAATCCACCCAAAACCTAAAAAAATTGAAATTTTTATATGAAAAACTTCTTTTGTCCATATCTCCTTAAATATGCATCCCAGAACGAAAAGGACTTTACTTCGTGACCACCCCCAAAAAGTTGAAAAATCCACCCAAAACCTTAAAAAATGAAATTTTTATATGAAAAACTTCTTTTGCCCATATCTCCTTAAATATGCGTCCTAGAGCGAAAATGACTTTAATTCGTGACCACCCCCAAAAAATTGCAAAATTCACCCAAAACCTTAAAAAATTGAAATTTTTATATGAAAAACTTCTTTTGCCCATATCTCCTAAACTAAGCGTCCTAGCGAAAAGGACTTTAATTCGTGACCACCAGCAAAAAATTGCAAAACCCACCCAAAACCTAAAAAAATTGAAATTTTTATATGAAAAACTTCTTTTGCCCATATCTCCTTAAATATGCGTCCTAGAGCGAAAAGGACTTTCATTCGTGACCACCCCCAAAAAATTGAAAAATGCACCCAAAACCTAAAAAAATTTAAATTTTTATATGAAAAATTTCTTTTGCCCATATCTCCTAGACTAAGCGTCCTAGAGCGAAAAGGACTTTAATTCGTGACCACCCCCAAAAAATTGAAAAATCCACTCAAAACCTAAAAAAATTGAAATTTTTATATGAAATACTTCTTTTGCCCATATCTCCTTAAATATGCGTCCTACAGCGAAAAGGACTTTAATTCGTGACCACCCACAAAACATTGAAAAATCCACCCAAAACCTAAAAAAATTGAAATTTTTATATGAAAAACTTCTTTTGCCCATATCTCCTTAAATATGCGTCCTAGAGCGAAAAGGCCTTTAATTCGTGACCACCCCCAAAAAATTGAAAAATCCGCCCAAAACCTAAAAAATTGAAATTTTTATATGAAAAACTTCTTTTGCCCATATCTCCTAAACTAAGCGTCCTAGAGCGAAAAGGACTTTAATTCGTGACCACCCTCAAAAAATTTAAAATCCACCCAAAACCTAAAAAAATTGAAATTTTTATATGAAAAACTTCTTTCGCCCATATCTCCTTAAATATGCGTATTAGAGCGAAAAGGACTTTAATTCGTGACCACCCTCAAAAAATTGAAAAATCCACCCAAAACCTAAAAAAATTGAAATTTTTATATGAAAAACTTCTTTTGCCCATATCTCCTTAAATATGCGTCCTAGAGCGAAAAGGACTTTAATTCGTGACCACCCCAAAAAAAGTTGAAAAATATCTCCTAAACTAAGCGTCCTAGAGCGAAAAGGACTTTAATTCGCGACCACCCCCAAAAAATTGAAAAATCCACCCAAAACCTAAAAAAAATGAAATTTTTATATGAAAAACTTCTTTTGCCCATATCTCCTTAAATATGCGCCTTAGAGCGAAAAGGACTTTAATTCGTGACCACCCCCAAAAAATTGAAAAAGCCACCCAAAACCTTAAAAAAATGAAATTTTTATATGAAGAACTTCTTTTGCCCATATCTGCTAGACTAAGCGTCCTAGAGCGAAAAGGACTTTAATTCGTGACCACCCTCAAAAAATTTAAAAATCCACCCAAAACCTAAAAAAATTGAAATTTTTATATGAAAAACTTCTTTTGCCCATATCTCCTTAAATATGCGTCCTAGAGCGAAAAGGACTTTAATTCATGACCACCCCCAAAAAATTGAAAAATCCACCCAAAACCTAAAAAAATTGAAATTTTTATATGAAAAACTTCTTTTGCCCATATCTCCTTAAATATGCGTCCTAGAACGAAAAGGACTTTAATTCGCGACCACCCCCAAAAAATTGAAAAATCCACCCAAAACCTAAAAAATTGAAATTTTTATATGAAAAACTTCTTTTGCCCATATCTCCTTAAATATGCGTCCTAGAGCGAAAAGGACTTTAATCCGTGACCACCCCCAAAAAATTGAAAAATCCACCCAAAACCTAAAAAAATTGAAATTTTTATATGAAAAACTTCTTTTGCCCATATCTCCTTAAATATGCGTCCTAGAGCGAAAAGGACTTTAATTCGTGACCACCCCCAAAAACTTGCAAAATCCACTCAAAACCTAAAAAAATTTAAATTTTTATATGAAAAACTTCTTTTGCCCATATCTCCTAAACTAAGCTCCTAGAGCGAAAAGGACTTTAATTCGCGACCACCCCCAAAAAATTGAGAAATCCACCCAAAACCTAAAAAAATTGAAATTTTTATATGAAAAACTTCATTTGCCCATATCTCCTTAAATATGCGTCCTAGAGCGAAAAGGACTTTAATTCGTGACCACCCCCAAAAAGTTGAAAAATCCACTCGAAACCTAAAAAAATTTAGATTTTTATATGAAAAACTTCTTTTGCCCATATCTCCTAAACTAAGCGTCCTAGAGCGAAAAGGACTTTAATTCATGACCACCCCCAAAAAGTTGAAAAATCCACCCAAAACCATAAAAAATTGAAATTTTTATATGAAAAACTTCTTTTGCCCATATCTCCTTAAATATGCGTCCTAGAGCGAAAAGGACTTTACTTCGTGACCACCCCCAAAAAGTTGAAAAATCCACCCAAAACCTTAAAAAATGAAATTTTTATATGAAAAACTTCTTTTGCCCATATCTCCTAAACTAAGCGTCCTAGCGAAAAGGACTTTAATTCGTGACCACCAGCAAAAAATTGCAAAACCCACCCAAAACCTAAAAAAATTGAAATTTTTATATGAAAAACTTCTTTTGCCCATATCTCCTTAAATATGCGTCCCAGAACGAAAAGGACTTTACTTCGTGACCACCCCCAAAAAGTTGAAAAATCCACCCAAAACCTTAAAAAATGAAATTTTTATATGAAAAACTTCTTTTGCCCATATCTCCTTAAATATGCGTCCTAGAGCGAAAATGACTTTAATTCGTGACCACCCCCAAAAAAATGCAAAATTCACCCAAAACCTTAAAAAATTGAAATTATTTTATGAAAAACTTCTTTTGCCCATATCTCCTTAAATATGCGTCCTAGAGCGAAAAGGACTTTCATTCGTGACCACCCCCAAAAAATTGAAAAATGCACCCAAAACCTAAAAAAATTTAAATTTTTATATGAAAAACTTCTTTTGCCCATATCTCCTAGACTAAGCGTCCTAGAGCGAAAAGGACTTTAATTCGTGACCACCCCCAAAAAATTGAAAAATCCACTCAAAACCTAAAAAAATTGAAATTTTTATATGAAATACTTCTTTTGCCCATATCTCCTTAAATATGCGTCCTACAGCGAAAAGGACTTTAATTCGTGACCACCCACAAAACATTGAAAAATCCACCCAAAACCTAAAAAAATTGAAATTTTTATATGAAAAACTTCTTTTGCCCATATCTCCTTAAATATGCGTCCTAGAGCGAAAAGGACTTTAATTCGTGACCACCCCCAAAAAATTGAAAAATCCACCCAAAACCTTAAAAAATTGAAATTTTTATATGAAAACCTTCTTTTGCCCATATCTCCTTAAATATGCGTCCCAGAACGAAAAGGACTTTACTTCGTGACCACCCCCAAAAAGTTGAAAAATCCACCCAAAACCTTAAAAAATGAAATTTTTATATGAAAAACTTCTTTTGCCCATATCTCCTTAAATATGCGTCCTAGAGCGAAAATGACTTTAATTCGTGACCACCCCCAAAAAATTGCAAAATTCACCCAAAACCTTAAAAAATTGAAATTTTTATATGAAAAACTTCTTTTGCCCATATCTCCTTAAATATGCGTCCTAGAGCGAAAAGGACTTTCATTCGTGACCACCCCCAAAAAATTGAAAAATGCACCCAAAACCTAAAAAAATTTAAATTTTTATATGAAAAATTTCTTTTGCCCATATCTCCTAGACTAAGCGTCCTAGAGCGAAAAGGACTTTAATTCGTGACCACCCCCAAAAAATTGAAAAATCCACTCAAAACCTAAAAAAATTGAAATTTTTATATGAAATACTTCTTTTGCCCATATCTCCTTAAATATGCGTCCTACAGCGAAAAGGACTTTAATTCGTGACCACCCACAAAACATTGAAAAATCCACCCAAAACCTAAAAAAATTGAAATTTTTATATGAAAAACTTCTTTTGCCCATATCTCCTTAAATATGCGTCCTAGAGCGAAAAGGCCTTTAATTCGTGACCACCCCCAAAAAATTGAAAAATCCGCCCAAAACCTAAAAAATTGAAATTTTTATATGAAAAACTTCTTTTGCCCATATCTCCTAAACTAAGCGTCCTAGAGCGAAAAGGACTTTAATTCGTGACCACCCTCAAAAAATTTAAAATCCACCCAAAACCTAAAAAAATTGAAATTTTTATATGAAAAACTTCTTTCGCCCATATCTCCTTAAATATGCGTATTAGAGCGAAAAGGACTTTAATTCGTGACCACCCTCAAAAAATTGAAAAATCCACCCAAAACCTAAAAAAATTGAAATTTTTATATGAAAAACTTCTTTTGCCCATATCTCCTTAAATATGCGTCCTAGAGCGAAAAGGACTTTAATTCGTGACCACCCCAAAAAAAGTTGAAAAATATCTCCTAAACTAAGCGTCCTAGAGCGAAAAGGACTTTAATTCGTGACCACCCTCAAAAAATTGAAAAATCCACCCAAAACCTAAAAAAATTGAAATTTTTATATGAAAAACTTCTTTTGCCCATATCTCCTTAAATATGCGCCCTAGAGCGAAAAGGACTTTAATTCGTGACCACCCCCAAAAAATTGAAAAAGCCACCCAAAACCTTAAAAAAATGAAATTTTTATATGAAGAACTTCTTTTGCCCATATCTGCTAGACTAAGCGTCCTAGAGCGAAAAGGACTTTAATTCGTGACCACCCTCAAAAAATTGAAAAATCCACCCAAAACCTAAAAAAATTGAAATTTTTATATGAAAAACTTCTTTTGCCCATATCTCCTTAAATATGCGTCCTAGAGCGAAAAGGACTTTAATTCATGACCACCCCCAAAAAATTGAAAAATCCACCCAAAACCTAAAAAAATTGAAATTTTTATATGAAAAACTTCTTTTGCCCATATCTCCTTAAATATGCGTCCTAGAACGAAAAGGACTTTAATTCGCGACCACCCCCAAAAAATTGAAAAATCCACCCAAAACCTAAAAAATTGAAATTTTTATATGAAAAACTTCTTTTGCCCATATCTCCTTAAATATGCGTCCTAGAGCGAAAAGGACTTTAATTCGTGACCACCCCCAAAAAATTGAAAAATCCACCCAAAACCTAAAAAAATTGAAATTTTTATATGAAAAACTTCTTTTGCCCATATCTCCTTAAATATGCGTCCTAGAGCGAAAAGGACTTTAATTCGTGACCATCCCCAAAAACTTGCAAAATCCACTCAAAACCTAAAAAAATTTAAATTTTTATATGAAAAACTTCTTTTGCCCATATCTCCTAAACTAAGCGTCCTAGAGCGAAAAGGACTTTAATTCGCGACCACCCCCAAAAAATTGAGAAATCCACCCAAAACCTTAAAAAATTGAAATTTTTATATGAAAACCTTCTTTTGCCCATATCTCCTTAAATATGCGTCCCAGAACGAAAAGGACTTTACTTCGTGACCACCCCCAAAAAGTTGAAAAATCCACCCAAAACCTTAAAAAATGAAATTTTTATATGAAAAACTTCTTTTGCCCATATCTCCTTAAATATGCGTCCTAGAGCGAAAATGACTTTAATTCGTGACCACCCCCAAAAAATTGCAAAATTCACCCAAAACCTTAAAAAATTGAAATTTTTATATGAAAAACTTCTTTTGCCCATATCTCCTTAAATATGCGTCCTGGAGCGAAAAGGACTTTCATTCGTGACCACCCCCAAAAAATTGAAAAATGCACCCAAAACCTAAAAAAATTTAAATTTTTATATGAAAAATTTCTTTTGCCCATATCTCCTAGACTAAGCGTCCTAGAGCGAAAAGGACTTTAATTCGTGACCACCCCCAAAAAATTGAAAAATCCACTCAAAACCTAAAAAAATTGAAATTTTTATATGAAATACTTCTTTTGCCCATATCTCCTTAAATATGCGTCCTACAGCGAAAAGGACTTTAATTCGTGACCACCCACAAAACATTGAAAAATCCACCCAAAACCTAAAAAAATTGAAATTTTTATATGAAAAACTTCTTTTGCCCATATCTCCTTAAATATGCGTCCTAGAGCGAAAAGGCCTTTAATTCGTGACCACCCCCAAAAAATTGAAAAATCCGCCCAAAACCTAAAAAATTGAAATTTTTATATGAAAAACTTCTTTTGCCCATATCTCCTAAACTAAGCGTCCTAGAGCGAAAAGGACTTTAATTCTTGACCACCCTCAAAAAATTTAAAATCCACCCAAAACCTAAAAAAATTGAAATTTTTATATGAAAAACTTCTTTCGCCCATATCTCCTTAAATATGCGTATTAGAGCGAAAAGGACTTTAATTCGTGACCACCCTCAAAAAATTGAAAAATCCACCCAAAACCTAAAAAAATTGAAATTTTTATATGAAAAACTTCTTTTGCCCATATCTCCTTAAATATGCGTCCTAGAGCGAAAAGGACTTTAATTCGTGACCACCCCAAAAAAAGTTGAAAAATATCTCCTAAACTAAGCGTCCTAGAGCGAAAAGGACTTTAATTCGCGACCACCCCCAAAAAATTGAAAAATCCACCCAAAACCTAAAAAAAATGAAATTTTTATATGAAAAACTTCTTTTGCCCATATCTCCTTAAATATGCGCCCTAGAGCGAAAAGGACTTTAATTCGTGACCACCCCCAAAAAATTGAAAAAGCCACCCAAAACCTTAAAAAAATGAAATTTTTATATGAAGAACTTCTTTTGCCCATATCTGCTAGACTAAGCGTCCTAGAGCGAAAAGGACTTTAATTCGTGACCACCCTCAAAAAATTGAAAAATCCACCCAAAACCTAAAAAAATTGAAATTTTTATATGAAAAACTTCTTTTGCCCATATCTCCTTAAATATGCGTCCTAGAGCGAAAAGGACTTTAATTCATGACCACCCCCAAAAAATTGAAAAATCCACCCAAAACCTAAAAAAATTGAAATTTTTATATGAAAAACTTCTTTTGCCCATATCTCCTTAAATATGCGTCCTAGAACGAAAAGGACTTTAATTCGCGACCACCCCCAAAAAATTGAAAAATCCACCCAAAACCTAAAAAATTGAAATTTTTATATGAAAAACTTCTTTTGCCCATATCTCCTTAAATATGCGTCCTAGAGCGAAAAGGACTTTAATTCGTGACCACCCCCAAAAAATTGAAAAATCCACCCAAAACCTAAAAAAATTGTAATTTTTATATGAAAAACTTCTTTTGCCCATATCTCCTTAAATATGCGTCCTAGAGCGAAAAGGACTTTAATTCGTGACCATCCCCAAAAACTTGCAAAATCCACTCAAAACCTAAAAAAATTTAAATTTTTATATGAAAAACTTCTTTTGCCCATATCTCCTAAACTAAGCGTCCTAGAGCGAAAAGGACTTTAATTCGCGACCACCCCCAAAAAATTGAGAAATCCACCCAAAACCTAAAAAAATTGAAATTTTTATATGAAAAACTTCTTTTGCCCATATCTCCTTAAATATGCGTCCTAGAGCGAAAAGGACTTTAATTCGTGACCACCCCCAAAAAGTTGAAAAATCCACTCGAAACCTAAAAAAATTTAGATTTTTATATGAAAAACTTCTTTTGCCCATATCTCCTAAACTAAGCGTCCTAGAGCGAAAAGGACTTTAATTCATGACCACCCCCAAAAAGTTGAAAAATCCACACAAAACCTTAAAAAATGAAATTTTTATATGAAAAACTTCTTTTGCCCATATCTCCTTAAATATGCGTCCTAGAGCGAAAATGACTTTAATTCGTGACCACCCCCAAAAAATTGCAAAATTCACCCAAAACCTTAAAAAATTGAAATTTTTATATGAAAAACTTCTTTTGCCCATATCTCCTTAAATATGCGTCCTAGAGCGAAAAGGACTTTCATTCGTGACCACCCCCAAAAAATTGAAAAATGCACCCAAAACCTAAAAAAATTTAAATTTTTATATGAAAAATTTCTTTTGCCCATATCTCCTAGACTAAGCGTCCTAGAGCGAAAAGGACTTTAATTCGTGACCACCCCCAAAAAATTGAAAAATCCACTCAAAACCTAAAAAAATTGAAATTTTTATATGAAATACTTCTTTTGCCCATATCTCCTTAAATATGCGTCCTACAGCGAAAAGGACTTTAATTCGTGACCACCCACAAAACATTGAAAAATCCACCCAAAACCTAAAAAAATTGAAATTTTTATATGAAAAACTTCTTTTGCCCATATCTCCTTAAATATGCGTCCTAGAGCGAAAAGGCCTTTAATTCGTGACCACCCCCAAAAAATTGAAAAATCCGCCCAAAACCTAAAAAATTGAAATTTTTATATGAAAAACTTCTTTTGCCCATATCTTCTAAACTAAGCGTCCTAGAGCGAAAAGGACTTTAATTCGTGACCACCCTCAAAAAATTTAAAATCCACCCAAAACCTAAAAAAATTGAAATTTTTATATGAAAAACTTCTTTCGCCCATATCTCCTTAAATATGCGTATTAGAGCGAAAAGGACTTTAATTCGTGACCACCCTCAAAAAATTGAAAAATCCACCCAAAACCTAAAAAAATTGAAATTTTTATATGAAAAACTTCTTTTGCCCATATCTCCTTAAATATGCGTCCTAGAGCGAAAAGGACTTTAATTCGTGACCACCCCAAAAAAAGTTGAAAAATATCTCCTAAACTAAGCGTCCTAGAGCGAAAAGGACTTTAATTCGCGACCACCCCCAAAAAATTGAAAAATCCACCCAAAACCTAAAAAAAATGAAATTTTTATATGAAAAACTTCTTTTGCCCATATCTTCTTAAATATGCGCCCTAGAGCGAAAAGGACTTTAATTCGTGACCACCCCCAAAAAATTGAAAAAGCCACCCAAAACCTTAAAAAAATGAAATTTTTATATGAAGAACTTCTTTTGCCCATATCTGCTAGACTAAGCGTCCTAGAGCGAAAAGGACTTTAATTCGTGACCACCCTCAAAAAATTGAAAAATCCACCCAAAACCTAAAAAAATTGAAATTTTTATATGAAAAACTTCTTTTGCCCATATCTCCTTAAATATGCGTCCTAGAGCGAAAAGGACTTTAATTCATGACCACCCCCAAAAAATTGAAAAATCCACCCAAAACCTAAAAAAATTGAAATTTTTATATGAAAAACTTCTTTTGCCCATATCTCCTTAAATATGCGTCCTAGAACGAAAAGGACTTTAATTCGCGACCACCCCCAAAAAATTGAAAAATCCACCCAAAACCTAAAAAATTGAAATTTTTATATGAAAAACTTCTTTTGCCCATATCTCCTTAAATATGCGTCCTAGAGCGAAAAGGACTTTAATTCGTGACCACCCCCAAAAAATTGAAAAATCCACCCAAAACCTAAAAAAATTGAAATTTTTATATGAAAAACTTCTTTTGCCCATATCTCCTTAAATATGCGTCCTAGAGCGAAAAGGACTTTAATTCGTGACCATCCCCAAAAACTTGCAAAATCCACTCAAAACCTAAAAAAATTTAAATTTTTATATGAAAAACTTCTTTTGCCCATATCTCCTAAACTAAGCGTCCTAGAGCGAAAAGGACTTTAATTCGCGACCACCCCCAAAAAATTGAGAAATCCACCCAAAACCTAAAAAAATTGAAATTTTTATATGAAAAACTTCTTTTGCCCATATCTCCTTAAATATGCGTCCTAGAGCGAAAAGGACTTTAATTCGTGACCACCCCCAAAAAGTTGAAAAATCCACTCGAAACCTAAAAAAATTTAGATTTTTATATGAAAAACTTCTTTTGCCCATATCTCCTAAACTAAGCGTCCTAGAGCGAAAAGGACTTTAATTCATGACCACCCCCAAAAAGTTGAAAAATCCACCCAAAACCATAAAAAATTGAAATTTTTATATGAAAAACTTCTTTTGCCCATATCTCCTTAAATATGCGTCCTAGAGCGAAAAGGACTTTACTTCGTGACCACCCCCAAAAAGTTGAAAAATCCACCCAAAACCTTAAAAAATGAAATTTTTATATGAAAAACTTCTTTTGCCCATATCTCCTAAACTAAGCGTCCTAGCGAAAAGGACTTTAATTCGTGACCACCAGCAAAAAATTGCAAAACCCACCCAAAACCTAAAAAAATTGAAATTTTTATATGAAAAACTTCTTTTGCCCATATCTCCTTAAATATGCGTCCTAGAGCGAAAAGGACTTTCATTCGTGACCACCCCCAAAAAATTGAAAAATGCACCCAAAACCTAAAAAAATTTAAATTTTTATATGAAAAACTTCTTTTGCCCATATCTCCTAGACTAAGCGTCCTAGAGCGAAAAGGACTTTAATTCGTGACCACCCCCAAAAAATTGAAAAATCCACTCAAAACCTAAAAAAATTGAAATTTTTATATGAAATACTTCTTTTGCCCATATCTCCTTAAATATGCGTCCTACAGCGAAAAGGACTTTAATTCGTGACCACCCACAAAACATTGAAAAATCCACCCAAAACCTAAAAAAATTGAAATTTTTATATGAAAAACTTCTTTTGCCCATATCTCCTTAAATATGCGTCCTAGAGCGAAAAGGACTTTAATTCGTGACCACCCCCAAAAAATTGAAAAATCCACCCAAAACCTTAAAAAATTGAAATTTTTATATGAAAACCTTCTTTTGCCCATATCTCCTTAAATATGCGTCCCAGAACGAAAAGGACTTTACTTCGTGACCACCCCCAAAAAGTTGAAAAATCCACCCAAAACCTTAAAAAATGAAATTTTTATATGAAAAACTTCTTTTGCCCATATCTCCTTAAATATGCGTCCTAGAGCGAAAATGACTTTAATTCGTGACCACCCCCAAAAAATTGCAAAATTCACCCAAAACCTTAAAAAATTGAAATTTTTATATAAAAAACTTCTTTTGCCCATATCTCCTAAACTAAGCGTCCTAGCGAAAAGGACTTTAATTCGTGACCACCAGCAAAAAATTGCAAAACCCACCCAAAACCTAAAAAAATTGAAATTTTTATATGAAAAACTTCTTTTGCCCATATCTCCTTAAATATGCGTCCTAGAGCGAAAAGGCCTTTAATTCGTGACCACCCCCAAAAAATTGAAAAATCCGCCCAAAACCTAAAAAATTGAAATTTTTATATGAAAAACTTCTTTTGCCCATATCTCCTAAACTAAGCGTCCTAGAGCGACAAGGACTTTAATTCGCGACCACCCCCAAAAAATTGAAAAATCCACCCAAAACCTAAAAAAATTGAAATTTTTATATGAAAAACTTCTTTTGCCCATATCTCCTTAAATATGCGTCCTAGAGCGAAAAGGACTTTAATTCGTGACCACCCCCAAAAAGTTGAAAAATATCTCCTAAACTAAGCGTCCTAGAGCAAAAAGGACTTTAATTCATGACCACCCCCAAAAAGTTGAAAAATCCACCCAAAACCTTAAAAAATTGAAATTTTTATATGAAAAACTTCTTTTGCCCATATCTCCTTAAATATGCGTCCTAGAGCGAAAAGGACTTTAATTCGTGACCACCCCCAAAAAATTGAAAAATCCACCCAAAACCTAAAAAAATTGAAATTTTTATATGAAAAACTTCTTTTGTCCATATCTCCTTAAATATGCATCCCAGAACGAAAAGGACTTTACTTCGAGACCACCCCCAAAAAGTTGAAAAATCCACCCAAAACCTTAAAAAATGAAATTTTTATATGAAAAACTTCTTTTGCCCATATCTCCTTAAATATGCGTCCTAGAGCGAAAATGACTTTAATTCGTGACCACCCCCAAAAAATTGCAAAATTCACCCAAAACCTTAAAAAATTGAAATTTTTATATGAAAAACTTCTTTTGCCCATATCTCCTAAACTAAGCGTCCTAGCGAAAAGGACTTTAATTCGTGACCACCAGCAAAAAATTGCAAAACCCACCCAAAACCTAAAAAAATTGAAATTTTTATATGAAAAACTTCTTTTGCCCATATCTCCTTAAATATGCGTCCTAGAGCGAAAAGGACTTTCATTCGTGACCACCCCCAAAAAATTGAAAAATGCACCCAAAACCTAAAAAAATTTAAATTTTTATATGAAAAATTTCTTTTGCCCATATCTCCTAGACTAAGCGTCCTAGAGCGAAAAGGACTTTAATTCGTGACCACCCCCAAAAAATTGAAAAATCCACTCAAAACCTAAAAAAATTGAAATTTTTATATGAAAAACTTCTTTTGCCCATATCTCCTTAAATATGCGTCCTAGAGCGAAAAGGACTTTAATTCGTGACCACCCTCAAACAACTGAAAAATCCACCCAAAACCTAAAAAAAATGAAATTTTTATATGAAAAACTTCTTTTGCCCATATCTCCTTAAATATGCGCCCTAGAGCGAAAAGGACTTTAATTCGTGACCACCCCCAAAAAATTGAAAAATCCACCCAAAACCTTAAAAAATTGAAATTTTTATATGAAGAACTTCTTTTGCCCATATCTGCTAGACTAAGCGTCCTAGAGCGAAAAGGACTTTAATTCGTGACCACCCTCAAAAAATTGAAAAATCCACCCAAAACCTAAAAAAATTGAAATTTTTATATGAAAAACTTCTTTTGCCCATATCTCCTTAAATATGCGTCCTAGAGCGAAAAGGACTTTAATTCATGACCACCCCCAAAAAATTGAAAAATGCACCCAAAACCTAAAAAAATTGAAATTTTTATATGAAAAACTTCTTTTGCCCATATCTCCTTAAATATGCGTCCTAGAACGAAAAGGACTTTAATTCGCGACCACCCCCAAAAAATTGAAAAATCCACCCAAAACCTAAAAAATTGAAATTTTTATATGAAAAACTTCTTTTGCCCATATCTCCTTAAATATGCGTCCTAGAGCGAAAAGGACTTTAATTCGTGACCACCCCCAAAAAATTGAAAAATCCACCCAAAACCTAAAAAAATTGAAATTTTTATATGAAAAACTTCTTTTGCCCATATCTCCTTAAATATGCGTCCTAGAGCGAAAAGGACTTTAATTCGTGACCACCCCCAAAAATTTGCAAAATCCACTCAAAACCTAAAAAAATTTAAATTTTTATATGAAAAACTTCTTTTGCCCATATCTCCTAAACTAAGCGTCCTAGAGCGAAAAGGACTTTAATTCGTAACCACCCCCAAAAAGTTGTAAAATCCACCCAAAACCTAAAAAAATTAAAATTTTTATATGAAAAACTTCTTTTGCCCATATCTCCTTAAATATGCGTCCTAGAGCGAAAAGGACTTTAATTCGTGACCACCCTCAAAAAATTGAAAAATCCACCCAAAACCTAAAAAAATTGAAATTTTTATATGAAAAACTTCTTTTGCCCATATCTCCTTAAATATGCGTATTAGAGCGAAAAGGACTTTAATTCGTGACCACCCTCAAAAAATTGAAAAATCCACCCAAAACCTAAAAAAATTGAAATTTTTATATGAAAAACTTCTTTTGCCCATATCTCCTTAAATATGCGTCCTAGAGCGAAAAGGACTTTAATTCGTGACCACCCCCAAAAAGTTGAAAAATATCTCCTAAACTAAGCGTCCTAGAGCGAAAAGGACTTTAATTCGCGACCACCCCCAAAAAATTGAAAAATCCACCCAAAACCTAAAAAAATTGAAATTTTTATATGAAAAACTTCTTTTGCCCATATCTCCTTAAATATGCGTCCTAGAGCGAAAAGGACTTTAATTCGTGACCACCCCCAAAAAATTGAAAAATCCACCCAAAACCTTAAAAAATTGAAATTTTTATATGAAAACCTTCTTTTGCCCATATCTCCTTAAATATGCGTCCTAGAGCGAAAATGACTTTAATTCGTGACCACCCCCAAAAAATTGCAAAATTCACCCAAAACCTTAAAAAATTGAAATTTTTATATGAAAAACTTCTTTTGCCCATATCTCCTAAACTAAGCGTCCTAGCGAAAAGGACTTTAATTCGTGACCACCAGCAAAAAATTGCAAAACCCACCCAAAACCTAAAAAAATTGAAATTTTTATATGAAAAACTTCTTTTGCCCATATCTCCTTAAATATGCGTCCTAGAGCGAAAAGGCCTTTAATTCGTGACCACCCCCAAAAAATTGAAAAATCCGCCCAAAACCTAAAAAATTGAAATTTTTATATGAAAAACTTCTTTTGCCCATATCTCCTAAACTAAGCGTCCTAGAGCGAAAAGGACTTTAATTCGTCACCACCCCCAAAAAATTGAAAAATCCACCCAAAACCTAAAAAAATTGAAATTTTTATATGAAAAACTTCTTTTGCCCATATCTCCTTAAATATGCGTCCTAGAGCAAAAAGGACTTTAATTCGTGACCACCCCCAAAAAGTTGAAAAATATCTCCTAAACTAAGCGTCCTAGAGCAAAAAGGACTTTAATTCATGACCACCCCCAAAAAGTTGAAAAATCCACCCAAAACCTTAAAAAATTGAAATTTTTATATGAAAAACTTCTTTTGCCCATATCTCCTTAAATATGCGTCCTAGAGCGAAAAGGACTTTAATTCGTGACCACCCCCAAAAAATTGAAAAATCCACCCAAAACCTAAAAAAATTGAAATTTTTATATGAAAAACTTCTTTTGTCCATATCTCCTTAAATATGCGTCCCAGAACGAAAAGGACTTTACTTCGTGACCACCCCCAAAAAGTTGAAAAATCCACCCAAAACCTTAAAAAATGAAATTTTTATATGAAAAACTTCTTTTGCCCATATCTCCTTAAATATGCGTCCTAGAGCGAAAATGACTTTAATTCGTGACCACCCCCAAAAAATTGCAAAATTCACCCAAAACCTTAAAAAATTGAAATTTTTATATGAAAAACTTCTTTTGCCCATATCTCCTAAACTAAGCGTCCTAGCGAAAAGGACTTTAATTCGTGACCACCAGCAAAAAATTGCAAAACCCACCCAAAACCTAAAAAAATTGAAATTTTTATATGAAAAACTTCTTTTGCCCATATCTCCTTAAATATGCGTCCTAGAGCGAAAAGGACTTTCATTCGTGACCACCCCCAAAAAATTGAAAAATGCACCCAAAACCTAAAAAAATTTAAATTTTTATATGAAAAATTTCTTTTGCCCATATCTCCTAGACTAAGCGTCCTAGAGCGAAAAGGACTTTAATTCGTGACCACCCCCCAAAAATTTAAAAATCCACTCAAAACCTAAAAAAATTGAAATTTTTATATGAAATACTTCTTTTGCCCATATCTCCTTAAATATGCGTCCTACAGCGAAAAGGACTTTAATTCGTGACCACCCACAAAACATTGAAAAATCCACCCAAAACCTAAAAAAATTGAAATTTTTATATGAAAAACTTCTTTTGCCCATATCTCCTTAAATATGCGTCCTAGAGCGAAAAGGCCTTTAATTCGTGACCACCCCCAAAAAATTGAAAAATCCGCCCAAAACCTAAAAAATTTAAATTTTTATATGAAAAACTTCTTTTGCCCATATCTCCTAAACTAAGCGTCCTAGAGCGAAAAGGACTTTAATTCGTGACCACCCTCAAAAAATTTAAAAATCCACCCAAAACCTAAAAAAATTGAAATTTTTATATGAAAAACTTCTTTTGCCCATATCTCCTTAAATATGCGTATTAGAGCGAAAAGGACTTTAATTCGTGACCACCCTCAAAAAATTGAAAAATCCACCCAAAACCTAAAAAAATTGAAATTTTTATATGAAAAACTTCTTTTGCCCATATCTCCTTAAATATGCGTCCTAGAGCGAAAAGGACTTTAATTCGTGACCACCCCAAAAAAAGTTGAAAAATATCTCCTAAACTAAGCGTCCTAGAGCGAAAAGGACTTTAATTCGCGACCACCCCCAAAAAATTGAAAAATCCACCCAAAACCTAAAAAAATTGAAATTTTTATATGAAAAACTTCTTTTGCCCATATCTCCTTAAATATGCGTCCTAGAGCGAAAAGGACTTTAATTCGTGACCACCCTCAAACAACTGAAAAATCCACCCAAAACCTAAAAAAATGAAATTTTTATATGAAAAACTTCTTTTGCCCATATCTCCTTAAATATGCGCCCTAGAGCGAAAAGGACTTTAATTCGTGACCACCCCCAAAAAATTGAAAAATCCACCCAAAACCTTAAAAAATTGAAATTTTTATATGAAGAACTTCTTTTGCCCATATCTGCTAGACTAAGCGTCCTAGAGCGAAAAGGACTTTAATTCGTGACCACCCTCAAAAAATTGAAAAATCCACCCAAAACCTAAAAAAATTGAAATTTTTATATGAAAAACTTCTTTTGCCCATATCTCCTTAAATATGCGTCCTAGAGCGAAAAGGACTTTAATTCATGACCACCCCCAAAAAATTGAAAAATCCACCCAAAACCTAAAAAAATTGAAATTTTTATATGAAAAACTTCTTTTGCCCATATCTCCTTAAATATGCGTCCTAGAACGAAAAGGACTTTAATTCGCGACCACCCCCAAAAAATTGAAAAATCCACCCAAAACCTAAAAAATTGAAATTTTTATATGAAAAACTTCTTTTGCCCATATCTCCTTAAATATGCGTCCTAGAGCGAAAAGGACTTTAATTCGTGACCACACCCAAAAAATTGAAAAATCCACCCAAAACCTAAAAAAATTGAAATTTTTATATGAAAAACTTCTTTTGCCCATATCTCCTTAAATATGCGTCCTAGAGCGAAAAGGACTTTAATTCGTGACCACACCCAAAAAATTGAAAAATCCACCCAAAACCTAAAAAAATTGAAATTTTTATATGAAAAACTTCTTTTGCCCATATCTCCTAAACTAAGCGTCCTAGAGCGAAAAGGACTTTAATTCGTAACCACCCCCAAAAAGTTGTAAAATCCACCCAAAACCTAAAAAAATTAAAATTTTTATATGAAAAACTTCTTTTGCCCATATCTCCTTAAATATGCGTCATAGAGCGAAAAGGACTTTAATTCGTGACCACCCTCAAAAAATTGAAAAATCCACCCAAAACCTAAAAAAATTGAAATTTTTATATGAAAAACTTCTTTTGCCCATATCTCCTTAAATATGCGTCCTAGAGCGAAAAGGCCTTTAATTCGTGACCACCCCCAAAAAATTGAAAAATCCACCCAAAACCTAAAAAATTGAAATTTTTATATGAAAAACTTCTTTTGCCCATATCTCCTAAACTAAGCGTCCTAGAGCGAAAAGGACTTTAATTCGTGACCACCCCCAAAAAATTGAAAAATCCACCCAAAACCTAAAAAAATTGAAATTTTTATATGAAAAACTTCTTTTGCCCATATCTCCTTAAATATGCGTCCTAGAGCGAAAAGGACTTTAATTCGTCACCACCCTCAAAAAATTGAAAAATCCACCCAAAACATAAAAAAATTGAAATTTTTATATGAAAAACTTCTTTTGCCCATATCTCCTTAAATATGCGTCCTAGAGCGAAAAGGACTTTAATTCGCGACCACCCTCAAAAAATTGAAAAATCCATCCAAAACCAAAAAAAATTGAAATTTTTATATGAAAAATTTATTTTGCCCATATCTCCTTAAATATGCGTCCTAGAGCGAAAAGGACTTTAATTCGTGACCACCCTCAAACAACTGAAAAATCCACCCAAAACCTAAAAAAAAATGAAATTTTTATATGAAAAACTTCTTTTGCCCTAGAGCGAAAAGGACTTTAATTCGTGACCACCCTCAAAAAATTGAAAAATCCACCCAAAACCTAAAAAAATTTAAATTTTTATATGAAAAACTTCTTTTGCCCATATCTCCTTAAATATGCGTCCTAGAGCGAAAAGGACTTTAATTCGTGACCACCCTCAAACAACTGAAAAATCCACCCAAAACCTAAAAAAAAATGAAATTTTTATATGAAAAACTTCTTTTGCCCTAGAGCGAAAAGGACTTTAATTCGTGACCACCCTCAAAAAATTTAAAAATCCACCCAAAACCTAAAAAAATTGAAATTTTTATATGAAAAACTTCTTTTGCCCATATCTCCTAAACTAAGCGTCCTAGAGCAAAAAGGACTTTAATTCATGGCCACCCTCAAAAAATTGAAAAATCCACCCAAAACCTAAAAAAATTGAAATTTTTATATGAAAAACTTCTTTTGCCCATATCTCCTTAAATATGCGTCCTAGAGCGAAAAGGACTTTAATTCGTGACCACCCTCAAACAACTGAAAAATCCACCCAAAACCTAAAAAAAAATGAAATTTTTATATGAAAAACTTCTTTTGCCCTAGAGCGAAAAGGACTTTAATTCGTGACCACCCTCAAAAAATTGAAAAATCCACCCAAAACCTAAAAAAATTGAAATTTTTATATGAAAAATTTCTTTTGCCCATATCTCCTTAAATATGCGTCCTAGAGCGAAAAGGACTTTAATTCATGACCACCCTCAAACAACTGAAAAATCCACCCAAAACCTAAAAAAAATGAAATTTTTATATGAAAAACTTCTTTTGCCCTAGAGCGAAAAGGACTTTAATTCGTGACCACCCTCAAAAAATTGAAAAATCCACCCAAAACCTAAAAAAATTGAAATTTTTATATGAAAAACTTCTTTTGCCCATATCTCCTTAAATATGCGTCCTAGAGCGAAAAGGACTTTAATTCATGACCACCCCCAAAAAATTGAAAAATCCACCCAAAACCTAAAAAAATTGAAATTTTTATATGAAAAACTTCTTTTGCCCATATCTCCTTAAATATGCGTCCTAGAACGAAAAGGACTTTAATTCGCGTCCACCCTCAAAAAATTGAAAAATCCACCCAAAACCTAAAAAAATTGAAATTTTTATATGAAAAACTTCTTTTGCCCATATCGCCTTAAATATGCGTCCTAGAGCGAAAAGGACTTTAATTCGTGACCACCCCCAAAAAATTGAAAAATCCACCCAAAACCTAAAAAAAATTGAAATTTTTATACGAAAAACTTCTTTTGCCCATATCTCCTTAAATATGCGCCCTAGAGCGAAAAGGACTTTAATTCGTGACCACCCCCAAAAACTTGAAAAATCCACTCAAAACCTAAAAAAAATTAAATTTTTATATGAAAAACTTCTTTTGCCCATATCTCCTAAACTAAGCGTCCTAGAGCGAAAAGGACTTTACTTCGTAACCACCCCCAAAAAGTTGAAAAATCCACCCAAAACCTAAAAAAATTAAAATTTTTATATGAAAAACTTCTTTTGCCCATATCTCCTTAAATATGCGTCCTAGAGCGAAAAGGACTTTACTTCGTAACCACCCCCAAAAAGTTGAAAAATCCACCCAAAACCTAAAAAAATTAAAATTTTTATATGAAAAACTTCTTTTGCCCATATCTCCTAAACTAAGCGTCCTAGAGCGAAAAGGACTTTAATTCGTGACCACCCCCAAAAAATTAAAAAATTCACCCAAAACCTAAAAAAATTGAAATTTTTATATGAAAAACTTCTTTTGGCCATATCTCCTTAAATATGCGTCCTAGAGCGAAAAGGATTTTAATTCGTGACCACCCTCAAAAAATTGAAAAATCCACCCAAAACCTAAAAAAAATTGAAATTTTTATATGAAATACTTCTTTTGCTCATATCTCCTTAAATATGCGTCCTAGAGCGAAAAGGACTTTAATTCGTGACCACCCCCAAAAAATTGAAAAATCCACCCAAAACCTAAAAAAAATTGAAATTTTTATATGAAAAACTTCTTTTGCCCATAAATCTCCTTAAATATGCGTCCTAGAGCGAAAAGCCCTTTAATTCGTGACCACCCCCAAAAAATTGAAAAATCCACCCAAAACCTAAAAAATTGAAATTTTTATATGAAAAACTTCTTTTGCCCATATCTCCTAAACTAAGCGTCCTAGAGCGAAAAGGACTTTAATTCGTGACCACCCTCAAAAAATTGAAAAATCCACCCAAAACCTAAAAAAATTGAAATTTTTATATGAAAAACTTCTTTTGCCCATATCTCCTTAAATATGCGTCCTAGAGCGAAAAGGACTTTAATTCATGACCACCCCCAAAAAATTGAAAAATCCACCCAAAACCTAAAAAAATTGAAATTTTTATATGAAAAACTTCTTTTGCCCATATCTCCTTAAATATGCGTCCTAGAACGAAAAGGACTTTAATTCGCGACCACCCCCAAAAAATTGAAAAATCCACCCAAAACCTAAAAAATTGAAATTTTTATATGAAAAACTTCTTTTGCCCATATCTCCTTAAATATGCGTCCTAGAGCGAAAAGGACTTTAATTCGTGACCACCCCCAAAAAATTGAAAAATCCACCCAAAACCTAAAAAAATTGAAATTTTTATATGAAAAACTTCTTTTGCCCATATCTCCTTAAATATGCGTCCTAGAGCGAAAAGGACTTTAATTCGTGACCACCCCCAAAAACTTGAAAAATCCACTCAAAACCTAAAAAAAATTTAAATTTTTATATGAAAAACTTCTTTTGCCCATATCTCCTAAACTAAGCGTCCTAGAGCGAAAAGGACTTTAATTCGTAACCACCCCCAAAAAGTTGTAAAATCCACCCAAAACCTAAAAAAATTAAAATTTTTATATGAAAAACTTCTTTTGCCCATATCTCCTTAAATATGCGTCCTAGAGCGAAAAGAACTTTAATTCGTGACCACCCTCAAAAAATTGAAAAATCCACCCAAAACCTAAAAAAATTGAAATTTTTATATGAAAAACTTCTTTTGCCCATATCTCCTTAAATATGCGTCCTAGAGCGAAAAGGACTTTAATTCGTGACCACCCCCAAAAAATTGAAAAATCCACCCAAAACCTAAAAAATTGAAATTTTTATATGAAAAACTTCTTTTGCCCATATCTCCTAAACTAAGCGTCCTAGAGCGAAAAGGACTTTAATTCGTGACCACCCCCAAAAAATTGAAAAATCCACCCAAAACCTAAAAAAATTGAAATTTTTATATGAAAAACTTCTTTTGCCCATATCTCCTTAAATATGCGTCCTAGAGCGAAAAGGACTTTAATTCGTGACCACCCCCAAAAAATTGAAAAATCCACCCAAAACCTAAAAAATTGAAATTTTTATATGAAAAACTTCTTTTGCCCATATCTCCTAAACTAAGCGTCCTAGAGCGAAAAGGACTTTAATTCGTAACCACCCCCAAAAAGTTGTAAAATCCACCCAAAACCTAAAAAAATTAAAATTTTTATATGAAAAACTTCTTTTGCCCATATCTCCTTAAATATGCGTCATAGAGCGAAAAGGACTTTAATTCGTGACCACCCTCAAAAAATTGAAAAATCCACCCAAAACCTAAAAAAATTGAAATTTTTATATGAAAAACTTCTTTTGCCCATATCTCCTTAAATATGCGTCCTAGAGCGAAAAGGCCTTTAATTCGTGACCACCCCCAAAAAATTGAAAAATCCACCCAAAACCTAAAAAATTGAAATTTTTATATGAAAAACTTCTTTTGCCCATATCTCCTAAACTAAGCGTCCTAGAGCGAAAAGGACTTTAATTCGTGACCACCCCCAAAAAATTGAAAAATCCACCCAAAACCTAAAAAAATTGAAATTTTTATATGAAAAACTTCTTTTGCCCATATCTCCTTAAATATGCGTCCTAGAGCGAAAAGGACTTTAATTCGTCACCACCCTCAAAAAATTGAAAAATCCACCCAAAACATAAAAAAATTGAAATTTTTATATGAAAAACTTCTTTTGCCCATATCTCCTTAAATATGCGTCCTAGAGCGAAAAGGACTTTAATTCGCGACCACCCTCAAAAAATTGAAAAATCCATCCAAAACCAAAAAAAATTGAAATTTTTATATGAAAAATTTATTTTGCCCATATCTCCTTAAATATGCGTCCTAGAGCGAAAAGGACTTTAATTCGTGACCACCCTCAAACAACTGAAAAATCCACCCAAAACCTAAAAAAAAATGAAATTTTTATATGAAAAACTTCTTTTGCCCTAGAGCGAAAAGGACTTTAATTCGTGACCACCCTCAAAAAATTGAAAAATCCACCCAAAACCTAAAAAAATTTAAATTTTTATATGAAAAATTTCTTTTGCCCATATCTCCTTAAATATGCGTCCTAGAGCGAAAAGGACTTTAATTCATGACCACCCTCAAACAACTGAAAAATCCACCCAAAACCTAAAAAAAATGAAATTTTTATATGAAAAACTTCTTTTGCCCTAGAGCGAAAAGGACTTTAATTCGTGACCACCCTCAAAAAATTGAAAAATCCACCCAAAACCTAAAAAAATTGAAATTTTTATATGAAAAACTTCTTTTGCCCATATCTCCTTAAATATGCGTCCTAGAGCGAAAAGGACTTTAATTCGTGACCACCCTCAAACAACTGAAAAATCCACCCAAAACCTAAAAAAAAATGAAATTTTTATATGAAAAACTTCTTTTGCCCTAGAGCGAAAAGGACTTTAATTCGTGACCACCCTCAAAAAATTGAAAAATCCACCCAAAACCTAAAAAAATTGAAATTTTTATATGAAAAACTTCTTTTGCCCATATCTCCTAAACTAAGCGTCCTAGAGCAAAAAGGACTTTAATTCATGGCCACCCTCAAAAAATTGAAAAATCCACCCAAAACCTAAAAAAATTGAAATTTTTATATGAAAAACTTCTTTTGCCCATATCTCCTTAAATATGCGTCCTAGAGCGAAAAGGACTTTAATTCGTGACCACCCTCAAACAACTGAAAAATCCACCCAAAACCTAAAAAAAAATGAAATTTTTATATGAAAAACTTCTTTTGCCCTAGAGCGAAAAGGACTTTAATTCGTGACCACCCTCAAAAAATTGAAAAATCCACCCAAAACCTAAAAAAATTGAAATTTTTATATGAAAAATTTCTTTTGCCCATATCTCCTTAAATATGCGTCCTAGAGCGAAAAGGACTTTAATTCATGACCACCCTCAAACAACTGAAAAATCCACCCAAAACCTAAAAAAAATGAAATTTTTATATGAAAAACTTCTTTTGCCCTAGAGCGAAAAGGACTTTAATTCGTGACCACCCTCAAAAAATTGAAAAATCCACCCAAAACCTAAAAAAATTGAAATTTTTATATGAAAAACTTCTTTTGCCCATATCTCCTTAAATATGCGTCCTAGAGCGAAAAGGACTTTAATTCATGACCACCCCCAAAAAATTGAAAAATCCACCCAAAACCTAAAAAAATTGAAATTTTTATATGAAAAACTTCTTTTGCCCATATCTCCTTAAATATGCGTCCTAGAACGAAAAGGACTTTAATTCGCGTCCACCCTCAAAAAATTGAAAAATCCACCCAAAACCTAAAAAAATTGAAATTTTTATATGAAAAACTTCTTTTGCCCATATCGCCTTAAATATGCGTCCTAGAGCGAAAAGGACTTTAATTCGTGACCACCCCCAAAAAATTGAAAAATCCACCCAAAACCTAAAAAAAATTGAAATTTTTATACGAAAAACTTCTTTTGCCCATATCTCCTTAAATATGCGCCCTAGAGCGAAAAGGACTTTAATTCGTGACCACCCCCAAAAACTTGAAAAATCCACTCAAAACCTAAAAAAAATTAAATTTTTATATGAAAAACTTCTTTTGCCCATATCTCCTAAACTAAGCGTCCTAGAGCGAAAAGGACTTTACTTCGTAACCACCCCCAAAAAGTTGAAAAATCCACCCAAAACCTAAAAAAATTAAAATTTTTATATGAAAAACTTCTTTTGCCCATATCTCCTTAAATATGCGTCCTAGAGCGAAAAGGACTTTACTTCGTAACCACCCCCAAAAAGTTGAAAAATCCACCCAAAACCTAAAAAAATTAAAATTTTTATATGAAAAACTTCTTTTGCCCATATCTCCTAAACTAAGCGTCCTAGAGCGAAAAGGACTTTAATTCGTGACCACCCCCAAAAAATTAAAAAATTCACCCAAAACCTAAAAAAATTGAAATTTTTATATGAAAAACTTCTTTTGGCCATATCTCCTTAAATATGCGTCCTAGAGCGAAAAGGATTTTAATTCGTGACCACCCTCAAAAAATTGAAAAATCCACCCAAAACCTAAAAAAAATTGAAATTTTTATATGAAATACTTCTTTTGCTCATATCTCCTTAAATATGCGTCCTAGAGCGAAAAGGACTTTAATTCGTGACCACCCCCAAAAAATTGAAAAATCCACCCAAAACCTAAAAAAAATTGAAATTTTTATATGAAAAACTTCTTTTGCCCATAAATCTCCTTAAATATGCGTCCTAGAGCGAAAAGCCCTTTAATTCGTGACCACCCCCAAAAAATTGAAAAATCCACCCAAAACCTAAAAAATTGAAATTTTTATATGAAAAACTTCTTTTGCCCATATCTCCTAAACTAAGCGTCCTAGAGCGAAAAGGACTTTAATTCGTGACCACCCTCAAAAAATTGAAAAATCCACCCAAAACCTAAAAAAATTGAAATTTTTATATGAAAAACTTCTTTTGCCCATATCTCCTTAAATATGCGTCCTAGAGCGAAAAGGACTTTAATTCATGACCACCCCCAAAAAATTGAAAAATCCACCCAAAACCTAAAAAAATTGAAATTTTTATATGAAAAACTTCTTTTGCCCATATCTCCTTAAATATGCGTCCTAGAACGAAAAGGACTTTAATTCGCGACCACCCCCAAAAAATTGAAAAATCCACCCAAAACCTAAAAAATTGAAATTTTTATATGAAAAACTTCTTTTGCCCATATCTCCTTAAATATGCGTCCTAGAGCGAAAAGGACTTTAATTCGTGACCACCCCCAAAAAATTGAAAAATCCACCCAAAACCTAAAAAAATTGAAATTTTTATATGAAAAACTTCTTTTGCCCATATCTCCTTAAATATGCGTCCTAGAGCGAAAAGGACTTTAATTCGTGACCACCCCCAAAAACTTGAAAAATCCACTCAAAACCTAAAAAAAATTTAAATTTTTATATGAAAAACTTCTTTTGCCCATATCTCCTAAACTAAGCGTCCTAGAGCGAAAAGGACTTTAATTCGTAACCACCCCCAAAAAGTTGTAAAATCCACCCAAAACCTAAAAAAATTAAAATTTTTATATGAAAAACTTCTTTTGCCCATATCTCCTTAAATATGCGTCCTAGAGCGAAAAGAACTTTAATTCGTGACCACCCTCAAAAAATTGAAAAATCCACCCAAAACCTAAAAAAATTGAAATTTTTATATGAAAAACTTCTTTTGCCCATATCTCCTTAAATATGCGTCCTAGAGCGAAAAGGACTTTAATTCGTGACCACCCCCAAAAAATTGAAAAATCCACCCAAAACCTAAAAAATTGAAATTTTTATATGAAAAACTTCTTTTGCCCATATCTCCTAAACTAAGCGTCCTAGAGCGAAAAGGACTTTAATTCGTGACCACCCCCAAAAAATTGAAAAATCCACCCAAAACCTAAAAAAATTGAAATTTTTATATGAAAAACTTCTTTTGCCCATATCTCCTTAAATATGCGTCCTAGAGCGAAAAGGACTTTAATTCGTGACCACCCCCAAAAAATTGAAAAATCCACCCAAAACCTAAAAAAATTGAAATTTTTATATGAAAAACTTCTTTTGCCCATATCTCCTTAAATATGCGTCCTAGAGCGAAAAGGACTTTAATTCGCGACCACCCTCATAAAATTGAAAAATCCATCCAAAACCAAAAAAATTTTAAATTTTTATATGAAAAACTTATTTTGCCCATATCTCCTAAACTAAGCGTCCTAGAGCGAAAAGGACTTTAATTCATGACCACCCTCAAAAAATTGAAAAATCCACCCAAAACCTTAAAAAATTGAAATTTTTATATGAAAAACTTCTTTTGCCCATATCTCCTAAACTAACCGTCCTAGAGCGAAAAGGACTTTAATTCGTGACCACCCTCAAAAAATTGAAAAATCCACCCAAAACCTAAAAAAATTGAAATTTTTATATGAAAAACTTCTTTTGCCCATATCTCCTAAACTAAGCGTCCTAGAGCGAAAAGGACTTTAATTCGTGACCACCCTCAAAAAATTGAAAAATCCACCCAAAACCTAAAAAATTGAAATTTTTATATGAAAAACTTCTTTTGCCCATATCTCCTTAAATATGCGTCCTAGAGCGAAAAGGGCTTTAATTCATGACCACCCCCAAAAAATTGAAAAATCCACCCAAAACCTAAAAAAATTTAAATTTTAATATGAAAAACTTCTTTTGCCCATATCTCCTTAAATATGCGTCCTAGAGCGAAAAGGACTTTAATTCATGACCTCCCCCAAAAAATTGAAAAATCCACCCAAAACCTAAAAAAAAAATTGAAATTTTTATATGAAAAACTTCTTTTGTCCATATCTCCTTAAATATGCGTCCTAGAGCGAAAAGGACTTTAATTCGTGACCACCCCCAAAAACTTGAAAAATCCACTCAAAACCTAAAAAAATTTATATTTTTATATGAAAAACTTCTTTTGCCCATATCTCCTAAACTAAGCGTCCTAGAGCGAAAAGGACTTTAATTCGTAACCACCCCCAAAAAGTTGAAAAATCCACCCAAAACCTACAAAAATTTAAATTTTTATATGAAAAATTTCTTTTGCCCATATCTCCTAGACTAAGCGTCCTAGAGCGAAAAGGACTTTAATTCATGACCACCCTCAAACAACTGAAAAATCCACCCAAAACCTAAAAAAAATGAAATTTTTATATGAAAAACTTCTTTTGCCCTAGAGCGAAAAGGACTTTAATTCGTGACCACCCTCAAAAAATTGAAAAATCCACCCAAAACCTAAAAAAATTGAAATTTTTGTATGAAAAACTTCTTTTGCCCATATCTCCTTAAATATGCGTCCTAGAGCGAAAAGGACTTTAATTCATGACCACCCCCAAAAAATTGAAAAATCCACCCAAAACCTAAAAAAATTGAAATTTTTATATGAAAAACTTCTTTTGCCCATATCTCCTTAAATATGCGTCCTAGAACGAAAAGGACTTTAATTCGCGTCCACCCTCAAAAAATTGAAAAATCCACCCAAAACCTAAAAAAATTGAAATTTTTATATGAAAAACTTCTTTTGCCCATATCTCCTTAAATATGCGCCCTAGAGCGAAAAGGACTTTAATTCGTGACCACCCCCAAAAACTTGAAAAATCCACTCAAAACCTAAAAAAAATTAAATTTTTATATGAAAAACTTCTTTTGCCCATATCTCCTAAACTAAGCGTCCTAGAGCGAAAAGGACTTTACTTCGTAACCACCCCCAAAAAGTTGAAAAATCCACCCAAAACCTAAAAAAATTAAAATTTTTATATGAAAAACTTCTTTTGCCCATATCGCCTTAAATATGCGTCCTAGAGCGAAAAGGACTTTAATTCGTGACCACCACCAAAAAATTGAAAAATCCACCCAAAACCTAAAAAAAATTGAAATTTTTATACGAAAAACTTCTTTTGCCCATATCTCCTTAAATATGCGCCCTAGAGCGAAAAGGACTTAAATTCGTGACCACCCCCAAAAACTTGAAAAATCCACTCAAAACCTAAAAAAAATTAAATTTTTATATGAAAAACTTCTTTTGCCCATATCTCCTAAACTAAGCGTCCTAGAGCGAAAAGGACTTTACTTCGTAACCACCCCCAAAAAGTTGAAAAATCCACCCAAAACCTAAAAAAATTAAAATTTTTATATGAAAAACTTCTTTTGCCCATATCTCCTTAAATATGCGTCCTAGAGCGAAAAGGACTTTAATTCGTGACCACCCCCAAAAAATTAAAAAATCCACCCAAAACCTAAAAAAATTTGAAATTTTTATATGAAAAACTTCTTTTGGCCATATCTCCTTAAATATGCGTCCTAGAGCGAAAAGGACTTTAATTCGTGACCACCCTCAAAAAATTGAAAAATCCACCCAAAACCTAAAAAAATTGAAATTTTTATATGAAATACTTCTTTTGCTCATATCTCCTTAAATATGCGTCCTAGAGCGAAAAGGACTTTAATTCGTGACCACCCCCAAAAAATTGAAAAATCCACCCAAAACCTAAAAAAAATTGAAATTTTTATATGAAAAACTTCTTTTGCCCATAAATCTCCTTAAATATGCGTCCTAGAGCGAAAAGCCCTTTAATTCGTGACCACCCCCAAAAAATTGAAAAATCCACCCAAAACCTAAAAAATTGAAATTTTTATATGAAAAACTTCTTTTGCCCATATCTCCTAAACTAAGCGTCCTAGAGCGAAAAGGACTTTAATTCGTGACCACCCTCAAAAAATTGTAAAATCCACCCAAAACCTAAAAAAATTGAAATTTTTATATGAAAAACTTCTTTTGCCCATATCTCCTTAAATATGCGTCCTAGAGCGAAAAGGACTTTAATTCATGACCACCCCCAAAAAATTTAAAAATCCACCCAAAACCTAAAAAAATTGAAATTTTTATATGAAAAACTTCTTTTGCCCATATCTCCTTAAATATGCGTCCTAGAACGAAAAGGACTTTAATTCGCGACCACCCCCAAAAAATTGAAAAATCCACCCAAAACCTAAAAAATTGAAATTTTTATATGAAAAACTTCTTTTGCCCATATCTCCTTAAATATGCGTCCTAGAGCGAAAAGGACTTTAATTCGTGACCACCCCCAAAAAATTGAAAAATCCACCCAAAACCTAACAAAATTGAAATTTTTATATGAAAAACTTCTTTTGCCCATATCTCCTTAAATATGCGTCCTAGAGCGAAAAGGACTTTAATTCGTGACCACCCCCAAAAACTTGAAAAATCCACTCAAAACCTAAAAAAATTTAAATTTTTATATGAAAAACTTCTTTTGCCCATATCTCCTAAACTAAGCGTCCTAGAGCGAAAAGGACTTTAATTCGTAACCACCCCCAAAAAGTTGTAAAATCCACCCAAAACCTAAAAAAATTAAAATTTTTATATGAAAAACTTCTTTTGCCCATATCTCCTTAAATATGCGTCCTAGAGCGAAAAGGACTTTAATTCGTGACCACCCTCAAAAAATTGAAAAATCCACCCAAAACCTAAAAAAATTGAAATTTTTATATGAAAAACTTCTTTTGCCCATATCTCCTTAAATATGCGTCCTAGAGCGAAAAGGCCTTTAATTCGTGACCACCCCCAAAAAATTGAAAAATCCACCCAAAACCTAAAAAATTGAAATTTTTATATGAAAAACTTCTTTTGCCCATATCTCCTTAAATATGCGTCCTAGAGCGAAAAGGACTTTAATTCGTGACCACCCCCAAAAAATTGAAAAATCCACCCAAAACCTTAAAAAATTGAAATTTTTATATGAAAAACTTCTTTTGCCCATATCTCCTTAAATATGCGTCCTAGAGCGAAAAGGACTTTAATTCGTGACCACCCTCAAAAAATTGAAAAATCCACCCAAAACCTAAAAAAATTGAAATTTTTATATGAAAAACTTCTTTTGCCCATATCTCCTTAAATATGCGTCCTAGAGCGAAAAGGACTTTAATTCGTGACCACCCTCAAAAAATTGAAAAATCCACCCAAAACCTAAAAAAATTGAAATTTTTATATGAAAAACTTCTTTTGCCCATATCTCCTAAACTAAGCGTCCTAGAGCGAAAAGGACTTTAATTCGTGACCACCCTCAAAAAATTGAAAAATCCACCCAAAACCTCAAAAAATTGAAATTTTTATATGAAAAACTTCTTTTGTCCATATCTCCTTAAATATGCGCCCTAGAGCGAAAAGGACTTTAATTCGTGACCACCCCCAAAAAATTGAAAAATCCACCCAAAACCTAAAAAAATTGAAATTTTTATATGAAAAACTTCTTTTGCCCATATCTCCTTAAATATGCGTCCTAGAGCGAAAAGGACTTTAATTCGCGACCACCCTCATAAAATTGAAAAATCCATCCAAAACCAAAAAAATTTTAAATTTTTATATGAAAAACTTATTTTGCCCATATCTCCTAAACTAAGCGTCCTAGAGCGAAAAGGACTTTAATTCATGACCACCCTCAAAAAATTGAAAAATCCACCCAAAACCTTAAAAAATTGAAATTTTTATATGAAAAACTTCTTTTGCCCATATCTCCTAAACTAACCGTCCTAGAGCGAAAAGGACTTTAATTCGTGACCACCCTCAAAAAATTGAAAAATCCACCCAAAACCTAAAAAAATTGAAATTTTTATATGAAAAACTTCTTTTGCCCATATCTCCTAAACTAAGCGTCCTAGAGCGAAAAGGACTTTAATTCGTGACCACCCTCAAAAAATTGAAAAATCCACCCAAAACCTAAAAAATTGAAATTTTTATATGAAAAACTTCTTTTGCCCATATCTCCTTAAATATGCGTCCTAGAGCGAAAAGGACTTTAATTCATGACCACCCCCAAAAAATTGAAAAATCCACCCAAAACCTAAAAAAATTTAAATTTTAATATGAAAAACTTCTTTTGCCCATATCTCCTTAAATATGCGTCCTAGAGCGAAAAGGACTTTAATTCATGACCTCCCCCAAAAAATTGAAAAATCCACCCAAAACCTAAAAAAAAATTGAAATTTTTATATGAAAAACTTCTTTTGTCCATATCTCCTTAAATATGCGTCCTAGAGCGAAAAGGACTTTAATTCGTGACCACCCCCAAAAACTTGAAAAATCCACTCAAAACCTAAAAAAATTTATATTTTTATATGAAAAACTTCTTTTGCCCATATCTCCTAAACTAAGCGTCCTAGAGCGAAAAGGACTTTAATTCGTAACCACCCCCAAAAAGTTGAAAAATCCACCCAAAACCTACAAAAATTTAAATTTTTATATGAAAAATTTCTTTTGCCCATATCTCCTAGACTAAGCGTCCTAGAGCGAAAAGGACTTTAATTCGTGACCACCCCCAAAAAATTGAAAAATCCACTCAAAACCTAAAAAAATTGAAATTTTTATATGAAATACTTCTTTTGCCCATATCTCCTTAAATATGCGTCCTACAGCGAAAAGGACTTTAATTCGTGACCACCCACAAAAAATTGAAAAATCCACCCAAAACCTAAAAAAATTGAAATTTTTATATGAAAAACTTCTTTTGCCCATATCTCCTTAAATATGCGTCCTAGAGCGAAAAGGCCTTTAATTCGTGACCACCCCCAAAAAATTGAAAAATCCGCCCAAAACCTAAAAAATTGAAATTTTTATATGAAAAACTTCTTTTGCCCATATCTCCTAAACTAAGCGTCCTAGAGCGAAAAGGACTTTAATTCGTGACCACCCTCAAAAAATTTAAAAATCCACCCAAAACCTAAAAAAATTGAAATTTTTATATGAAAAACTTCTTTTGCCCATATCTCCTTAAATATGCGTATTAGAGCGAAAAGGACTTTAATTCGTGACCACCCTCAAAAAATTGAAAAATCCACCCAAAACCTAAAAAAATTGAAATTTTTATATGAAAAACTTCTTTTGCCCATATCTCCTTAAATATGCGTCCTAGAGCGAAAAGGACTTTAATTCGTGACCACCCCAAAAAAAGTTGAAAAATATCTCCTAAACTAAGCGTCCTTGAGCGAAAAGGACTTTAATTCGCGACCACCCCCAAAAAATTGAAAAATCCACCCAAAACCTAAAAAAATTGAAATTTTTATATGAAAAACTTCTTTTGCCCATATCTCCTTAAATATGCGTCCTAGAGCGAAAAGGACTTTAATTCGTGACCACCCTCAAACAACTGAAAAATCCACCCAAAACCTAAAAAAATGAAATTTTTATATGAAAAACTTCTTTTGCCCATATCTCCTTAAATATGCGCCCTAGAGCGAAAAGGACTTTAATTCGTGACCACCCCCAAAAAATTGAAAAATCCACCCAAAACCTTAAAAAATTGAAATTTTTATATGAAGAACTTCTTTTGCCCATATCTGCTAGACTAAGCGTCCTAGAGCGAAAAGGACTTTAATTCGTGACCACCCTCAAAAAATTGAAAAATCCACCCAAAACCTAAAAAAATTGAAATTTTTATATGAAAAACTTCTTTTGCCCATATCTCCTTAAATATGCGTCCTAGAGCGAAAAGGACTTTAATTCATGACCACCCCCAAAAAATTGAAAAATCCACCCAAAACCTAAAAAAATTGAAATTTTTATATGAAAAACTTCTTTTGCCCATATCTCCTTAAATATGCGTCCTAGAACGAAAAGGACTTTAATTCGCGACCACCCCCAAAAAATTGAAAAATCCACCCAAAACCTAAAAAATTGAAATTTTTATATGAAAAACTTCTTTTGCCCATATCTCCTTAAATATGCGTCCTAGAGCGAAAAGGACTTTAATTCGTGACCACCCCCAAAAAATTGAAAAATCCACCCAAAACCTAAAAAATTGAAATTTTTATATGAAAAACTTCTTTTGCCCATATCTCCTAAACTAAGCGTCCTAGAGCGAAAAGGACTTTAATTCGTGACCACCCCCAAAAAATTGAAAAATCCACCCAAAACCTAAAAAAATTGAAATTTTTATATGAAAAACTTCTTTTGCCCATATCTCCTTAAATATGCGTCCTAGAGCGAAAAGGACTTTAATTCGTGACCACCCTCGAAAAATTGAAAAATCCACCCAAAACCTAAAAAAATTGAAATTTTTATATGAAAAACTTCTTTTGCCCATATCTCCTTAAATATGCGTCCTAGAGCGAAAAGGACTTTAATTCGCGACCACCCTCAAAAAATTGAAAAATCCATCCAAAACCAAAAAAAATTGAAATTTTTATATGAAAAACTTATTTTGCCCATATCTCCTAAACTAAGCGTCCTAGAGCAAAAAGGACTTTAATTCATGACCACCCTCAAAAAATTGAAAAATCCACCCAAAACCTAAAAAAATTGAAATTTTTATATGAAAAACTTCTTTTGCCCATATCTCCTTAAATATGCGTCCTAGAGCGAAAAGGACTTTAATTCGTGACCACCCTCAAACAACTGAAAAATCCACCCAAAACCTAAAAAAAATGAAATTTTTATATGAAAAACTTCTTTTGCCCTAGAGCGAAAAGGACTTTAATTCGTGACCACCCTCAAAAAATTGAAAAATCCACCCAAAACCTAAAAAAATTGAAATTTTTATATGAAAAACTTCTTTTGCCCATATCTCCTTAAATATGCGTCCTAGAGCGAAAAGGACTTTAATTCATGACCACCCTCAAACAACTGAAAAATCTACCCAAAACCTAAAAAAAATGAAATTTTTATATGAAAAACTTCTTTTGCCCTAGAGCGAAAAGGACTTTAATTCGTGACCACCCTCAAAAAATTGAAAAATCCACCCAAAACCTAAAAAAATTGAAATTTTTATATGAAAAACTTCTTTTGCCCATATCTCCTTAAATATGCGTCCTAGAGCGAAAAGGACTTTAATTCATGACCACCCCCAAAAGATTGAAAAATCCACCCAAATCCTAAAAAAATTGAAATTTTTATATGAAAAACTTCTTTTGCCCATATCTCCTTAAATATGCGTCCTAGAACGAAAAGGACTTTAATTCGCGACCACCCTCAAAAAATTGAAAAATCCACCCAAAACCTAAAAAAATTGAAATTTTTATATGAAAAACTTCTTTTGCCCATATCGCCTTAAATATGCGTCCTAGAGCGAAAAGGACTTTAATTCGTGACCACCCCCAAAAAATTGAAAAATCCACCCAAAACCTAAAAAAAATTGAAATTTTTATACGAAAAACTTCTTTTGCCCATATCTCCTTAAATATGCGCCCTAGAGCGAAAAGGACTTTAATTCGTGACCACCCCCAAAAACTTGAAAAATCCACTCAAAACCTAAAAAAAATGAAATTTTTATATGAAAAACTTCTTTTGCCCATATCTCCTAAACTAAGCGTCCTAGAGCGAAAAGGACTTTACTTCGTAACCACCCCCAAAAAGTTGAAAAATCCACCCAAAACCTAAAAAAATTAAAATTTTTATATGAAAAACTTCTTTTGCCCATATCTCCTTAAATATGCGTCCTAGAGCGAAAAGGACTTTAATTCGTGACCACCCCCAAAAAATTAAAAAATCCACCTAAAACCTAAAAAAATTGAAATTTTTATATGAAAAACTTCTTTTGGCCATATCTCCTTAAATATGCGTCCTAGAGCGAAAAGGACTTTAATTCGTGACCACCCTCAAAAAATTGAAAAATCCACCCAAAACCTAAAAAAATTGAAATTTTTATATGAAATACTTCTTTTGCTCATATCTCCTTAAATATGCGTCCTACAGCGAAAAGGACTTTAATTCGTGACCACTCCCAAAAAAATTGAAAAATCCACCCAAAACCTAAAAAATTGAAATTTTTATATGAAAAACTTCTTTTGCCCATATCTCCTAAACTAAGCGTCCTAGAGGGAAAAGGACTTTAATTCGTGACCACCCTCAAAAAAATGAAAAATCCACCCAAAACCTAAAAAAATTGAAATTTTTATATGAAAAACTTCTTTTGCCCATATCTCCTTAAATATGCGTCCTAGAGCGAAAAGGACTTTAATTCGTGACCACCCTCAAAAAATTGAAAAATCCACCCAAAACCTAAAAAAATTGAAATTTTTATATGAAAAACTTCTTTTGCCCATATCTCCTAAACTAAGCGTCCTAGAGCGAAAAGGACTTTAATTCGTGACCACCCTCAAAAAATTGAAAAATCCACCCAAAACCTAAAAAAATTGAAATTTTTATATGAAAAACTTCTTTTGTCCATATCTCCTTAAATATGCGCCCTAGAGCGAAAAGGACTTTAATTCGTGACCACCCCCAAAAAATTGAAAAATCCACCCAAAACCTAAAAAAATTGAAATTTTTATATGAAAAACTTCTTTTGCCCATATCTCCTTAAATATGCGTCCTAGAGCGAAAAGGACTTTAATTCGCGACCACCCTCAAAAATTGAAAAATCCACCCAAAACCTAAAAAAATTGAAATTTTTATATGAAATACTTCTTTTGCTCATATCTCCTTAAATATGCGTCCTAGAGCGAAAAGGACTTTAATTCGTGACCACCCCCAAAAAATTGAAAAATCCACCCAAAACCTAAAAAAAATTGAAATTTTTATATGAAAAACTTCTTTTGCCCATAAATCTCCTTAAATATGCGTCCTAGAGCGAAAAGCCCTTTAATTCGTGACCACCCCCAAAAAATTGAAAAATACACCCAAAACCTAAAAAATTGAAATTTTTATATGAAAAACTTCTTTTGCCCATATCTCCTAAACTAAGCGTCCTAGAGCGAAAAGGACTTTAATTCGTGACCACCCTCAAAAAATTGAAAAATCCACCCAAAACCTAAAAAAATTGAAATTTTTATATGAAAAACTTCTTTTGCCCATATCTCCTTAAATATGCGTCCTAGAGCGAAAAGGACTTTAATTCGTGACCACCCTCAAAAAATTGAAAAATCCACCCAAAACCTAAAAAAATTGAAATTTTTATATGAAAAACTTCTTTTGCCCATATCTCCTAAACTAAGCGTCCTAGAGCGAAAAGGACTTTAATTCGTGACCACCCTCAAAAAATTGAAAAATCCACCCAAAACCTAAAAAAATTGAAATTTTTATATGAAAAACTTCTTTTGCCCATATCTCCTTAAATATGCGTCCTAGAGCGAAAAGGACTTTAATTCGTGACCACCCCCAAAAAATTGAAAAATCCACCCAAAACCTAAAAAAATTGAAATTTTTATATGAAAAACTTCTTTTGCCCATATCTCCTTAAATATGCGTCCTAGAGCGAAAAGGACTTTAATTCGCGACCACCCTCATAAAATTGAAAAATCCATCCAAAACCAAAAAAATTTTAAATTTTTATATGAAAAACTTATTTTGCCCATATCTCCTAAACTAAGCGTCCTAGAGCGAAAAGGACTTCAATTCATGACCACCCTCAAAAAATTGAAAAATCCACCCAAAACCTTAAAAAATTGAAATTTTTATATGAAAAACTTCTTTTGCCCATATCTCCTAAACTAAGCGTCCTAGAGCGAAAAGGACTTTGATTCGTGACCACCCTCAAAAAATTGAAAAATCCACCCAAAACCTAAAAAAATTGAAATTTTTATATGAAAAACTTCTTTTGCCCATATCTCCTAAACTAAGCGTCCTAGAGCGAAAAGGACTTTAATTCGTGACCACCCTCAAAAAATTGAAAAATCCACCCAAAACCTAAAAAATTGAAATTTTTATATGAAAAACTTCTTTTGCCCATATCTCCTTAAATATGCGTCCTAGAGCGAAAAGGACTTTAATTCGTGACCACCCCCAAAAAATTGAAAAATCCACCCAAAACCTAAAAAAATTTAAATTTTAATATGAAAAACTTCTTTTGCCCATATCTCCTTAAATATGCGTCCTAGAGCGAAAAGGACTTTAATTCATGACCTCCCCCAAAAAATTGAAAAATCCACCCAAAACCTAAAAAAAAATTGAAATTTTTATATGAAAAACTTCTTTTGTCCATATCTCCTTAAATATGCGTCCTAGAGCGAAAAGGACTTTAATTCGTGACCACCCCCAAAAACTTGAAAAATCAACTCAAAACCTAAAAAAAATTATATTTTTATATGAAAAACTTCTTTTGCCCATATCTCCTAAACTAAGCGTCCTAGAGCGAAAAGGACTTTAATTCGTGACCACCCTCAAACAACTGAAAAATCCACCCAAAACCTAAAAAAATTCAGATTTTTATATGAAAAACTTCTTTTGCCCCTATCTCCTAAACTAAGCGTCCTAGAGCGAAAAGGACTTTAATTCGCGACCACCCCCAAAAAATTGAAAAATCCACCCAAAACCTAAAAAAATTGAAATTTTTATATGAAAAACTTCTTTTGCCCATATCTCCTTAAATATGCGTCCTAGAGCGAAAAGGACTTTAATTCGCGACCACCCTCATAAAATTGAAAAATCCATCCAAAACCAAAAAAAATGAAATTTTTATATGAAAAACTTATTTTGCCCATATCTCCTAAACTAAGCGTCCTAGAGCGAAAAGGACATTAATTCATGACCACCCTCAAAAAATTGAAAAATCCACCCAAAACCTTAAAAAATTGAAATTTTTATATGAAAAACTTTTTTTGCCCATATCTCCTAAACTAAGCGTCCTAGAGCGAAAAGGACTTTAATTCGTGACCACCCTCAAAAAATTGAAAAATCCACCCAAAACCTAAAAAATTGAAATTTTTATATGAAAAACTTCTTTTGCCCATATCTCCTTAAATATGCGTCCTAGAGCGAAAAGGACTTTAATTTATGACCACCCCCAAAAAATTGAAAAATCCACCCAAAACCTAAAAAAATTTAAATTTTAATATGAAAAACTGCTTTTGCCCATATCTCCTTAAATATGCGTCCTAGAGCGAAAAGGACTTTAATTCATGACCACCCCCAAAAAATTGAAAAATCCACCCAAAACCTAAAAAAAAATGAAATTTTTATATGAAAAACTTCTTTTGTCCATATCTCCTTAAATATGCGTCCTAGAGCGAAAAGGACTTTAATTCGTGACCACCCCCAAAAACTTGAAAAATCCACTCAAAACCTAAAAAAATTGAAATTTTTATATGAAAAACTTCTTTTGCCCATATCTCCTAAACTAAGCGTCCTAGAGCGAAAAGGACTTTAATTCGTAACCACCCCCAAAAAGTTGAAAAATCCACCCAAAACCTACAAAAATTAAAATTTTTATATGAAAAACTTCTTTTGCCCATATCTCCTTAAATATGCGTCCTAGAGCGAAAAGGACTTTAATTCGTGACCACCCTCAAAAAATTGAAAAATCCACCCAAAACCTAAAAAAATTGAAATTTTTATATGAAAAACTTCTTTTGCCCATATCTCCTAAACTAAGCGTCCTAGAGCGAAAAGGACTTTAATTCGTGACCACCCTCAAAAAATTGAAAAATCTACCCAAAACCTAAAAAAATTGAAATTTTTATATGAAAAACTTCTTTTGTCCATATCTCCTTAAATATGCGTCCTAGAGCGAAAAGGACTTTAATTCGTGACCACCCCCAAAAAAGTTGAAAAATCCACTCAAAACCTAAAAAAAATCAGATTTTTATATGAAAAACTTCTTTTGCCCCTATCTCCTAAACTAAGCGTCCTAGAGCGAAAAGGACTTTAATTCGCGACCACCCCCAAAAAATTGAAAAATCCACCCAAAACCTAAAAAAATTGACATTTTTATATGAAAAACTTCTTTTGCCCATATCTCCTTAAATATGCGTCCTAGAGCGAAAAGGACTTTAATTCGTGACCACCCCCAAAAAATTAAAAAATCCACCCAAAACCTAAAAAAATTGAAATTTTTATATGAAAAACTTCTTTTGCCCATATCTCCTTAAATATACGTCCTAGAGCGAAAAGGACTTTAATTCGTGACCACCCCCAAAAAATTGAAAAATCCACCCAAAACCTAAAAAAAATTGAAATTTTTATACGAAAAACTTCTTTTGCCCATATCTCCTTAAATATGCGCCCTAGAGCGAAAAGGACTTTAATTCGTGACCACCCCCAAAAACTTGAAAAATCCACTCAAAACCTAAAAAAAATTAAATTTTTATATGAAAAACTTCTTTTGCCCATATCTCCTAAACTAAGGGTCCTAGAGCGAAAAGGACTTTACTTCGTAACCACCCCCAAAAAGTTGAAAAATCCACCCAAAACCTAAAAAAATTAAAATTTTTATATGAAAAACTTCTTTTGCCCATATCTCCTTAAATATGCGTCCTAGAGCGAAAAGGACTTTAATTCGTGACCACCCCCAAAAAATTAAAAAATCCACCCAAAACCTAAAAAAATTGAAATTTTTATATGAGAAACTTCTTTTGGCCATATCTCCTTAAATATGCGTCCTAGAGCGAAAAGGACTTTAATTCGTGACCACCCGCAAAAAATTGAAAAATCCACCCAAAACCTAAAAAAATTGAAATTTTTATATGAAATACTTCTTTTGCTCATATCTCCTTAAATATGCGTCCTAGAGCGAAAAGGACTTTAATTCGTGACCACCCTCAAACAACTGAAAAATCCACCCAAAACCTAAAAAAAAATGAAATTTTTATATGAAAAACTTCTTTTGCCCATATCTCCTTAAATATGCGCCCTAGAGCGAAAAGGACTTTAATTCGTGACCACCCCCAAAAAATTGAAAAATCCACCCAAAACCTAAAAAAATTGAAATTTTTATATGAAAAACTTCTTTTGCCCATATCTCCTTAAATATGCGTCCTAGAGCGAAAAGGACTTTAATTCGCGACCACCCTCATAAAATTGAAAAATCCATCCAAAACCAAAAAAAATTGAAATTTTTATATGAAAAACTTATTTTGCCCATATCTCCTAAACTAAGCGTCCTAGAGCGAAAAGGACATTAATTCATGACCACCCTCAAAAAATTGAAAAATCCACCCAAAACCTTAAAAAATTGAAATTTTTATATGAAAAACTTCTTTTGCCCATATCTCCTTAAATATGCGTCCTAGAGCGAAAAGGACTTTAATTCATGACCACCCCCAAAAAATTGAAAAATCCACCCAAAACCTAAAACAATTTAAATTTTAATATGAAAAACTTCTTTTGCCCATATCTCCTTAAATATGCGTCCTAGAGCGAAAAGGACTTTAATTCATGACCACCCCCACAAAATTGAAAAATCCACCCAAAACCTAAAAAAAAGTGAAATTTTTATATGAAAAACTTCTTTTGTCCATATCTCCTTAAATATGCGTCCTAGAGCGAAAAGGACTTTAATTCGTAACCACCCCCAAAAAGTTGAAAAATCCACCCAAAACCTACAAAAATTGAAATTTTTATATGAAAAACTTCTTTTGCCCATATCTCCTTATATATGCGTCCTAGAGCGAAAAGGACTTTAATTCGTGACCACCCTCAAAAAATTGAAAAATCCACCCAAAACCTAAAAAAATTGAAATTTTTATATGAAAAACTTCTTTTGCCCATATCTCCTAAACTAAGCGTCCTAGAGCGAAAAGGACTTTAATTCGTGACCACCCTCAAAAAATTGAAAAATCTACCCAAAACCTAAAAAAATTGAAATTTTTATATGAAAAACTTCTTTTGTCCATATCTCCTTAAATATGCGTCCTAGAGCGAAAAGGACTTTAATTCGTGACCACCCCCAAAAAAGTTGAAAAATCCACCCAAAACCTAAAAAAAATCAGATTTTTATATGAAAAACTTCTTTTGCCCCTATCTCCTAAACTAAGCGTCCTAGAGCGAAAAGGACTTTAATTCGCGACCACCCCCAAAAAATTGAAAAATCCACCCAAAACCTAAAAAAATTGAAATTTTTATATGAAAAACTTCTTTTGCCCATATCTCCTTAAATATGCGTCCTAGAGCGAAAAGGACTTTAATTCGTGACCACCCTCAAACAACTGAAAAATCCACCCAAAACCTAAAAAAAAATGAAATTTTTATATGAAAAACTTCTTTTGCCCATATCTCCTTAAATATGCGCCCTAGAGCGAAAAGGACTTTAATTCGTGACCACCCTCAAACAACTGAAAAAACCACCCAAAACCTAAAAAAAAATGAAATTTTTATATGAAAAACTTCTTTTGCCCATATCTCCTTAAATATGCGCCCTAGAGCGAAAAGGACTTTAATTCGTGACCACCCCCAAAAAATTGAAAAATCCACCCAAAACCTAAAAAAATTGAAATTTTTATATGAGAAACTTCTTTTGCCCATATCTCCTTAAATATGCCTCCTAGAGCGAAAAGGACTTTAATTCGCGACCACCCTCATAAAATTGAAAAATCCATCCAAAACCAAAAAAAATTGAAATTTTTATATGAAAAACTTATTTTGCCCATATCTCCTAAACTAAGCGTCCTAGAGCGAAAAGGACATTAATTCATGACCACCCTCAAAAAATTGAAAAATCCACCCAAAACCTTAAAATATTGAAATTTTTATATGAAAAACTTCTTTTGCCCATATCTCCTAAACTTAGCGTCCTAGAGCGAAAAGGACTTTAATTCGTGACCACCCTCAAAAAATTGAAAAATCCACCCAAAACCAAAAAATTGAAATTTTTATATGAAAAACTTCTTTTGCCCATATCTCCTTAAATATGCGTCCTAGAGCGAAAAGGACTTTAATTCATGACCACCCCCAAAAAATTGAAAAATCCACCCAAAACCTAAAAAAATTTAAATTTTAATATGAAAAACTTCTTTTGCCCATATCTCCTTAAATATGCGTCCTAGAGCGAAAAGGACTTTAATTCATGACCACCCCCAAAAAATTGAAAAATCCACCCAAAACCTAAAAAAAATTGAAATTTTTATATGAAAAACTTCTTTTGTCCATATCTCCTTAAATATGCGTCCTAGAGCGAAAAGGACTTTAATTCGTGACCACCCCCAAAAACTTGAAAAATCCACTCAAAACCTAAAAAAATTTAAATTTTTATATGAAAAACTTCTTTTGCCCATATCTCCTAAACTAAGCGTCCTAGAGCGAAAAGGACTTTAATTCGTAACCACCCCCAAAAAGTTGAAAAATCCACCCAAAACCTACAAAAATTAAAATTTTTATATGAAAAACTTCTTTTGCCCATATCTCCTTAAATATACGTCCTAGAGCGAAAAGGACTTTAATTCGTGACCACCCCCAAAAACTTGAAAAATCCACTCAAAACCTAAAAAAAATTAAATTTTTATATGAAAAACTTCTTTTGCCCATATCTCCTAAACTAAGCGTCCTAGAGCGAAAAGGACTTTACTTCGTAACCACCCCCAAAAAGTTGAAAAATCCACCCAAAACCTAAAAAAATTAAAATTTTTATATGAAAAACTTCTTTTGCCCATATCTCCTTAAATATGCGTCCTAGAGCGAAAAGGACTTTAATTCGTGACCACCCCCAAAAAATTAAAAAATCCACCTAAAACCTAAAAAAATTGAAATTTTTATATGAAAAACTTCTTTTGGCCATATCTCCTTAAATATGCGTCCTAGAGCGAAAAGGACTTTAATTCGTGACCACCCTCAAAAAATTGAAAAATCCACCCAAAACCTAAAAAAATTTAAATTTTTATATGAAATACTTCTTTTGCTCATATCTCCTTAAATATGCGTCCTACAGCGAAAAGGACTTTAATTCGTGACCACTCCCAAAAAAATTGAAAAATCCACCCAAAACCTAAAAAATTGAAATTTTTATATGAAAAACTTCTTTTGCCCATATCTCCTAAACTAAGCGTCCTAGAGCGAAAAGGACTTTAATTCGTGACCACCCTCAAAAAAATGAAAAATCCACCCAAAACCTAAAAAAATTGAAATTTTTATATGAAAAACTTCTTTTGCCCATATCTCCTTAAATATGCGTCCTAGAGCGAAAAGGACTTTAATTCGTGACCACCCTCAAAAAATTGAAAAATCCACCCAAAACCTAAAAAAATTGAAATTTTTATATGAAAAACTTCTTTTGCCCATATCTCCTAAACTAAGCGTCCTAGAGCGAAAAGGACTTTAATTCGTGACCACCCTCAAAAAATTGAAAAATCCACCCAAAACCTAAAAAAATTGAAATTTTTATATGAAAAACTTCTTTTGTCCATATCTCCTTAAATATGCGCCCTAGAGCGAAAAGGACTTTAATTCGTGACCACCCCCAAAAAATTGAAAAATCCACCCAAAACCTAAAAAAATTGAAATTTTTATATGAAAAACTTCTTTTGCCCATATCTCCTTAAATATGCGTCCTAGAGCGAAAAGGACTTTAATTCGCGACCACCCTCATAAAATTGAAAAATCCATCCAAAACCAAAAAAATTTTAAATTTTTATATGAAAAACTTATTTTGCCCATATCTCCTAAACTAAGCGTCCTAGAGCGAAAAGGACTTTAATTCATGACCACCCTCAAAAAATTGAAAAATCCACCCAAAACCTTAAAAAATTGAAATTTTTATATGAAAAACTTCTTTTGCCCATATCTCCTAAACTAAGCGTCCTAGAGCGAAAAGGACTTTAATTCGTGACCACCCTCAAAAAATTGAAAAATCCACCCAAAACCTAAAAAAATTGAAATTTTTATATGAAAAACTTCTTTTGCCCATATCTCCTAAACTAAGCGTCCTAGAGCGAAAAGGACTTTAATTCGTGACCACCCTCAAAAATTGAAAAATCCACCCAAAACCTAAAAAAATTGAAATTTTTATATGAAATACTTCTTTTGCTCATATCTCCTTAAATATGCGTCCTAGAGCGAAAAGGACTTTAATTCGTGACCACCCCCAAAAAATTGAAAAATCCACCCAAAACCTAAAAAAAATTGAAATTTTTATATGAAAAACTTCTTTTGCCCATAAATCTCCTTAAATATGCGTCCTAGAGCGAAAAGCCCTTTAATTCGTGACCACCCCCAAAAAATTGAAAAATACACCCAAAACCTAAAAAATTGAAATTTTTATATGAAAAACTTCTTTTGCCCATATCTCCTAAACTAAGCGTCCTAGAGCGAAAAGGACTTTAATTCGTGACCACCCTCAAAAAATTGAAAAATCCACCCAAAACCTAAAAAAATTGAAATTTTTATATGAAAAACTTCTTTTGCCCATATCTCCTTAAATATGCGTCCTAGAGCGAAAAGGACTTTAATTCGTGACCACCCCCAAAAAATTGAAAAATCCACCCAAAACCTAAAAAAATTGAAATTTTTATATGAAAAACTTCTTTTGCCCATATCTCCTTAAATATGCGTCCTAGAGCGAAAAGGACTTTAATTCGCGACCACCCTCATAAAATTGAAAAATCCATCCAAAACCAAAAAAATTTTAAATTTTTATATGAAAAACTTATTTTGCCCATATCTCCTAAACTAAGCGTCCTAGAGCGAAAAGGACTTCAATTCATGACCACCCTCAAAAAATTGAAAAATCCACCCAAAACCTTAAAAAATTGAAATTTTTATATGAAAAACTTCTTTTGCCCATATCTCCTAAACTAAGCGTCCTAGAGCGAAAAGGACTTTGATTCGTGACCACCCTCAAAAAATTGAAAAATCCACCCAAAACCTAAAAAAATTGAAATTTTTATATGAAAAACTTCTTTTGCCCATATCTCCTAAACTAAGCGTCCTAGAGCGAAAAGGACTTTAATTCGCGACCACCCCCAAAAAATTGAAAAATCCACCCAAAACCTAAAAAAATTGAAATTTTTATATGAAAAACTTCTTTTGCCCATATCTCCTTAAATATGCGTCCTAGAGCGAAAAGGACTTTAATTCGCGACCACCCTCATAAAATTGAAAAATCCATCCAAAACCAAAAAAAATGAAATTTTTATATGAAAAACTTATTTTGCCCATATCTCCTAAACTAAGCGTCCTAGAGCGAAAAGGACATTAATTCATGACCACCCTCAAAAAATTGAAAAATCCACCCAAAACCTTAAAAAATTGAAATTTTTATATGAAAAACTTTTTTTGCCCATATCTCCTAAACTAAGCGTCCTAGAGCGAAAAGGACTTTAATTCGTGACCACCCTCAAAAAATTGAAAAATCCACCCAAAACCTAAAAAATTGAAATTTTTATATGAAAAACTTCTTTTGCCCATATCTCCTTAAATATGCGTCCTAGAGCGAAAAGGACTTTAATTCGTGACCACCCCCAAAAAATTGAAAAATCCACCCAAAACCTAAAAAAATTTAAATTTTAATATGAAAAACTTCTTTTGCCCATATCTCCTTAAATATGCGTCCTAGAGCGAAAAGGACTTTAATTCATGACCTCCCCCAAAAAATTGAAAAATCCACCCAAAACCTAAAAAAAAATTGAAATTTTTATATGAAAAACTTCTTTTGTCCATATCTCCTTAAATATGCGTCCTAGAGCGAAAAGGACTTTAATTCGTGACCACCCCCAAAAACTTGAAAAATCAACTCAAAACCTAAAAAAAATTATATTTTTGTATGAAAAACTTCTTTTGCCCATATCTCCTAAACTAAGCGTCCTAGAGCGAAAAGGACTTTAATTCGTGACCACCCTCAAACAACTGAAAAATCCACCCAAAACCTAAAAAAAAATGAAATTTTTATATGAAAAACTTCTTTTGCCCATATCTCCTTAAATATGCGCCCTAGAGCGAAAAGGACTTTAATTCGTGACCACCCCCAAAAAAGTTGAAAAATCCACTCAAAACCTAAAAAAATTCAGATTTTTATATGAAAAACTTCTTTTGCCCCTATCTCCTAAACTAAGCGTCCTAGAGCGAAAAGGACTTTAATTCGCGACCACCCCCAAAAAATTGAAAAATCCACCCAAAACCTAAAAAAATTGAAATTTTTATATGAAAAACTTCTTTTGCCCATATCTCCTTAAATATGCGTCCTAGAGCGAAAAGGACTTTAATTCGCGACCACCCTCATAAAATTGAAAAATCCATCCAAAACCAAAAAAAATGAAATTTTTATATGAAAAACTTATTTTGCCCATATCTCCTAAACTAAGCGTCCTAGAGCGAAAAGGACATTAATTCATGACCACCCTCAAAAAATTGAAAAATCCACCCAAAACCTTAAAAAATTGAAATTTTTATATGAAAAACTTTTTTTGCCCATATCTCCTAAACTAAGCGTCCTAGAGCGAAAAGGACTTTAATTCGTGACCACCCTCAAAAAATTGAAAAATCCACCCAAAACCTAAAAAATTGAAATTTTTATATGAAAAACTTCTTTTGCCCATATCTCCTTAAATATGCGTCCTAGAGCGAAAAGGACTTTAATTCATGACCACCCCCAAAAAATTGAAAAATCCACCCAAAACCTAAAAAAATTTAAATTTTAATATGAAAAACTGCTTTTGCCCATATCTCCTTAAATATGCGTCCTAGAGCGAAAAGGACTTTAATTCATGACCACCCCCAAAAAATTGAAAAATCCACCCAAAACCTAAAAAAAAATGAAATTTTTATATGAAAAACTTCTTTTGTCCATATCTCCTTAAATATGCGTCCTAGAGCGAAAAGGACTTTAATTCGTGACCACCCCCAAAAACTTGAAAAATCCACTCAAAACCTAAAAAAATTTAAATTTTTATATGAAAAACTTCTTTTGCCCATATCTCCTAAACTAAGCGTCCTAGAGCGAAAAGGACTTTAATTCGTAACCACCCCCAAAAAGTTGAAAAATCCACCCAAAACCTACAAAAATTAAAATTTTTATATGAAAAACTTCTTTTGCCCATATCTCCTTAAATATGCGTCCTAGAGCGAAAAGGACTTTAATTCGTGACCACCCTCAAAAAATTGAAAAATCCACCCAAAACCTAAAAAAATTGAAATTTTTATATGAAAAACTTCTTTTGCCCATATCTCCTAAACTAAGCGTCCTAGAGCGAAAAGGACTTTAATTCGTGACCACCCTCAAAAAATTGAAAAATCTACCCAAAACCTAAAAAAATTGAAATTTTTATATGAAAAACTTCTTTTGTCCATATCTCCTTAAATATGCGTCCTAGAGCGAAAAGGACTTTAATTCGTGACCACCCCCAAAAAAGTTGAAAAATCCACTCAAAACCTAAAAAAATTCAGATTTTTATATGAAAAACTTCTTTTGCCCCTATCTCCTAAACTAAGCGTCCTAGAGCGAAAAGGACTTTAATTCGCGACCACCCCCAAAAAATTGAAAAATCCACCCAAAACCTAAAAAAATTGACATTTTTATATGAAAAACTTCTTTTGCCCATATCTCCTTAAATATGCGTCCTAGAGCGAAAAGGACTTTAATTCGTGACCACCCCCAAAAAATTAAAAAATCCACCCAAAACCTAAAAAAATTGAAATTTTTATATGAAAAACTTCTTTTGCCCATATCTCCTTAAATATACGTCCTAGAGCGAAAAGGACTTTAATTCGTGACCACCCCCAAAAAATTGAAAAATCCACCCAAAACCTAAAAAAAATTGAAATTTTTATACGAAAAACTTCTTTTGCCCATATCTCCTTAAATATGCGCCCTAGAGCGAAAAGGACTTTAATTCGTGACCACCCCCAAAAACTTGAAAAATCCACTCAAAACCTAAAAAAAATTAAATTTTTATATGAAAAACTTCTTTTGCCCATATCTCCTAAACTAAGGGTCCTAGAGCGAAAAGGACTTTACTTCGTAACCACCCCCAAAAAGTTGAAAAATCCACCCAAAACCTAAAAAAATTAAAATTTTTATATGAAAAACTTCTTTTGCCCATATCTCCTTAAATATGCGTCCTAGAGCGAAAAGGACTTTAATTCGTGACCACCCCCAAAAAATTAAAAAATCCACCCAAAACCTAAAAAAATTGAAATTTTTATATGAGAAACTTCTTTTGGCCATATCTACTTAAATATGCGTCCTAGAGCGAAAAGGACTTTAATTCGTGACCACCCGCAAAAAATTGAAAAATCCACCCAAAACCTAAAAAAATTTAAATTTTTATATGAAATACTTCTTTTGCTCATATCTCCTTAAATATGCGTCCTAGAGCGAAAAGGACTTTAATTCGTGACCACCCTCAAACAACTGAAAAATCCACCCAAAACCTAAAAAAAATGAAATTTTTATATGAAAAACTTCTTTTGCCCATATCTCCTTAAATATGCGCCCTAGAGCGAAAAGGACTTTAATTCGTGACCACCCCCAAAAAATTGAAAAGTCCACCCAAAACCTAAAAAAATTGAAATTTTTATATGAAAAACTTCTTTTGCCCATATCTCCTTAAATATGCGTCCTAGAGCGAAAAGGACTTTAATTCGCGACCACCCTCATAAAATTGAAAAATCCATCCAAAACCAAAAAAAATTGAAATTTTTATATGAAAAACTTATTTTGCCCATATCTCCTAAACTAAGCGTCCTAGAGCGAAAAGGACATTAATTCATGACCACCCTCAAAAAATTGAAAAATCCACCCAAAACCTTAAAAAATTGAAATTTTTATATGAAAAACTTCTTTTGCCCATATCTCCTTAAATATGCGTCCTAGAGCGAAAAGGACTTTAATTCATGACCACCCCCAAAAAATTGAAAAATCCACCCAAAACCTAAAACAATTTAAATTTTAATATGAAAAACTTCTTTTGCCCATATCTCCTTAAATATGCGTCCTAGAGCGAAAAGGACTTTAATTCATGACCACCCCCACAAAATTGAAAAATCCACCCAAAACCTAAAAAAAAGTGAAATTTTTATATGAAAAACTTCTTTTGTCCATATCTCCTTAAATATGCGTCCTAGAGCGAAAAGGACTTTAATTCGTAACCACCCCCAAAAAGTTGAAAAATCCACCCAAAACCTACAAAAATTGAAATTTTTATATGAAAAACTTCTTTTGCCCATATCTCCTTATATATGCGTCCTAGAGCGAAAAGGACTTTAATTCGTGACCACCCTCAAAAAATTGAAAAATCCACCCAAAACCTAAAAAAATTGAAATTTTTATATGAAAAACTTCTTTTGCCCATATCTCCTAAACTAAGCGTCCTAGAGCGAAAAGGACTTTAATTCGTGACCACCCTCAAAAAATTGAAAAATCTACCCAAAACCTAAAAAAATTGAAATTTTTATATGAAAAACTTCTTTTGTCCATATCTCCTTAAATATGCGTCCTAGAGCGAAAAGGACTTTAATTCGTGACCACCCCCAAAAAAGTTGAAAAATCCACTCAAAACCTAAAAAAAATCAGATTTTTATATGAAAAACTTCTTTTGCCCCTATCTCCTAAACTAAGCGTCCTAGAGCGAAAAGGACTTTAATTCGCGACCACCCCCAAAAAATTGAAAAATCCACCCAAAACCTAAAAAAATTGAAATTTTTATATGAAAAACTTCTTTTGCCCATATCTCCTTAAATATGCGTCCTAGAGCGAAAAGGACTTTAATTCGTGACCACCCTCAAACAACTGAAAAATCCACCCAAAACCTAAAAAAAAATGAAATTTTTATATGAAAAACTTCTTTTGCCCATATCTCCTTAAATATGCGCCCTAGAGCGAAAAGGACTTTAATTCGTGACCACCCTCAAACAACTGAAAAAACCACCCAAAACCTAAAAAAAAAATGAAATTTTTATATGAAAAACTTCTTTTGCCCATATCTCCTTAAATATGCGCCCTAGAGCGAAAAGGACTTTAATTCGTGACCACCCCCAAAAAATTGAAAAATCCACCCAAAACCTAAAAAAATTGAAATTTTTATATGAGAAACTTCTTTTGCCCATATCTCCTTAAATATGCCTCCTAGAGCGAAAAGGACTTTAATTCGCGACCACCCTCATAAAATTGAAAAATCCATCCAAAACCAAAAAAAATTGAAATTTTTATATGAAAAACTTATTTTGCCCATATCTCCTAAACTAAGCGTCCTAGAGCGAAAAGGACATTAATTCATGACCACCCTCAAAAAATTGAAAAATCCACCCAAAACCTTAAAATATTGAAATTTTTATATGAAAAACTTCTTTTGCCCATATCTCCTAAACTTAGCGTCCTAGAGCGAAAAGGACTTTAATTCGTGACCACCCTCAAAAAATTGAAAAATCCACCCAAAACCTAAAAAATTGAAATTTTTATATGAAAAACTTCTTTTGCCCATATCTCCTTAAATATGCGTCCTAGAGCGAAAAGGACTTTAATTCATGACCACCCCCAAAAAATTGAAAAATCCACCCAAAACCTAAAAAAATTTAAATTTTAATATGAAAAACTTCTTTTGCCCATATCTCCTTAAATATGCGTCCTAGAGCGAAAAGGACTTTAATTCATGACCACCCCCAAAAAATTGAAAAATCCACCCAAAACCTAAAAAAAATTGAAATTTTTATATGAAAAACTTCTTTTGTCCATATCTCCTTAAATATGCGTCCTAGAGCGAAAAGGACTTTAATTCGTGACCACCCCCAAAAACTTGAAAAATCCACTCAAAACCTAAAAAAATTTAAATTTTTATATGAAAAACTTCTTTTGCCCATATCTCCTAAACTAAGCGTCCTAGAGCGAAAAGGACTTTAATTCGTAACCACCCCCAAAAAGTTGAAAAATCCACCCAAAACCTACAAAAATTAAAATTTTTATATGAAAAACTTCTTTTGCCCATATCTCCTTAAATATACGTCCTAGAGCGAAAAGGACTTTAATTCGTGACCACCCCCAAAAAATTAAAAAATCCACCCAAAACCTAAAAAAATTGAAATTTTTATATGAAAAACTTCTTTTGGCCATATCTCCTTAAATATGCGTCCTAGAGCGAAAAGGACTTTAATTCGTGACCACCCTCAAAAAATTGAAAAATCCACGCAAAACCTAAAAAAATTGAAATTTTTATATGAAATACTTCTTTTGCTCATATCTCCTTAAATATGCGTCCTAGAGCGAAAAGGACTTTAATTCGTGACCACCCTCAAACAACTGAAAAATCCACCCAAAACCTAAAAAAAAATGAAATTTTTATATGAAAAACTTCTTTTGCCCATATCTCCTTAAATATGCGCCCTAGAGCGAAAAGGACTTTAATTCGTGACCACCCCCAAAAAATTGAAAAATCCACCCAAAACCTAAAAAAATTGAAATTTTTATATGAAAAACTTCTTTTGCCCATATCTCCTTAAATATGCGTCCTAGAGCGAAAAGGACTTTAATTCGCGACCACCATAAAATTGAAAAATCCATCCAAAACCTAAAAAATTGAAATTTTTATATGAAAAACTTCTTTTGCCCATATTTCCTTAAATATGCGTCCTAGAGCGAAAAGGACTTTAATTCATGACCACCCCCAAAAAATTGAAAAATCCACCCAAAACCTAAAAAAATTTAAATTTTAATATGAAAAACTTCTTTTGCCCATATCTCCTTAAATATGCGTCCTAGAGCGAAAAGGACTTTAATTCATGACCACCCCCACAAAATTGAAAAATCCACCCAAAACCTAAAAAAAATTGAAATTTTTATATGAAAAACTTCTTTTGTCCATATCTCCTTAAATATGCGTCCTAGAGCGAAAAGGACTTTAATTCGTGACCACCCCCAAAAACTTGAAAAATCCACTCAAAACCTAAAAAAATTTAAATTTTTATATGAAAAACTTCTTTTGCCCATATCTCCTAAACTAAGCGTCCTAGAGCGAAAAGGACTTTAATTCGTAACCACCCCCAAAAAGTTGAAAAATCCACCCAAAACCTACAAAAACTGAAATTTTTATATGAAAAACTTCTTTTGCCCATATCTCCTTATATATGCGTCCTAGAGCGAAAAGGACTTTAATTCGTGACCACCCTCAAAAAATTGAAAAATCCACCCAAAACCTAAAAAAATTGAAATTTTTATATGAAAAACTTCTTTTGCCCATATCTCCTAAACTAAGCGTCCTAGAGCGAAAAGGACTTTAATTCGTGACCACCCTCAAAAAATTGAAAAATCTACCCAAAACCTAAAAAAATTGAAATTTTTATATGAAAAACTTCTTTTGTTCATATCTCCTTAAATATGCGTCCTAGAGCGAAAAGGACTTTAATTCGTGACCACCCCCAAAAAAGTTGAAAAATCCACTCAAAACCTAAAAAAAATCAGATTTTTATATGAAAAACTTCTTTTGCCCCTATCTCCTAAACTAAGCGTCCTAGAGCGAAAAGGACTTTAATTCGCGACCACCCCCAAAAAATTGAAAAATCCACCCAAAACCTAAAAAAATTGATATTTTTATATGAAAAACTTCTTTTGCCCATATCTCCTTAAATATGCGTCCTAGAGCGAAAAGGACTTTAATTCGTGACCACCCTCAAACAACTGAAAAATCCACCCAAAACCTAAAAAAAAATGAAATTTTTATATGAAAAACTTCTTTTGCCCATATCTCCTTAAATATGCGCCCTAGAGCGAAAAGGACTTTAATTCGTGACCACCCTCAAACAACTGAAAAATCCACCCAAAACCTAAAAAAAAATGAAATTTTTATATGAAAAACTTCTTTTGCCCATATCTCCTTAAATATGCGCCCTAGAGCGAAAAGGACTTTAATTCGTGACCACCCTCAAAAAATTGAAAAATCCACCCAAAACCTAAAAAAATTGAAATTTTTATATGAGAAACTTCTTTTGCCCATATCTCCTTAAATATGCCTCCTAGAGCGAAAAGGACTTTAATTCGCGACCACCCTCATAAAATTGAAAAATCCATCCAAAACCAAAAAAAATTGAAATTTTTATATGAAAAACTTATTTTGCCCATATCTCCTAAACTAAGCGTCCTAGAGCGAAAAGGACATTAATTCATGACCACCCTCAAAAAATTGAAAAATCCACCCAAAACCTTAAAAAATTGAAATTTTTATATGAAAAACTTCTTTTGCCCATATCTCCTAAACTAAGCGTCCTAGAGCGAAAAGGACTTTAATTCGTGACCACCCTCAAAAAATTGAAAAATCCACCCAAAACCTAAAAAATTGAAATTTTTATATGAAAAACTTCTTTTGTCCATATCTCCTTAAATATGCGTCCTAGAGCGAAAAGGACTTTAATTCGTGACCACCCCCAAAAACTTGAAAAATCCACTCAAAACCTAAAAAAATTTAAATTTTTATATGAAAAACTTCTTTTGCCCATATCTCCTAAACTAAGCGTCCTAGAGCGAAAAGGACTTTAATTCGTAACCACCCCCAAAAAGTTGAAAAATCCACCCAAAACCTACAAAAATTAAAATTTTTATATGAAAAACTTCTTTTGCCCATATCTCCTTAAATATACGTCCTAGAGCGAAAAGGACTTTAATTCGTGACCACCCCCAAAAAATTAAAAAATCCACCCAAAACCTAAAAAATTTGAAATTTTTATATGAAAAACTTCTTTTGGCCATATCTCCTTAAATATGCGTCCTAGAGCGAAAAGGACTTTAATTCGTGACCACCCTCAAAAAATTGAAAAATCCACCCAAAACCTAAAAAAATTGAAATTTTTATATGAAATACTTCTTTTGCTCATATCTCCTTAAATATGCGTCCTAGAGCGAAAAGGACTTTAATTCGTGACCACCCCCAAAAAATTAAAAAATCCACCCAAAACCTAAAAAAAATTGAAATTTTTATACGAAAAACTTCTTTTGCCCATATCTCCTTAAATATGCGCCCTAGAGCGAAAAGGACTTTAATTCGTGACCACCCCCAAAAACTTGAAAAATCCACTCAAAACCTAAAAAAAATTAAATTTTTATATGAAAAACTTCGTTTGCCCATATCTCCTAAACTAAGGGTCCTAGAGCGAAAAGGACTTTACTTCGTAACCACCCCCAAAAAATTAAAAAATCCACCCAAAACCTAAAAAAATTGAAATTTTTATATGAAAAACTTCTTTTGCCCATATCTCCTTAAATATGCGCCCTAGAGCGAAAAGGACTTTAATTCGTGACCACCCCCAAAAAATTGAAAAATTCACCCAAAACCTAAAAAAATTGAAATTTTTATATGAGAAACTTCTTTTGCCCATATCTCCTTAAATATGCCTCCTAGAGCGAAAACGACTTTAATTCGCGACCACCCTCATAAAATTGAAAAATCCATCCAAAACCAAAAAAAATTGAAATTTTTATATGAAAAACTTATTTTGCCCATATCTCCTAAACTAAGCGTCCTAGAGCGAAAAGGACATTAATTCATGACCACCCTCAAAAAATTGAAAAATCCACCCAAAACCTTAAAAAATTGAAATTTTTATATGAAAAACTTCTTTTGCCCATATCTCCTAAACTAAGCGTCCTAGAGCGAAAAGGACTTTAATTCGTGACCACCCTCAAAAAATTGAAAAATCCACCCAAAACCTAAAAAATTGAAATTTTTATATGAAAAACTTTTTTTTCCCATATCTCCTTAAATATGCGTCCTAGAGCGAAAAGGACTTTAATTCATGACCACCCCCAAAAAATTGAAAAATCCACCCAAAACCTAAAAAAATTTAAATTTTAATATGAAAAACTTCTTTTGCCCATATCTCCTTAAATATGCGTCCTAGAGCGAAAAGGACTTTAATTCATGACCACCCCCAAAAAATTGAAAAATCCACCCAAAACCTAAAAAATATTGAAATTTTTATATGAAAAACTTCTTTTGTCCATATCTCCTTAAATATGCGTCCTAGAGCGAAAAGGACTTTAATTCGTGACCACCCCCAAAAACTTGAAAAATCCACTCAAAACCTAAAAAAATTTAAATTTTTATATGAAAAACTTCTTTTGCCCATATCTCCTAAACTAAGCGTCCTAGAGCGAAAAGGACTTTAATTCGTAACCACCCCCAAAAAGTTGAAAAATCCACCCAAAACCTACAAAAATTAAAATTTTTATATGAAAAACTTCTTTTGCCCATATCTCCTTAAATATACGTCCCAGAGCGAAAAGGACTTTAATTCGTGACCACCCCCAAAAAATTAAAAAATCCACCCAAAACCTAAAAAAATTGAAATTTTTATATGAAAAACTTCTTTTGGCCATATCTCCTTAAATATGCGTCCTAGAGCGAAAAGGACTTTAATTCGTGACCACCCTCAAAAAATTGAAAAATCCACCCAAAACCTAAAAAAATTGAAATTTTTATATGAAATACTTCTTTTGCTCATATCTCCTTAAATATGCGTCCTAGAGCGAAAAGGACTTTAATTCATGACCACCCCCAAAAAATTAAAAAATCCACCCAAAACCTAAAAAAATTGAAATTTTTATACGAAAAACTTCTTTTGCCCATATCTCCTTAAATATGCGCCCTAGAGCGAAAAGGACTTTAATTCGTGACCACCCCCAAAAACTTGAAAAATCCACTCAAAACCTAAAAAAAATTAAATTTTTATATGAAAAACTTCTTTTGCCCATATCTCCTAAACTAAGGGTCCTAGAGCGAAAAGGACTTTACTTCGTAACCACCCCCAAAAAATTAAAAAATCCACCCAAAACCTAAAAAAATTGAAATTTTTATATGAAAAACTTCTTTTGGCCATATCTCCTTAAATATGCGTCCTAGAGCGAAAAGGACTTTAATTCGTGACCACCCTCAAACAACTGAAAAATCCACCCAAAACCTAAAAAAAATGAAATTTTTATATGAAAAACTTCTTTTGCCCATATCTCCTTAAATATGCGTCCTAGAGCGAAAAGGACTTTAATTCGTGACCACCCCCAAAAAATTGAAAAATCCACCCAAAACCTAAAAAAATTGAAATTTTTATATGAGAAACTTCTTTTGCCCATATCTCCTTAAATATGCCTCCTAGAGCGAAAAGGACTTTAATTCGCGACCACCCTCATAAAATTGAAAAATTCATCCAAAACCAAAAAAAATTGAAATTTTTATATGAAAAACTTATTTTGCCCATATCTCCTAAACTAAGCGTCCTAGAGCGAAAAGGACATTAATTCATGACCACCCTCAAAAAATTGAAAAATCCACCCAAAACCTTAAAAAATTGAAATTTTTATATGAAAAACTTCTTTTGCCCATATCTCCTAAACTAAGCGTCCTAGAGCGAAAAGGACTTTAATTCGTGACCACCCTCAAAAAATTGAAAAATCCACCCAAAACCTAAAAAATTGAAATTTTTATATGAAAAACTTCTTTTGCCCATATCTCCTTAAATATGCGTCCTAGAGCGAAAAGGACTTTAATTCATGACCACCCCCAAAAAATTGAAAAATCCACCCAAAACCTAAAAAAATTTAAATTTTAATATGAAAAACTTCTTTTGCCCATATCTCCTTAAATATGCGTCCTAGAGCGAAAAGGACTTTAATTCATGACCACCCCCAAAAAATTGAAAAATCCACCCAAAACCTAAAAAAAATTGAAATTTTTATATGAAAAACTTCTTTTGTCCATATCTCCTTAAATATGCGTCCTAGAGCGAAAAGGACTTTAATTCGTGACCACCCCCAAAAACTTGAAAAATCCACTCAAAACCTAAAAAAATTTAAATTTTTATATGAAAAACTTCTTTTGCCCATATCTCCTAAACTAAGCGTCCTAGAGCGAAAAGGACTTTAATTCGTAACCACCCCCAAAAAGTTGAAAAATCCACCCAAAACCTACAAAAATTAAAATTTTTATATGAAAAACCTCTTTTGCCCATATCTCCTTAAATATACGTCCTAGAGCGAAAAGGACTTTAATTCGTGACCACCCCCAAAAAATTAAAAAATCCACCCAAAACCTAAAAAAATTGAAATTTTTATATGAAAAACTTCTTTTGGCCATATCTCCTTAAATATGCGTCCTAGAGCGAAAAGGACTTTAATTCGTGACCACCCTCAAAAAATTGAAAAATCCACCCAAAACCTAAAAAAATTGAAATTTTTATATGAAAAACTTCTTTTGCTCATATCTCCTTAAATATGCGTCCTAGAGCGAAAAGGACTTTAATTCGTGACCACCCCCAAAAAATTAAAAAATCCACCCAAAACCTAAAAAAAATGAAATTTTTATATGAAAAACTTCTTTTGCCCATATCTCCTTAAATATGCGCCCTAGAGCGAAAAGGACTTTAATTCGTGACCACCCCCAAAAAATTGAAAAATCCACCCAAAACCTAAAAAAATTGAAATTTTTATATGAGAAACTTCTTTTGCCCATATCTCCTTAAATATGCCTCTAAGAGCGAAAAGGACTTTAATTCGCGACCACCCTCATAAAATTGAAAAATCCATCCAAAACCAAAAAAAATTGAAATTTTTATATGAAAAACTTATTTTGCCCATATCTCCTAAACTAAGCGTCCTAGAGCGAAAAGGACATTAATTCATGACCACCCTCAAAAAATTGAAAAATCCACCCAAAACCTTAAAAAATTGAAATTTTTATATGAAAAACTTCTTTTGCCCATATCTCCTAAACTAAGCGTCCTAGAGCGAAAAGGACTTTAATTCGTGACCACCCTCAAAAAATTGAAAAATCCACCCAAAACCTAAAAAATTGAAATTTTTATATGAAAAACTTCTTTTGCCCATATCTCCTTAAATATGCGTCCTAGAGCGAAAAGGACTTTAATTCATGACCACCCCCAAAAAATTGAAAAATCCACCCAAAACCTAAAAAAAATTGAAATTTTTATATGAAAAACTTCTTTTGTCCATATCTCCTTAAATATGCGTCCTAGAGCGAAAAGGACTTTAATTCGTGACCACCCCCAAAAACTTGAAAAATCCACTCAAAACCTAAAAAAATTTAAATTTTTATATGAAAAACTTCTTTTGCCCATATCTCCTAAACTAAGCGTCCTAGAGCGAAAAGGACTTTAATTCGTAACCACCCCCAAAAAGTTGAAAAATCCACCCAAAACCTACAAAAATTAAAATTTTTATATGAAAAACTTCTTTTGCCCATATCTCCTTAAATATACGTCCTAGAGCGAAAAGGACTTTAATTCGTGACCACCCCCAAAAAATTAAAAAATCCACCCAAAACCTAAAAAAATTGAAATTTTTATATGAAAAACTTCTTTTGGCCATATCTCCTTAAATATGCGTCCTAGAGCGAAAAGGACTTTAATTCGTGACCACCCTCAAAAAATTGAAAAATCCACCCAAAACCTAAAAAAATTGAAATTTTTATATGAAATACTTCTTTTGCTCATATCTCCTTAAATATGCGTCCTAGAGCGAAAAGGACTTTAATTCGTGACCACCCCCAAAAAATTAAAAAATCCACCCAAAACCTAAAAAAAATTGAAATTTTTATACGAAAAACTTCTTTTGCCCATATCTCCTTAAATATGCGCCCTAGAGCGAAAAGGACTTTAATTCGTGACCACCCCCAAAAACTTGAAAACTCCACTCAAAACCTAAAAAAAATTAAATTTTTATATGAAAAACTTCTTTTGCCCATATCTCCTAAACTAAGGGTCCTAGAGCGAAAAGGACTTTACTTCGTAACCACCCCCAAAAAGTTGAAAAATCCACCCAAAACCTAAAAAAATTAAAATTTTTATATGAAAAACTTCTTTTGCCCATATCTCCTTAAATATGCGTCCTAGAGCGAAAAGGACTTTAATTCGTGACCACCCCCAAAAAATTAAAAAATCCACCCAAAACCTAAAAAAATTGAAATTTTTATATGAAAAACTTCTTTTGGCCATATCTCCTTAAATATGCGTCCTAGAGCGAAAAGGACTTTAATTCGTGACCACCCTCAAAAAATTGAAAAATCCACCCAAAACCTAAAAAAATTGAAATTTTTATATGAAATACTTCTTTTGCTCATATCTCCTTAAATATGCGTCCTAGAGCGAAAAGGACTTTAATTCGTGACCACCCCCAAAAAATTGAAAAATCCACCCAAAACCTAAAAAAATTTAAATTTTTATATGAAAAACTTCTTTTGCCCATAAATCTCCTTAAATATGCGTCCTAGAGCGAAAAGCCCTTTAATTCGTGACCACCCCCAAAAAATTGAAAAATCCACCAAAAACCTAAAAAATTGCAATTTTTATATGAAAAACTTCTTTTGCCCATATCTCCTAAACTAAGCGTCCTAGAGCGAAAAGGACTTTAATTCGTGACCACCCTCAAAAAATTTAAAAATCTACCCAAAACCTAAAAAAATTGAAATTTTTATATGAAAAACTTCTTTTGCCCATATCTCCTTAAATATGCGTCCTAGAGCGAAAAGGGCTTTAATTCGTGACCACCCTCAAACAACTGAAAAATCCACCCAAAACCTAAAAATATGGAAATTTTTATATGAAAAACTTCTTTTGCCCATATCTCCTAAACTAAGCGTCCTAGAGCGAAAAGGACTTTAATTCGTGACCACCCTCAAAAAATTGAAAAATCCACCCAAAACCTAAAAAAATTGAAATTTTTATATGAAAAACTTCTTTTGCCCATATCTCCTTAAATATGCGTCCTAGAGCGAAAAGGACTTTAATTCGTGACCACCCCCAAAAAAGTTGAAAAATCCACTCAAAACCTAAAAAAATTCAGATTTTTATATGAAAAACTTCTTTTGCCCCTATCTCCTAAACTAAGCGTCCTAGAGCGAAAAGGACTTTAATTCGCGACCACCCCCAAAAAATTGAAAAATCCACTCAAAACCTAAAAAAATTCAGATTTTTATATGAAAAACTTCTTTTGCCCATATCTCCTAAACTAAGCGTCCTAGAGCGAAAAGGACTTTAATTCGTGACCACCCTCAAAAAATTGAAAAATCCACCCAAAACCTAAAAAATTGAAATTTTTATATGAAAAACTTCTTTTGCCCATATCTCCTAGAGCGAAAAGGACTTTAATTCATGACCACCCCCAAAAAATTGAAAAATCCACTCAAAACCTAAAAAAATTTAAATTTTAATATGAAAAACTTCTTTTGCCCATATCTCCTTAAATATGCGTCCTAGAGCGAAAATGACTTTAATTCATGACCACCCCCAAAAAATTGAAACATCCACCCAAAACCTAAAAAAAATTGAAATTTTTATATGAAAAACTTCTTTTGTCCATATCTCCTTAAATATGCGTCCTAGAGCGAAAAGGACTTTAATTCGTGACCACCCCCAAAAACTTGAAAAATCCACTCAAAACCTAAAAAAAATTTAAATTTTTATATGAAAAACTTCTTTTGCCCATATCTCCTAAACTAAGCGTCCTAGAGCGAAAAGGACTTTAATTCGTAACCACCCCCAAAAAGTTGAAAAATCCACCCAAAACCTACAAAAATTGAAATTTTTATATGAAAAACTTCTTTTGCCCATAAATCTCCTTAAATATGCGTCCTAGAGCGAAAAGCCCTTTAATTCGTGACCACCCCCAAAAAATTGAAAAATCCACCCAAAACCTAAAAAATTGAAATTTTTATATGAAAAACTTCTTTTGCCCATATCTCCTAAACTAAGCGTCCTAGAGCGAAAAGGACTTTAATTCGTGACCACCCTCAAAAAATTGAAAAATCCACCCAAAACCTAAAAAAATTGAAATTTTTATATGAAAAACTTCTTTTGCCCCTATCTCCTAAACTAAGCGTCCTAGAGCGAAAAGCCCTTTAATTCGTGACCACCCCCAAAAAATTGAAAAATCCACCCAAAACCTAAAAAATTGAAATTTTTATATGAAAAACTTCTTTTGCCCATATCTCCTAAACTAAGCGTCCTAGAGCGAAAAGGACTTTAATTCGTGACCACCCTCAAAAAATTGAAAAATCCACCCAAAACCTTAAAAAAATTGAAATTTTTATATGAAAAACTTCTTTTGCCCATATCTCCTAAACTAAGCGTCCTAGAGCGAAAAGGACTTTAATTCGTGACCACCCTCAAAAAATTGAAAAATCCACCCAAAACCTAAAAAAATTGAAATTTTTATATGAAAAACTTCTTTTGCCCCTATCTCCTAAACTAAGCGTCCTAGAGCGAAAAGGACTTTAATTCGCGACCACCCCCAAAAAATTGAAAAATCCACCCAAAACTTAAAAAAATTGAAATTTTTATATGAAAAACTTCTTTTGCCCATATCTCCTTAAATATGCGTCCTAGAGCGAAAAGGACTTTAATTCGTGACCACCCTCAAACAACTGAAAAATCCACCCAAAACCTAAAAAAAATGAAATTTTTATATGAAAAACTTCTTTTGCCCATATCTCCTTAAATATGCGCCCTAGAGCGAAAAGGACTTTAATTCGTGACCTCCCCCAAAAAATTGAAAAATCCACCCAAAACCTAAAAAAATTGAAATTTTTATATGAAAAACTTCTTTTGCCCATATCTCCTTAAATATGCGTCCTAGAGCGAAAAGGACTTTAATTCGTGACCACCCCCAAAAACTTGAAAAATCCACTCAAAACCTAAAAAAATTTAAATTTTTATATGAAAAACTTCTTTTGCCCATATCTCCTAAACTAAGCGTCCTAGAGCGAAAAGGACTTTAATTCGTAACCACCCCCAAAAAGTTGAAAAATCCACCCAAAACCTACAAAAATTAAAATTTTTATATGAAAAACTTCTTTTGCCCATATCTCCTAAACTAAGCGTCCTAGAGCGAAATGGACTTTAATTCGCGACCACCCTCATAAAATTGAAAAATCCATCCAAAACCAAAAAAAATTGAAATTTTTATATGAAAAACTTATTTTGCCCATATCTCCTAAACTAAGCGTCCTTGAGCGAAAAGGACTTTAATTCATGACCACCCTCAAAAAATTGAAAAATCCATCCAAAACCTTAAAAAATTGAAATTTTTATATGAAAAACTTCTTTTGCCCATATCTCCTAAACTAAGCGTCCTAGAGCGAAATGGACTTTAATTCGTGACCACCCTCAAAAAATTGAAAAATCCACCCAAAACCTAAAAAATTGAAATTTTTATATGAAAAACTTCTTTTGCCCATATCTCCTTAAATATGCGTCCTAGAGCGAAAAGGACTTTAATTCATGACCACCCCCAAAAAATTGAAAAATCCACCCAAAACCTAAAAAAATTTAAATTTTAATATGAAAAACTTTTTTTGTCCATATCTCCTTAAATATGCGTCCTAGAGCGAAAAGGACTTTAATTCGTGACCACCCCCAAAAACTTGAAAAATCCACTCAAAACCTAAAAAAATTTATATTTTTATATTTGAAAAACTTCTTTTGCCCATATCTCCTAAACTAAGCGTCATAGAGCGAAAAGGACTTTAATTCGTAACCACCCCCAAAAAGTTGAAAAATCCACCCAAAACCTACAAAAATTAAAATATTTATATGAAAAACTTCTTTTTCCCATATCTCCTTAAATATGCGTCCTAGACCGAAAAGGACTTTAATTCGTGACCACCCTCAAAAAATTAAAAAATCCACCCAAAACCTAAAAAAAATTGAAATTTTTATATGAAAAACTTCTTTTGCCCATATCTTCTTAAATATGCGTCCTAGAGCGAAAAGGACTTTAATTCGTGACCACCCCCAAAAAATTGAAAAATCCACTCAAAACCTAAAAAAATTTAAATTTTTATATGAAAAACTTCTTTTGCCCATATCTCCTAAACTACGCGTCCTAGAACGAAAAGGACTTTAATTCGTGACCACCCCCAAAAAATTGAAAAATCCACCCAAAACCTAAAAAAAATTGAAATTGTTATATGAAAAACTTCTTTTGCCCATAAATCTCCTTAAATATGCGTCCTAGAGCGAAATGCCCTTTAATTCGTGACCACCCCCAAAAAATTGAAAAATCCACCCAAAACCTAAAAAATTGAAATTTTTATATGAAAAACTTCTTTTGCCCATATATCCTAAACTAAGCGTCCTAAAGCGAAAAGGACTTTAATTCGTGACCACCCTCAAAAAATTGAAAAATCCACCCAAAACCAAAAAAAATTGAAATTTTTATATGAAAAGCTTCTTTTGCCCATATCTCCTTAAATATGCGTCCTAGAGCGAAAAGGACTTTAATTCGTGACCACCCTCAAAAAATTGAAAAATCCACCCAAAACCTAAAAAAATTGAAATTTTTATATGAAAAACTTCTTTTGCCCATATCTCCTAAACTAAGCGTCCTAGAGCGAAAAGGACTTTAATTCGCGACCACCCTCATAAAATTGAAAAATCCATCCAAAACCAAAAAAAATTGAAATTTTTATATGGAAAACTTATTTTGCCCATATCTCCTAAACTAAGCGTCCTTGAGCGAAAAGGACTTTAATTCATGACCACCCTCAAAAAATTGAAAAATCCACCCAAAACCTTAAAAAATTGAAATTTTTATATGAAAAACTTCTTTTGCCCATATCTCCTAAACTAAGCGTCATAGAGCGAAAAGGACTTTAATTCGTGACCACCCCCAAAAAATTGAAAAATCCACCCAAAACCTAAAAAAAATTGAAATTTTTATATGAAAAACTTCTTTTGTCCATATCTCCTTAAATATGCGTCCTAGAGCGAAAAGGACTTTAATTCGTGACCACCCCCAAAAACTTGAAAAATCCACTCAAAACCTAAAAAAATTTATATTTTTATATGAAAAACTTCTTTTGCCCATATCTCCTAAACTAAGCGTCCTAGAGCGAAAAGGACTTTAATTCGTAACCACCCCCAAAAAGTTGAAAAATCCACCCAAAACCTAAAAAAATTGAAATTTTTATATGAAAAACTTCTTTTGCCCATATCTCCTTAAATATGCGTCCTAGAGCGAAAAGGACTTTAATTCGTGACCACCCCCAAAAAATTAAAAAATCCACCCAAAACCTAAAAAAAATTGAAATTTTTATATGAAAAACTTCTTTTGGCCATATCTCCTTAAATATGCGTCCTAGAGCGAAAAGGACTTTAATTCGTGACCACCCCCAAAAAATTGAAAAATCCACTCAAAACCTAAAAAAATTTAAATTTTTATATGAAAAACTTCTTTTGCCCATATCTCCTAAGCTAAGCGTCCTAGAGCGAAAAGGCCTTTAATTCGTGACCACCCCCAAAAAATTGAAAAATCCACCCAAAACCTAAAAAATTGAAATTTTTATATGGAAAACTTCTTTTGCCCATATCTCCTAAACTAAGCGTCCTAGAGCGAAAAGGACTTTAATTCGTGACCACCCTCAAAAAATTGAAAAATCCACCCAAAACCTAAAAAAATTGAAATTTTTATATGAAAAACTTCTTTTGCCCATATCTCCTTAAACATGCGTCCTAGAGCGAAAAGGACTTTAATTCGTGACCACCCTCAAAAAATTTAAAAATCCACCCAAAACCTAAAAAAATTGAAATTTTTATATGAAAAACTTCTTTTGCCCATATCTCCTAAACTAAGCGTCCTAGAGCGAAAAGGACTTTAATTCGTGACCACCCTCAAAAAATTGAAAAATCCACCCAAAACCTAAAAAAATTGAAATTTTTACATGAAAAACTTCTTTTGCCCATATCTCCTTAAATATGCGTCCTAGAGCGAAAAGGACTTTAATTCGTGACCACCCTCAAAAAATTTAAAAATCCACCCAAAACCTAAAAAAATTGAAATTTTTATATGAAAAACTTCTTTTGCCCATATCTCCTAAACTAAGCGTCCTAGAGCGAAAAGGACTTTAATTCGTGACCACCCTCAAAAAATTGAAAAATCCACCCAAAACCTAAAAAAATTGAAATTTTTATATGAAAAACTTCTTTTGCCCATATTTCCTTAAATATGCGTCCTAGAGCGAAAAGGACTTTAATTCGTGACCACCCTCAAAAAATTGAAAAATCCACCCAAAACCTAAAAAAATTGAAATTTTTAAATGAAAAACTTCCTTTGCCCATATCTCCTAAACTAAGCGTCCTAGAGCGAAAAGGACTTTAATTCGTGACCACCCTCAAAAAATTGAAAAATCCACCCAAAACCTAAAAAATTGAAATTTTTATATGAAAAACTTCTTTTGCCCATATCTCCTTAAATATGCGTCCTAGAGCGAAAAGGACTTTAATTCATGACCACCCCCAAAAAATTGAAAAATCCACCCAAAACCTAAAAAAATTTAAATTTTAATATGAAAAACTTTTTTTGTCCATATCTCCTTAAATATGCGTCCTAGAGCGAAAAGGACTTTAATTCGTGACCACCCCCAAAAACTTGAAAAATCCACTCAAAACCTAAAAAAATTTATATTTTTATATTTGAAAAACTTCTTTTGCCCATATCTCCTAAACTAAGCGTCATAGAGCGAAAAGGACTTTAATTCGTAACCACCCCCAAAAAGTTGAAAAATCCACCCAAAACCTACAAAAATTAAAATATTTATATGAAAAACTTCTTTTTCCCATATCTCCTTAAATATGCGTCCTAGACCGAAAAGGACTTTAATTCGTGACCACCCTCAAAAAATTAAAAAATCCACCCAAAACCTAAAAAAAATTGAAATTTTTATATGAAAAACTTCTTTTGCCCATATCTTCTTAAATATGCGTCCTAGAGCGAAAAGGACTTTAATTCGTGACCACCCCCAAAAAATTGAAAAATCCACTCAAAACCTAAAAAAATTTAAATTTTTATATGAAAAACTTCTTTTGCCCATATCTCCTAAACTACGCGTCCTAGAACGAAAAGGACTTTAATTCGTGACCACCCCCAAAAAATTGAAAAATCCACCCAAAACCTAAAAAAAATTGAAATTGTTATATGAAAAACTTCTTTTGCCCATAAATCTCCTTAAATATGCGTCCTAGAGCGAAATGCCCTTTAATTCGTGACCACCCCCAAAAAATTGAAAAATCCACCCAAAACCTAAAAAATTGAAATTTTTATATGAAAAACTTCTTTTGCCCATATATCCTAAACTAAGCGTCCTAAAGCGAAAAGGACTTTAATTCGTGACCACCCTCAAAAAATTGAAAAATCCACCCAAAACCAAAAAAAATTGAAATTTTTATATGAAAAGCTTCTTTTGCCCATATCTCCTTAAATATGCGTCCTAGAGCGAAAAGGACTTTAATTCGTGACCACCCTCAAAAAATTGAAAAATCCACCCAAAACCTAAAAAAATTGAAATTTTTATATGAAAAACTTCTTTTGCCCATATCTCCTAAACTAAGCGTCCTAGAGCGAAAAGGACTTTAATTCGCGACCACCCTCATAAAATTGAAAAATCCATCCAAAACCAAAAAAAATTGAAATTTTTATATGGAAAAGGACTTTAATTCGTAACCACCCCCAAAAAGTTGAAAAATCCACCCAAAACCTACAAAAATTAAAATTTTTATATGAAAAACTTCTTTTGCCCATATCTCCTTAAATATGCGTCCTAGAGCGAAAAGGACTTTAATTCGTGACCACCCTCAAAAAATTGAAAAATCCACCCAAAACCTAAAAAAAATTGAAATTTTTATATGAAAAACTTCTTTTGGCCATATCTCCTTAAATATGCGTCCTAGAGCGAAAAGGACTTTAATTCGTGACCACCCCCAAAAAATTGAAAAATCCACTCAAAACCTAAAAAAATTTAAATTTTTATATGAAAAACTTCTTTTGCCCATATCTCCTAAGCTAAGCGTCCTAGAGCGAAAAGGACTTTAATTCGTGACCACCCTCAAAAAATTGAAAAATCCACCCAAAACCTAAAAAAATTGAAATTTTTACATGAAAAACTTCTTTTGCCCATATCTCCTTAAATATGCGTCCTAGAGCGAAAAGGACTTTAATTCGTGACCACCCTCAAAAAATTTAAAAATCCACCCAAAACCTAAAAAAATTGAAATTTTTATATGAAAAACTTCTTTTGCCCATATCTCCTAAACTAAGCGTCCTAGAGCGAAAAGGACTTTAATTCGTGACCACCCTCAAAAAATTGAAAAATCCACCCAAAACCTAAAAAAATTGAAATTTTTATATGAAAAACTTCTTTTGCCCATATTTCCTTAAATATGCGTCCTAGAGCGAAAAGGACTTTAATTCGTGACCACCCTCAAAAAATTGAAAAATCCACCCAAAACCTAAAAAAATTGAAATTTTTAAATGAAAAACTTCCTTTGCCCATATCTCCTAAACTAAGCGTCCTAGAGCGAAAAGGACTTTAATTCGTGACCACCCTCAAAAAATTGAAAAATCCACCCAAAACCTAAAAAAAATTGAAATTTTTATATGAAAAACTTCTTTTGCCCATATCTCCTTAAATATGCGTCCTAGAGCGAAAAGGACTTTAATTCGGGACCACCCCCAAAAAGTTGAAAAATCCACCCAAAACCTATAAAAATTTAAATTTTTATATGAAAAACTTCTTTTGCCCATATCTCCTAGACTAAGCGTCCTAGAGCGAAAAGGACTTTAATTCGTGACCACCCCCAAAAAATTGAAAAATCCACTCAAAACCTAAAAAAATTGAAATTTTTATATGAAATACTTCTTTTGCCCATATCTCCTTAAATATGCGTCCTACAGCGAAAAGGACTTTAATTCGTGACCACCCACAAAACATTGAAAAATCCACCCAAAACCTAAAAAAATTGAAATTTTTATATGAAAAACTTCTTTTGCCCATATCTCCTTAAATATGCGTCCTAGAGCGAAAAGGCCTTTAATTCGTGACCACCCCCAAAAAATTGAAAAATCCGCCCAAAACCTAAAAAATTGAAATTTTTATATGAAAAACTTCTTTTGCCCATATCTCCTAAACTAAGCGTCCTAGAGCGAAAAGGACTTTAATTCGTGACCACCCCCAAAAAATTGAAAAATCCACCCAAAACCTAAAAAAATTGAAATTTTTATATGAAAAACTTCTTTTGCCCATATCTCCTTAAATATGCGTATTAGAGCGAAAAGGACTTTAATTCGTGACCACCCTCAAAAAATTGAAAAATCCACCCAAAACCTAAAAAAATTTAAATTTTTATATGAAAAACTTCTTTTGCCCATATCTCCTTAAATATGCGTCCTAGAGCGAAAAGGACTTTAATTCGTGACCACTCCCAAAAAGTTGAAAAATATCTCCTAAACTAAGCGTCCTAGAGCGAAAAGGACTTTAATTCGCGACCACCCCCAAAAAATTGAGAAATCCACCCAAAACCTAAAAAAATTGAAATTTTTATATGAAAAACTTCTTTTGCCCATATCTCCTTAAATATGCGTCCTAGAGCGAAAAGGACTTTAATTCGTGACCACCCCCAAAAAATTGAAAAATCCACCCAAAACCTAAAAAAATTGAAATTTTTATATGAAAAACTTCTTTTGTCCATATCTCCTTAAATATGCGTCCCAGAACGAAAAGGACTTTACTTCGTGACCACCCCCAAAAAGTTGAAAAATCCACCCAAAACCTTAAAAAATGAAATTTTTATATGAAAAACTTCTTTTGCCCATATCTCCTAAACTAAGCGTCCTAGCGAAAAGGACTTTAATTCGTGACCACCAGCAAAAAATTGCAAAACCCACCCAAAACCTAAAAAAATTGAAATTTTTATATGAAAAACTTCTTTTGCCCATATCTCCTTAAATATGCGTCCTAGAGCGAAAAGGACTTTCATTCGTGACCACCCCCAAAAAATTGAAAAATGCACCCAAAACCTAAAAAAATTTAAATTTTTATATGAAAAACTTCTTTTGCCCATATCTCCTAGACTAAGCGTCCTAGAGCGAAAAGGACTTTAATTCGTGACCACCCCCAAAAAATTGAAAAATCCACTCAAAACCTAAAAAAATTGAAATTTTTATATGAAATACTTCTTTTGCCCATATCTCCTTAAATATGCGTCCTACAGCGAAAAGGACTTTAATTCGCGACCACCCACAAAACATTGAAAAATCCACCCAAAACCTAAAAAATTTAAATTTTTATATGAAAAACTTCTTTTGCCCATATCTCCTTAAATATGCGTCCTAGAGCGAAAAGGCCTTTAATTCGTGACCACCCCCAAAAAATTTGAAAAATCCGCCCAAAACCTAAAAAATTGAAATTTTTATATGAAAAACTTCTTTTGCCCATATCTCCTAAACTAAGCGTCCTAGAGCGAAAAGGACTTTAATTTGTGACCACCCTCAAAAAATTGAAAAATCCACCCAAAACCTAAAAAAATTGCAATTTTTATATGAAAAACTTCTTTTGCCCATATCTCCTTAAATATGCGTATTAGAGCGAAAAGGACTTTAATTCGGGACCACCCCCCAAAAAGTTGAAAAATCCACCCAAAACCTAAAAAAATTTAAATTTTTATATGAAAAACTTTTTTTGCCCATATCTCCTAGACTAAGCGTCCTAGAGCGAAAAGGACTTTAATTCGTGACCACCCCCAAAAAATTGAAAAATCCACTCAAAACCTAAAAAAATTGAAATTTTCATATGAAATACTTCTTTTGCCCATATCTCCTTAAATATGCGTCCTACAGCGAAAAGGACTTTAATTCGTGACCACCCACAAAACATTGAAAAATCCACCCAAAACGTAAAAAAATTGAAATTTTTATATGAAAAACTTCTTTTGCCCATATCTCCTTAAATATGCGTCCTAGAGCGAAAAGGCCTTTAATTCGTGACCACCCCCAAAAAATTGAAAAATCCGCCCAAAACCTAAAAAATTGAAATTTTTATATGAAAAACTTCTTTTGCCCATATCTCCTAAACTAAGCGTCCTAGAGCGAAAAGGACTTTAATTCGTGACCACCCCCAAAAAATTGAAAAATCCACCCAAAACCTAAAAAAATTGAAATTTTTATATGAAAAACTTCATTTGCCCATATCTCCTTAAATATGCGTATTAGAGCGAAAAGGACTTTAATTCGTGACCACCCTCAAAAAATTGAAAAATCCACCCAAAACCTAAAAAAATTGAAATTTTTATATGAAAAACTTCTTTTGCCCATATCTCCTTAAATATGCGTCCTAGAGCGAAAAGGACTTTAATTCGTGACCACCCCCAAAAAGTTGAAAAATATCTCCTAAACTAAGCGTCCTAGAGCGAAAAGGACTTTAATTCGTGACCACCCCCAAAAAATTGAGAAATCCACCCAAAACCTAAAAAAATTGAAATTTTTATATGAAAAACTTCTTTTGCCCATATCTCCTTAAATATGCGTCCTAGAGCGAAAAGGACTTTAATTCGTGACCACCCACAAAAAGTTGAAAAATCCACTCGAAACCTAAAAAAATTTAGATTTTTATATGAAAAACTTCTTTTGCCCATATCTTCTAAACTAAGCGTCCTAGAGCGAAAAGGACTTTAATTCGTGACCACCCTCAAAAAATTGAAAAATCCACCCAAAACCTAAAAAAATTGAAATTTTTATATGAAAAACTTCTTTTGCCCATATCTCCTTAAATATGCGTCCTAGAGCGAAAAGGACTTTAATTCGTGACCACCCCCAAAAAATTGAAAAATCCACCCAAAACCTAAAAAAATTGAAATTTTTATATGAAAAACTTCTTTTGTCCATATCTCCTTAAATATGCGTCCCAGAACGAAAAGGACTTTACTTCGTGACCACCCCCAAAAAGTTGAAAAATCCACCCAAAACCTTAAAAAATGAAATTTTTATATGAAAAACTTCTTTTGCCCATATCTCCTAAACTAAGCGTCCTAGCGAAAAGGACTTTAATTCGTGACCACCAGCAAAAAATTGCAAAACCCACCCAAAACCTAAAAAAATTGAAATTTTTATATGAAAAACTTCTTTTGCCCATATCTCCTTAAATATGCGTCCTAGAGCAAAAAGGACTTTCATTCGTGACCACCCCCAAAAAATTGAAAAATGCACCCAAAACCTAAAAAAATTTAAATTTTTATATGAAAAACTTCTTTTGCCCATATCTCCTAGACTAAGCGTCCTAGAGCGAAAAGGACTTTAATTCGTGACCACCCCCAAAAAATTGAAAAATCCACTCAAAACCTAAAAAATTGAAATTTTTATATGAAATACTTCTTTTGCCCATATCTCCTTAAATATGCGTCCTACAGCGAAAAGGACTTTAATTCGCGACCACCCACAAAACATTGAAAAATCCACCCAAAACCTAAAAAATTGAAATTTTTATATGAAAAACTTCTTTTGCCCATATCTCCTTAAATATGCGTCCTAGAGCGAAAAGGCCTTTAATTCGTGACCACCCCCAAAAAATTTGAAAAATCCGCCCAAAACCTAAAAAATTGAAATTTTTATATGAAAAACTTCTTTTGCCCATATCTCCTAAACTAAGCGTCCTAGAGCGAAAAGGACTTTAATTCGTGACCACCCTCAAAAAATTGAAAAATCCACCCAAAACCTAAAAAAATTGAAATTTTTATATGAAAAACTTCTTTTGCCCATATCTCCTTAAATATGCGTATTAGAGCGAAAAGGACTTTAATTCGTGACCACCCTCAAAAAATTGAAAAATCCACCCAAAACCTAAAAAAATTGAAATTTTTATATGAAAAACTTCTTTTGCCCATATCTCCTTAAATATGCGTCCTAGTGCGAAAAGGACTTTAATTCGTGACCACCCCCAAAAAGTTGAAAAATATCTCCTAAACTAAGCGTCCTAGAGCGAAAAGGACTTTAATTCGCGACCACCCCCAAAAAATTGAAAAATCCACCCAAAACCTAAAAAAATTGAAATTTTTATATGAAAAACTTCTTTTGCCCATATCTCCTTAAATATGCGTCCTAGAGCGAAAAGGACTTTAATTCGTGACCACCCCCAAAAAATTGAAAAATCCACCCAAAACCTTAAAAAATTGAAATTTTTATATGAAAACCTTCTTTTGCCCATATCTCCTTAAATATGCTTCCCAGAACCAAAAGGACTTTACTTCGTGACCACCCCCAAAAAGTTAAAAAATCCACCCAAAACCTTAAAAAATTGAAATTTTTATATGAAGAACTTCTTTTGCCCATATCTCCTAGACTAAGCGTCCTAGAGCGAAAAGGACTTTAATTCGTGACCACCCTCAAAAAATTGAAAAATCCACCCAAAACCTAAAAAAATTGAAATTTTTATATGAAAAACTTCTTTTGCCCATATCTCCTTACATATGCGTCCTAGAGCGAAAAGGACTTTAATTCATGACCACCCCCAAAAAATTGAAAAATCCACCCAAAACCTAAAAAAATTGAAATTTTTATATGAAAAACTTCTTTTGCCCATATCTCCTTAAATATGCGTCCTAGAACGAAAAGGACTTTAATTCGCGACCACCCCCAAAAAGTTAAAAAATCCACCCAAAACCTTAAAAAATTGAAATTTTTATATGAAGAACTTCTTTTGCCCATATCTCCTAGACTAAGCGTCCTAGAGCGAAAAGGACTTTAATTCGTGACCACCCTCAAAAAATTGAAAAATCCACCCAAAACCTAAAAAATTGAAATTTTTATATGAAAAACTTCTTTTGCCCATATCTCCTTAAATATGCGTCCTAGAGCGAAAAGGACTTTAATTCGTGACCACCCCCAAAAAATTGAAAAATCCACCCAAAACCTAAAAAAATTGAAATTTTTATATGAAAAACTTCTTTTGCCCATATCTCCTTAAATATGCGTCCTAGAGCGAAAAGGACTTTAATTCGTGACCACCCCCAAAAACTTGAAAAATCCACTCAAAACCTAAAAAAATTTAAATTTTTATATGAAAAACTTCTTTTGCCCATATCTCCTAAACTAAGCGTCCTAGAGCGAAAAGGACTTTAATTCGTAACCACCCCCAAAAAGTTGTAAAATCCACCCAAAACCTAAAAAAATTAAAATTTTTATATGAAAAACTTCTTTTGCCCATATCTCCTTAAATATGCGTCCTACAGCGAAAAGGACTTTAATTCGTGACCACCCCCAAAAAATTGAAAAATCCACCCAAAACCTAAAAAAATTGAAATTTTTATATGAAAAACTTCTTTGGCCCATATCTCCTTAAATATGCGTCCTAGAGCGAAAAGGACTTTAATTCGTGACCACCCCCAAAAAATTGAAAAATCCACCCAAAACCTAAAAAATTGAAATTTTTATATGAAAAACTTCTTTTGCCCATATCTCCTAAACTAAGCGTCCTAGAGCGAAAAGGACTTTAATTCGTGACCACCCCCAAAAAATTGAAAAATCCACCCAAAACCTAAAAAAATTGAAATTTTTATATGAAAAACTTCTTTTGCCCATATCTCCTTAAATATGCGTCCTAGAGCGAAAAGGACTTTAATTCGTGACCACCCTCAAAAAATTGAAAAATCCACCCAAAACCTAAAAAAATTGAAATTTTTATATGAAAAACTTCTTTTGCCCATATCTCCTTAAATATGCGTCCTAGAGCGAAAAGGACTTTAATTCGCGACCACCCTCAAAAAATTGAAAAATCCATCCAAAACCAAAAAAAAATTGAAATTTTTATATGAAAAACTTATTTTGCCCATATCTCCTACACTAAGCGTCCTAGAGCAAAAAGGACTTTAATTCATGACCACCCTCAAAAAATTGAAAAATCCACCCAAAACCTAAAAAAATTGAAATTTTTATATGAAAAACTTCTTTTGCCCATATCTCCTTAAATATGCGTCCTAGAGCGAAAAGGACTTTAATTCGTGACCACCCACAAAAAGTTGAAAAATCCACTCAAAACCTAAAAAAATTGAGATTTTTATATGAAAAACTTCCTTTGCCCATATCTCCTAAACTAAGCGTCCTAGAGCGAAAAGGACTTTGATTCGCGACCACCCCCAAAAAATTGAAAAATCCACCCAAAACCTAAAAAATTGAAATTTTTATATGAAAAACTTCTTTTGCCCATATCTCCTTAAATATGCGTCCTAGAGCGAAAAGGACTTTAATTCGTGACCACCCTCAAACAACTGAAAAATCCACCCAAAACCTAAAAAAAAATGAAATTTTTATATGAAAAACTTCTTTTGCCCTAGAGCGAAAAGGACTTTAATTCGTGACCACCCTCAAAAAATTGAAAAATCCACCCAAAACCTAAAAAAATTGAAATTTTTATATGAAAAACTTCTTTTGCCCATATATCCTTAAATATGCGTCCTAGAGCGAAAAGGACTTTAATTCATGACCACCCCAAAAAAATTGAAAAATCCACCCAAAACCTAAAAAAATTTAAATTTTTTTATGAAAAACTTCTTTTGCCCATATCTCCTTAAATATGCGTCCTAGAACGAAAAGGACTTTAATTCATGACCACCCTCAAAAAATTGAAAAATCCACCCAAAACCTAAAAAAATTGAAATTTTTATATGAAAAACTTCTTTTGCCCATATCGCCTTAAATATGCGTCCTAGAGCGAAAAGGACTTTAATTCGTGACCACCCCCAAAACATTGAAAAATCCACCCAAAACCTAAAAAAAATTGAAATTTTTATACGAAAAACTTCTTTTGCCCATATCTCCTTAAATATGCGCCCTAGAGCGAAAAGGACTTTAATTCGTGACCACCCCCAAAAACTTGAAAAATCCACTCAAAACCTAAAAAAAATTAAATTTTTATATGAAAAACTTCTTTTGCCCATATCTCCTAAACTAAGCGTCCTAGAGCGAAAAGGACTTTACTTCGTAACCACCCCCAAAAAGTTGAAAAATCCACCCAAAACCTAAAAAAATTAAAATTTTTATTTGAAAAACTTCTTTTGCCCATATCTCCTTAAATATGCGTCCTAGAGCGAAAAGGACTTTAATTCGTGACCACCCCCAAAAAATTAAAAAATCCACCCAAAACCTAAAAAAATTGAAATTTTTATATGAAAAACTTCTTTTGGCCATATCTCCTTAAATATGCGTCCTAGAGCGAAAAGGACTTTAATTCGTGACCACCCTCAAAAAATTGAAAAATCCACCCAAAACCTAAAAAAATTGAAATTTTTATATGAAATACTTCTTTTGCTCATATCTCCTTAAATATGCGTCCTAGAGCGAAAAGGACTTTAATTCGTGACCACCCCCAAAAAATTGAAAAATCCACCCAAAACCTAAAAAAAATTGAAATTTTTATATGAAAAACTTCTTTTGCCCATAAATCTCCTTAAATATGCGTCCTAGAGCGAAAAGCCCTTTAATTCGTGACCACCCCCAAAAAATTGAAAAATCCACCCAAAACCTAAAAAACTGAAATTTTTATATGAAAAACTTCTTTTGCCCATATCTCCTAAACTAAGCGTCCTAGAGCGAAAAGGACTTTAATTCGTGACCACCCCCAAAAAATTGAAAAATCCACCCAACACCTAAAAAAATTGAAATTTTTATATGAAAAACTTCTTTTGCCCATATCTCCTTAAATATGCGTCCTAGAGCGAAAAGGACTTTAATTCGTGACCACCCTCAAAAAATTGAAAAATCCACCCAAAACCTAAAAAAATTGAAATTTTTATATGAAAAACTTCGTTTGCCCATATCTCCTAAACTAAGCGTCCTAGAGCGAAAAGGACTTTAATTCGTGACCACCCTCAAAAAATTGAAAAATCCACCCAAAACCTAAAAAATTGAAATTTTTATATGAAAAACTTCTTTTGTCCACATCTCCTTAAATATGCGCCCTAGAGCGAAAAGGACTTTAATTCGTGACCACCCCCAAAAAATTGAAAAATCCACCCAAAACCTAAAAAAATTGAAATTTTTATATGAAAAACTTCTTTTGCCCATATCTCCTTAAATATGCCTCCTAGAGCGAAAAGGACTTTAATTCGCGACCACCCCCAAAAAATTGAAAAATCCACCCAAAACCTAAAAAAATTGAAATTTTTATATGAAAAACTTCTTTTGCCCATATCTCCTTAAATATGCGTCCTAGAGCGAAAAGGACTTTAATTCGCGACCACCCTCATAAAATTGAAAAATCCATCCAAAACCAAAAAAAATTAAATTTTTATATGAAAAACTTATTTTGCCCATATCTCCTAAACTAAGCGTCCTAGAGCGAAAAGGACATTAATTCATGACCACCCTCAAAAAATTGAAAAATCCACCCAAAACCTTAAAAAATTGAAATTTTTATATGAAAAACTTTTTTTGCCCATATCTCCTAAACTAAGCGTCCTAGAGCGAAAAGGACTTTAATTCGTGACCACCCTCAAAAAATTGAAAAATCCACCCAAAACCTAAAAAATTGAAATTTTTATATGAAAAACTTCTTTTGCCCATATCTCCTTAAATATGCGTCCTAGAGCGAAAAGGACTTTAATTCGTGACCACCCCCAAAAAATTGAAAAATCCACCCAAAACCTAAAAAAATTTAAATTTTAATATGAAAAACTTCTTTTGCCCATATCTCCTTAAATATGCGTCCTAGAGCGAAAAGGACTTTAATTCATGACCTCCCCCAAAAAATTGAAAAATCCACCCAAAACCTAAAAAAAAATTGAAATTTTTATATGAAAAACTTCTTTTGTCCATATCTCCTTAAATATGCGTCCTAGAGCGAAAAGGACTTTAATTCGTGACCACCCCCAAAAACTTGAAAAATCAACTCAAAACCTAAAAAAAATTATATTTTTGTATGAAAAACTTCTTTTGCCCATATCTCCTAAACTAAGCGTCCTAGAGCGAAAAGGACTTTAATTCGTGACCACCCTCAAACAACTGAAAAATCCACCCAAAACCTAAAAAAAAATGAAATTTTTATATGAAAAACTTCTTTTGCCCATATCTCCTTAAATATGCGCCCTAGAGCGAAAAGGACTTTAATTCGTGACCACCCCCAAAAAAAAACCTAAAAAATTGAAATTTTTATATGAAAAACTTCTTTTGCCCATATCTCCTTAAATATGCGTCCTAGAGCGAAAAGGACTTTAATTCATGACCACCCCCAAAAAATTGAAAAATCCACCCAAAACCTAAAAAAATTTAAATTTTAATATGAAAAACTGCTTTTGCCCATATCTCCTTAAATATGCGTCCTAGAGCGAAAAGGACTTTAATTCATGACCACCCCCAAAAAATTGAAAAATCCACCCAAAACCTAAAAAAAAATGAAATTTTTATATGAAAAACTTCTTTTGTCCATATCTCCTTAAATATGCGTCCTAGAGCGAAAAGGACTTTAATTCGTGACCACCCTCAAAAAATTGAAAAATCCACCCAAAACCTAAAAAAATTGAAATTTTTATATGAAATACTTCTTTTGCTCATATCTCCTTAAATATGCGTCCTAGAGCGAAAAGGACTTTAATTCGTGACCACCCCCAAAAAATTGAAAAATCCACCCAAAACCTAAAAAAAATTGAAATTTTTATATGAAAAACTTCTTTTGCCCATAAATCTCCTTAAATATGCGTCCTAGAGCGAAAAGCCCTTTAATTCGTGACCACCCCCAAAAAATTGAAAAATCCACCCAAAACCTAAAAAACTGAAATTTTTATATGAAAAACTTCTTTTGCCCATATCTCCTAAACTAAGCGTCCTAGAGCGAAAAGGACTTTAATTCGTGACCACCCCCAAAAAATTGAAAAATCCACCCAACACCTAAAAAAATTGAAATTTTTATATGAAAAACTTCTTTTGCCCATATCTCCTTAAATATGCGTCCTAGAGCGAAAAGGACTTTAATTCGTGACCACCCTCAAAAAATTGAAAAATCCACCCAAAACCTAAAAAAATTGAAATTTTTATATGAAAAACTTCGTTTGCCCATATCTCCTAAACTAAGCGTCCTAGAGCGAAAAGGACTTTAATTCGTGACCACCCTCAAAAAATTGAAAAATCCACCCAAAACCTAAAAAATTGAAATTTTTATATGAAAAACTTCTTTTGTCCACATCTCCTTAAATATGCGCCCTAGAGCGAAAAGGACTTTAATTCGTGACCACCCCCAAAAAATTGAAAAATCCACCCAAAACCTAAAAAAATTGAAATTTTTATATGAAAAACTTCTTTTGCCCATATCTCCTTAAATATGCCTCCTAGAGCGAAAAGGACTTTAATTCGCGACCACCCCCAAAAAATTGAAAAATCCACCCAAAACCTAAAAAAATTGAAATTTTTATATGAAAAACTTCTTTTGCCCATATCTCCTTAAATATGCGTCCTAGAGCGAAAAGGACTTTAATTCGCGACCACCCTCATAAAATTGAAAAATCCATCCAAAACCAAAAAAAATTAAATTTTTATATGAAAAACTTATTTTGCCCATATCTCCTAAACTAAGCGTCCTAGAGCGAAAAGGACATTAATTCATGACCACCCTCAAAAAATTGAAAAATCCACCCAAAACCTTAAAAAATTGAAATTTTTATATGAAAAACTTTTTTTGCCCATATCTCCTAAACTAAGCGTCCTAGAGCGAAAAGGACTTTAATTCGTGACCACCCTCAAAAAATTGAAAAATCCACCCAAAACCTAAAAAATTGAAATTTTTATATGAAAAACTTCTTTTGCCCATATCTCCTTAAATATGCGTCCTAGAGCGAAAAGGACTTTAATTCGTGACCACCCCCAAAAAATTGAAAAATCCACCCAAAACCTAAAAAAATTTAAATTTTAATATGAAAAACTTCTTTTGCCCATATCTCCTTAAATATGCGTCCTAGAGCGAAAAGGACTTTAATTCATGACCTCCCCCAAAAAATTGAAAAATCCACCCAAAACCTAAAAAAAAATTGAAATTTTTATATGAAAAACTTCTTTTGTCCATATCTCCTTAAATATGCGTCCTAGAGCGAAAAGGACTTTAATTCGTGACCACCCCCAAAAACTTGAAAAATCAACTCAAAACCTAAAAAAAATTATATTTTTGTATGAAAAACTTCTTTTGCCCATATCTCCTAAACTAAGCGTCCTAGAGCGAAAAGGACTTTAATTCGTGACCACCCTCAAACAACTGAAAAATCCACCCAAAACCTAAAAAAAAATGAAATTTTTATATGAAAAACTTCTTTTGCCCATATCTCCTTAAATATGCGCCCTAGAGCGAAAAGGACTTTAATTCGTGACCACCCCCAAAAAAGTTGAAAAATCCACTCAAAACCTAAAAAAATTCAGATTTTTATATGAAAAACTTCTTTTGCCCCTATCTCCTAAACTAAGCGTCCTAGAGCGAAAAGGACTTTAATTCGCGACCACCCCCAAAAAATTGAAAAATCCACCCAAAACCTAAAAAAATTGAAATTTTTATATGAAAAACTTCTTTTGCCCATATCTCCTTAAATATGCGTCCTAGAGCGAAAAGGACTTTAATTCGCGACCACCCTCATAAAATTGAAAAATCCATCCAAAACCAAAAAAAATGAAATTTTTATATGAAAAACTTATTTTGCCCATATCTCCTAAACTAAGCGTCCTAGAGCGAAAAGGACATTAATTCATGACCACCCTCAAAAAATTGAAAAATCCACCCAAAACCTTAAAAAATTGAAATTTTTATATGAAAAACTTTTTTTGCCCATATCTCCTAAACTAAGCGTCCTAGAGCGAAAAGGACTTTAATTCGTGACCACCCTCAAAAAATTGAAAAATCCACCCAAAACCTAAAAAATTGAAATTTTTATATGAAAAACTTCTTTTGCCCATATCTCCTTAAATATGCGTCCTAGAGCGAAAAGGACTTTAATTCATGACCACCCCCAAAAAATTGAAAAATCCACCCAAAACCTAAAAAAATTTAAATTTTAATATGAAAAACTGCTTTTGCCCATATCTCCTTAAATATGCGTCCTAGAGCGAAAAGGACTTTAATTCATGACCACCCCCAAAAAATTGAAAAATCCACCCAAAACCTAAAAAAAAATGAAATTTTTATATGAAAAACTTCTTTTGTCCATATCTCCTTAAATATGCGTCCTAGAGCGAAAAGGACTTTAATTCGTGACCACCCCCAAAAACTTGAAAAATCCACTCAAAACCTAAAAAAATTTAAATTTTTATATGAAAAACTTCTTTTGCCCATATCTCCTAAACTAAGCGTCCTAGAGCGAAAAGGACTTTAATTCGTAACCACCCCCAAAAAGTTGAAAAATCCACCCAAAACCTACAAAAATTAAAATTTTTATATGAAAAACTTCTTTTGCCCATATCTCCTTAAATATGCGTCCTAGAGCGAAAAGGACTTTAATTCGTGACCACCCTCAAAAAATTGAAAAATCCACCCAAAACCTAAAAAAATTGAAATTTTTATATGAAAAACTTCTTTTGCCCATATCTCCTAAACTAAGCGTCCTAGAGCGAAAAGGACTTTAATTCGTGACCACCCTCAAAAAATTGAAAAATCTACCCAAAACCTAAAAAAATTGAAATTTTTATATGAAAAACTTCTTTTGTCCATATCTCCTTAAATATGCGTCCTAGAGCGAAAAGGACTTTAATTCGTGACCACCCCCAAAAAAGTTGAAAAATCCACTCAAAACCTAAAAAAATTCAGATTTTTATATGAAAAACTTCTTTTGCCCCTATCTCCTAAACTAAGCGTCCTAGAGCGAAAAGGACTTTAATTCGCGACCACCCCCAAAAAATTGAAAAATCCACCCAAAACCTAAAAAAATTGACATTTTTATATGAAAAACTTCTTTTGCCCATATCTCCTTAAATATGCGTCCTAGAGCGAAAAGGACTTTAATTCGTGACCACCCCCAAAAAATTAAAAAATCCACCCAAAACCAAAAAAAATTGAAATTTTTATATGAAAAACTTCTTTTGCCCATATCTCCTTAAATATACGTCCTAGAGCGAAAAGGACTTTAATTCGTGACCACCCCCAAAAAATTGAAAAATCCACCCAAAACCTAAAAAAAATTGAAATTTTTATACGAAAAACTTCTTTTGCCCATATCTCCTTAAATATGCGCCCTAGAGCGAAAAGGACTTTAATTCGTGACCACCCCCAAAAACTTGAAAAATCCACTCAAAACCTAAAAAAAATTAAATTTTTATATGAAAAACTTCTTTTGCCCATATCTCCTAAACTAAGGGTCCTAGAGCGAAAAGGACTTTACTTCGTAACCACCCCCAAAAAGTTGAAAAATCCACCCAAAACCTAAAAAAATTAAAATTTTTATATGAAAAACTTCTTTTGCCCATATCTCCTTAAATATGCGTCCTAGAGCGAAAAGGACTTTAATTCGTGACCACCCCCAAAAAATTAAAAAATCCACCCAAAACCTAAAAAAATTGAAATTTTTATATGAGAAACTTCTTTTGGCCATATCTACTTAAATATGCGTCCTAGAGCGAAAAGGACTTTAATTCGTGACCACCCGCAAAAAATTGAAAAATCCACCCAAAACCTAAAAAAATTTAAATTTTTATATGAAATACTTCTTTTGCTCATATCTCCTTAAATATGCGTCCTAGAGCGAAAAGGACTTTAATTCGTGACCACCCTCAAACAACTGAAAAATCCACCCAAAACCTAAAAAAAATGAAATTTTTATATGAAAAACTTCTTTTGCCCATATCTCCTTAAATATGCGCCCTAGAGCGAAAAGGACTTTAATTCGTGACCACCCCCAAAAAATTGAAAAGTCCACCCAAAACCTAAAAAAATTGAAATTTTTATATGAAAAACTTCTTTTGCCCATATCTCCTTAAATATGCGTCCTAGAGCGAAAAGGACTTTAATTCGCGACCACCCTCATAAAATTGAAAAATCCATCCAAAACCAAAAAAAATTGAAATTTTTATATGAAAAACTTATTTTGCCCATATCTCCTAAACTAAGCGTCCTAGAGCGAAAAGGACATTAATTCATGACCACCCTCAAAAAATTGAAAAATCCACCCAAAACCTTAAAAAATTGAAATTTTTATATGAAAAACTTCTTTTGCCCATATCTCCTTAAATATGCGTCCTAGAGCGAAAAGGACTTTAATTCATGACCACCCCCAAAAAATTGAAAAATCCACCCAAAACCTAAAACAATTTAAATTTTAATATGAAAAACTTCTTTTGCCCATATCTCCTTAAATATGCGTCCTAGAGCGAAAAGGACTTTAATTCATGACCACCCCCACAAAATTGAAAAATCCACCCAAAACCTAAAAAAAAGTGAAATTTTTATATGAAAAACTTCTTTTGTCCATATCTCCTTAAATATGCGTCCTAGAGCGAAAAGGACTTTAATTCGTAACCACCCCCAAAAAGTTGAAAAATCCACCCAAATCCTACAAAAATTGAAATTTTTATATGAAAAACTTCTTTTGCCCATATCTCCTTATATATGCGTCCTAGAGCGAAAAGGACTTTAATTCGTGACCACCCTCAAAAAATTGAAAAATCCACCCAAAACCTAAAAAAATTGAAATTTTTATATGAAAAACTTCTTTTGCCCATATCTCCTAAACTAAGCGTCCTAGAGCGAAAAGGACTTTAATTCGTGACCACCCTCAAAAAATTGAAAAATCTACCCAAAACCTAAAAAAATTGAAATTTTTATATGAAAAACTTCTTTTGTCCATATCTCCTTAAATATGCGTCCTAGAGCGAAAAGGACTTTAATTCGTGACCACCCCCAAAAAAGTTGAAAAATCCACTCAAAACCTAAAAAAAATCAGATTTTTATATGAAAAACTTCTTTTGCCCCTATCTCCTAAACTAAGCGTCCTAGAGCGAAAAGGACTTTAATTCGCGACCACCCCCAAAAAATTGAAAAATCCACCCAAAACCTAAAAAAATTGAAATTTTTATATGAAAAACTTCTTTTGCCCATATCTCCTTAAATATGCGTCCTAGAGCGAAAAGGACTTTAATTCGTGACCACCCTCAAACAACTGAAAAATCCACCCAAAACCTAAAAAAAAATGAAATTTTTATATGAAAAACTTCTTTTGCCCATATCTCCTTAAATATGCGCCCTAGAGCGAAAAGGACTTTAATTCGTGACCACCCTCAAACAACTGAAAAAACCACCCAAAACCTAAAAAAAAAATGAAATTTTTATATGAAAAACTTCTTTTGCCCATATCTCCTTAAATATGCGCCCTAGAGCGAAAAGGACTTTAATTCGTGACCACCCCCAAAAAATTGAAAAATCCACCCAAAACCTAAAAAAATTGAAATTTTTATATGAGAAACTTCTTTTGCCCATATCTCCTTAAATATGCCTCCTAGAGCGAAAAGGACTTTAATTCGCGACCACCCTCATAAAATTGAAAAATCCATCCAAAACCAAAAAAAATTGAAATTTTTATATGAAAAACTTATTTTGCCCATATCTCCTAAACTAAGCGTCCTAGAGCGAAAAGGACATTAATTCATGACCACCCTCAAAAAATTGAAAAATCCACCCAAAACCTTAAAATATTGAAATTTTTATATGAAAAACTTCTTTTGCCCATATCTCCTAAACTTAGCGTCCTAGAGCGAAAAGGACTTTAATTCGTGACCACCCTCAAAAAATTGAAAAATCCACCCAAAACCTAAAAAATTGAAATTTTTATATGAAAAACTTCTTTTGCCCATATCTCCTTAAATATTCGTCCTAGAGCGAAAAGGACTTTAATTCATGACCACCCCCAAAAAATTGAAAAATCCACCCAAAACCTAAAAAAATTTAAATTTTAATATGAAAAACTTCTTTTGCCCATATCTCCTTAAATATGCGTCCTAGAGCGAAAAGGACTTTAATTCATGACCACCCCCAAAAAATTGAAAAATCCACCCAAAACCTAAAAAAAATTGAAATTTTTATATGAAAAACTTCTTTTGTCCATATCTCCTTAAATATGCGTCCTAGAGCGAAAAGGACTTTAATTCGTGACCACCCCCAAAAACTTGAAAAATCCACTCAAAACCTAAAAAAATTTAAATTTTTATATGAAAAACTTCTTTTGCCCATATCTCCTAAACTAAGCGTCCTAGAGCGAAAAGGACTTTAATTCGTAACCACCCCCAAAAAGTTGAAAAATCCACCCAAAACCTACAAAAATTAAAATTTTTATATGAAAAACTTCTTTTGCCCATATCTCCTTAAATATACGTCCTAGAGCGAAAAGGACTTTAATTCGTGACCACCCCCAAAAAATTAAAAAATCCACCCAAAACCTAAAAAAATTGAAATTTTTATATGAAAAACTTCTTTTGGCCATATCTCCTTAAATATGCGTCCTAGAGCGAAAAGGACTTTAATTCGTGACCACCCTCAAAAAATTGAAAAATCCACGCAAAACCTAAAAAAATTGAAATTTTTATATGAAATACTTCTTTTGCTCATATCTCCTTAAATATGCGTCCTAGAGCGAAAAGGACTTTAATTCGTGACCACCCTCAAACAACTGAAAAATCCACCCAAAACCTAAAAAAAAATGAAATTTTTATATGAAAAACTTCTTTTGCCCATATCTCCTTAAATATGCGCCCTAGAGCGAAAAGGACTTTAATTCGTGACCACCCCCAAAAAATTGAAAAATCCACCCAAAACCTAAAAAAATTGAAATTTTTATATGAAAAACTTCTTTTGCCCATATCTCCTTAAATATGCGTCCTAGAGCGAAAAGGACTTTAATTCGCGACCACCATAAAATTGAAAAATCCATCCAAAACCTAAAAAATTGAAATTTTTATATGAAAAACTTCTTTTGCCCATATTTCCTTAAATATGCGTCCTAGAGCGAAAAGGACTTTAATTCATGACCACCCCCAAAAAATTGAAAAATCCACCCAAAACCTAAAAAAATTTAAATTTTAATATGAAAAACTTCTTTTGCCCATATCTCCTTAAATATGCGTCCTAGAGCGAAAAGGACTTTAATTCATGACCACCCCCACAAAATTGAAAAATCCACCCAAAACCTAAAAAAAATTGAAATTTTTATATGAAAAACTTCTTTTGTCCATATCTCCTTAAATATGCGTCCTAGAGCGAAAAGGACTTTAATTCGTGACCACCCCCAAAAACTTGAAAAATCCACTCAAAACCTAAAAAAATTTAAATTTTTATATGAAAAACTTCTTTTGCCCATATCTCCTAAACTAAGCGTCCTAGAGCGAAAAGGACTTTAATTCGTAACCACCCCCAAAAAGTTGAAAAATCCACCCAAAACCTACAAAAACTGAAATTTTTATATGAAAAACTTCTTTTGCCCATATCTCCTTATATATGCGTCCTAGAGCGAAAAGGACTTTAATTCGTGACCACCCTCAAAAAATTGAAAAATCCACCCAAAACCTAAAAAAATTGAAATTTTTATATGAAAAACTTCTTTTGCCCATATCTCCTAAACTAAGCGTCCTAGAGCGAAAAGGACTTTAATTCGTGACCACCCTCAAAAAATTGAAAAATCTACCCAAAACCTAAAAAAATTGAAATTTTTATATGAAAAACTTCTTTTGTTCATATCTCCTTAAATATGCGTCCTAGAGCGAAAAGGACTTTAATTCGTGACCACCCCCAAAAAAGTTGAAAAATCCACTCAAAACCTAAAAAAAATCAGATTTTTATATGAAAAACTTCTTTTGCCCCTATCTCCTAAACTAAGCGTCCTAGAGCGAAAAGGACTTTAATTCGCGACCACCCCCAAAAAATTGAAAAATCCACCCAAAACCTAAAAAAATTGATATTTTTATATGAAAAACTTCTTTTGCCCATATCTCCTTAAATATGCGTCCTAGAGCGAAAAGGACTTTAATTCGTGACCACCCTCAAACAACTGAAAAATCCACCCAAAACCTAAAAAAAAATGAAATTTTTATATGAAAAACTTCTTTTGCCCATATCTCCTTAAATATGCGCCCTAGAGCGAAAAGGACTTTAATTCGTGACCACCCTCAAACAACTGAAAAATCCACCCAAAACCTAAAAAAAAATGAAATTTTTATATGAAAAACTTCTTTTGCCCATATCTCCTTAAATATGCGCCCTAGAGCGAAAAGGACTTTAATTCGTGACCACCCTCAAAAAATTGAAAAATCCACCCAAAACCTAAAAAAATTGAAATTTTTATATGAGAAACTTCTTTTGCCCATATCTCCTTAAATATGCCTCCTAGAGCGAAAAGGACTTTAATTCGCGACCACCCTCATAAAATTGAAAAATCCATCCAAAACCAAAAAAAATTGAAATTTTTATATGAAAAACTTATTTTGCCCATATCTCCTAAACTAAGCGTCCTAGAGCGAAAAGGACATTAATTCATGACCACCCTCAAAAAATTGAAAAATCCACCCAAAACCTTAAAAAATTGAAATTTTTATATGAAAAACTTCTTTTGCCCATATCTCCTAAACTAAGCGTCCTAGAGCGAAAAGGACTTTAATTCGTGACCACCCTCAAAAAATTGAAAAATCCACCCAAAACCTAAAAAATTGAAATTTTTATATGAAAAACTTCTTTTGTCCATATCTCCTTAAATATGCGTCCTAGAGCGAAAAGGACTTTAATTCGTGACCACCCCCAAAAACTTGAAAAATCCACTCAAAACCTAAAAAAATTTAAATTTTTATATGAAAAACTTCTTTTGCCCATATCTCCTAAACTAAGCGTCCTAGAGCGAAAAGGACTTTAATTCGTAACCACCCCCAAAAAGTTGAAAAATCCACCCAAAACCTACAAAAATTAAAATTTTTATATGAAAAACTTCTTTTGCCCATATCTCCTTAAATATACGTCCTAGAGCGAAAAGGACTTTAATTCGTGACCACCCCCAAAAAATTAAAAAATCCACCCAAAACCTAAAAAATTTGAAATTTTTATATGAAAAACTTCTTTTGGCCATATCTCCTTAAATATGCGTCCTAGAGCGAAAAGGACTTTAATTCGTGACCACCCTCAAAAAATTGAAAAATCCACCCAAAACCTAAAAAAATTGAAATTTTTATATGAAATACTTCTTTTGCTCATATCTCCTTAAATATGCGTCCTAGAGCGAAAAGGACTTTAATTCGTGACCACCCCCAAAAAATTAAAAAATCCACCCAAAACCTAAAAAAAATTGAAATTTTTATACGAAAAACTTCTTTTGCCCATATCTCCTTAAATATGCGCCCTAGAGCGAAAAGGACTTTAATTCGTGACCACCCCCAAAAACTTGAAAAATCCACTCAAAACCTAAAAAAAATTAAATTTTTATATGAAAAACTTCGTTTGCCCATATCTCCTAAACTAAGGGTCCTAGAGCGAAAAGGACTTTACTTCGTAACCACCCCCAAAAAATTAAAAAATCCACCCAAAACCTAAAAAAATTGAAATTTTTATATGAAAAACTTCTTTTGCCCATATCTCCTTAAATATGCGCCCTAGAGCGAAAAGGACTTTAATTCGTGACCACCCCCAAAAAATTGAAAAATCCACCCAAAACCTAAAAAAATTGAAATTTTTATATGAGAAACTTCTTTTGCCCATATCTCCTTAAATATGCCTCCTAGAGCGAAAACGACTTTAATTCGCGACCACCCTCATAAAATTGAAAAATCCATCCAAAACCAAAAAAAATTGAAATTTTTATATGAAAAACTTATTTTGCCCATATCTCCTAAACTAAGCGTCCTAGAGCGAAAAGGACATTAATTCATGACCACCCTCAAAAAATTGAAAAATCCACCCAAAACCTTAAAAAATTGAAATTTTTATATGAAAAACTTCTTTTGCCCATATCTCCTAAACTAAGCGTCCTAGAGCGAAAAGGACTTTAATTCGTGACCACCCTCAAAAAATTGAAAAATCCACCCAAAACCTAAAAAATTGAAATTTTTATATGAAAAACTTTTTTTTCCCATATCTCCTTAAATATGCGTCCTAGAGCGAAAAGGACTTTAATTCATGACCACCCCCAAAAAATTGAAAAATCCACCCAAAACCTAAAAAAATTTAAATTTTAATATGAAAAACTTCTTTTGCCCATATCTCCTTAAATATGCGTCCTAGAGCGAAAAGGACTTTAATTCATGACCACCCCCAAAAAATTGAAAAATCCACCCAAAACCTAAAAAATATTGAAATTTTTATATGAAAAACTTCTTTTGTCCATATCTCCTTAAATATGCGTCCTAGAGCGAAAAGGACTTTAATTCGTGACCACCCCCAAAAACTTGAAAAATCCACTCAAAACCTAAAAAAATTTAAATTTTTATATGAAAAACTTCTTTTGCCCATATCTCCTAAACTAAGCGTCCTAGAGCGAAAAGGACTTTAATTCGTAACCACCCCCAAAAAGTTGAAAAATCCACCCAAAACCTACAAAAATTAAAATTTTTATATGAAAAACTTCTTTTGCCCATATCTCCTTAAATATACGTCCCAGAGCGAAAAGGACTTTAATTCGTGACCACCCCCAAAAAATTAAAAAATCCACCCAAAACCTAAAAAAATTGAAATTTTTATATGAAAAACTTCTTTTGGCCATATCTCCTTAAATATGCGTCCTAGAGCGAAAAGGACTTTAATTCGTGACCACCCTCAAAAAATTGAAAAATCCACCCAAAACCTAAAAAAATTGAAATTTTTATATGAAATACTTCTTTTGCTCATATCTCCTTAAATATGCGTCCTAGAGCGAAAAGGACTTTAATTCATGACCACCCCCAAAAAATTAAAAAATCCACCCAAAACCTAAAAAAATTGAAATTTTTATACGAAAAACTTCTTTTGCCCATATCTCCTTAAATATGCGCCCTAGAGCGAAAAGGACTTTAATTCGTGACCACCCCCAAAAACTTGAAAAATCCACTCAAAACCTAAAAAAAATTAAATTTTTATATGAAAAACTTCTTTTGCCCATATCTCCTAAACTAAGGGTCCTAGAGCGAAAAGGACTTTACTTCGTAACCACCCCCAAAAAATTAAAAAATCCACCCAAAACCTAAAAAAATTGAAATTTTTATATGAAAAACTTCTTTTGGCCATATCTCCTTAAATATGCGTCCTAGAGCGAAAAGGACTTTAATTCGTGACCACCCTCAAACAACTGAAAAATCCACCCAAAACCTAAAAAAAATGAAATTTTTATATGAAAAACTTCTTTTGCCCATATCTCCTTAAATATGCGCCCTAGAGCGAAAAGGACTTTAATTCGTGACCACCCCCAAAAACTTGAAAAATCCACTCAAAACCTAAAAAAATTTAAATTTTTATATGAAAAACTTCTTTTGCCCATATCTCCTAAACTAAGCGTCCTAGAGCGAAAAGGACTTTAATTCGTAACCACCCCCAAAAAGTTGAAAAATCCACCCAAAACCTACAAAAATTAAAATTTTTATATGAAAAACTTCTTTTGCCCATATCTCCTTAAATATGCGTCCTAGAGCGAAAAGGACTTTAATTCGTGACCACCCCCAAAAAATTAAAAAATCCACCCAAAACCTAAAAAAATTGAAATTTTTATATGAAAAACTTCTTTTGGCCATATCTCCTTAAATATGCGTCCTAGAGCGAAAAGGACTTTAATTCGTGACCACCCTCAAAAAATTGAAAAATCCACCCAAAACCTAAAAAAATTGAAATTTTTATATGAAAAACTTCTTTTGCTCATATCTCCTTAAATATGCGTCCTAGAGCGAAAAGGACTTTAATTCGTGACCACCCCCAAAAAATTAAAAAATCCACCCAAAACCTAAAAAAAATGAAATTTTTATATGAAAAACTTCTTTTGCCCATATCTCCTTAAATATGCGCCCTAGAGCGAAAAGGACTTTAATTCGTGACCACCCCCAAAAAATTGAAAAATCCACCCAAAACCTAAAAAAATTGAAATTTTTATATGAGAAACTTCTTTTGCCCATATCTCCTTAAATATGCCTCTAAGAGCGAAAAGGACTTTAATTCGCGACCACCCTCATAAAATTGAAAAATCCATTCAAAACCAAAAAAAATTGAAATTTTTATATGAAAAACTTATTTTGCCCATATCTCCTAAACTAAGCGTCCTAGAGCGAAAAGGACATTAATTCATGACCACCCTCAAAAAATTGAAAAATCCACCCAAAACCTTAAAAAATTGAAATTTTTATATGAAAAACTTCTTTTGCCCATATCTCCTAAACTAAGCGTCCTAGAGCGAAAAGGACTTTAATTCGTGACCACCCTCAAAAAATTGAAAAATCCACCCAAAACCTAAAAAATTGAAATTTTTATATGAAAAACTTCTTTTGCCCATATCTCCTTAAATATGCGTCCTAGAGCGAAACGGACTTTAATTCATGACCACCCCCAAAAAATTGAAAAATCCACCCAAAACCTAAAAAAAATTGAAATTTTTATATGAAAAACTTCTTTTGTCCATATCTCCTTAAATATGCGTCCTAGAGCGAAAAGGACTTTAATTCGTGACCACCCCCAAAAACTTGAAAAATCCACTCAAAACCTAAAAAAATTTAAATTTTTATATGAAAAACTTCTTTTGCCCATATCTCCTAAACTAAGCGTCCTAGAGCGAAAAGGACTTTAATTCGTAACCACCCCCAAAAAGTTGAAAAATCCACCCAAAACCTACAAAAATTAAAATTTTTATATGAAAAACTTCTTTTGCCCATATCTCCTTAAATATACGTCCTAGAGCGAAAAGGACTTTAATTCGTGACCACCCCCAAAAAATTAAAAAATCCACCCAAAACCTAAAAAAATTGAAATTTTTATATGAAAAACTTCTTTTGGCCATATCTCCTTAAATATGCGTCCTAGAGCGAAAAGGACTTTAATTCGTGACCACCCTCAAAAAATTGAAAAATCCACCCAAAACCTAAAAAAATTGAAATTTTTATATGAAATACTTCTTTTGCTCATATCTCCTTAAATATGCGTCCTAGAGCGAAAAGGACTTTAATTCGTGACCACCCCCAAAAAATTAAAAAATCCACCCAAAACCTAAAAAAAATTGAAATTTTTATACGAAAAACTTCTTTTGCCCATATCTCCTTAAATATGCGCCCTAGAGCGAAAAGGACTTTAATTCGTGACCACCCCCAAAAACTTGAAAACTCCACTCAAAACCTAAAAAAAATTAAATTTTTATATGAAAAACTTCTTTTGCCCATATCTCCTAAACTAAGGGTCCTAGAGCGAAAAGGACTTTACTTCGTAACCACCCCCAAAAAGTTGAAAAATCCACCCAAAACCTAAAAAAATTAAAATTTTTATATGAAAAACTTCTTTTGCCCATATCTCCTTAAATATGCGTCCTAGAGCGAAAAGGACTTTAATTCGTGACCACCCCCAAAAAATTAAAAAATCCACCCAAAACCTAAAAAAATTGAAATTTTTATATGAAAAACTTCTTTTGGCCATATCTCCTTAAATATGCGTCCTAGAGCGAAAAGGACTTTAATTCGTGACCACCCTCAAAAAATTGAAAAATCCACCCAAAACCTAAAAAAATTGAAATTTTTATATGAAATACTTCTTTTGCTCATATCTCCTTAAATATGCGTCCTAGAGCGAAAAGGACTTTAATTCGTGACCACCCCCAAAAAATTGAAAAATCCACCCAAAACCTAAAAAAATTTAAATTTTTATATGAAAAACTTCTTTTGCCCATAAATCTCCTTAAATATGCGTCCTAGAGCGAAAAGCCCTTTAATTCGTGACCACCCCCAAAAAATTGAAAAATCCACCAAAAACCTAAAAAATTGCAATTTTTATATGAAAAACTTCTTTTGCCCATATCTCCTAAACTAAGCGTCCTAGAGCGAAAAGGACTTTAATTCGTGACCACCCTCAAAAAATTTAAAAATCTACCCAAAACCTAAAAAAATTGAAATTTTTATATGAAAAACTTCTTTTGCCCATATCTCCTTAAATATGCGTCCTAGAGCGAAAAGGGCTTTAATTCGTGACCACCCTCAAACAACTGAAAAATCCACCCAAAACCTAAAAATATGGAAATTTTTATATGAAAAACTTCTTTTGCCCATATCTCCTAAACTAAGCGTCCTAGAGCGAAAAGGACTTTAATTCGTGACCACCCTCAAAAAATTGAAAAATCCACCCAAAACCTAAAAAAATTGAAATTTTTATATGAAAAACTTCTTTTGCCCATATCTCCTTAAATATGCGTCCTAGAGCGAAAAGGACTTTAATTCGTGACCACCCCCAAAAAAGTTGAAAAATCCACTCAAAACCTAAAAAAATTCAGATTTTTATATGAAAAACTTCTTTTGCCCCTATCTCCTAAACTAAGCGTCCTAGAGCGAAAAGGACTTTAATTCGCGACCACCCCCAAAAAATTGAAAAATCCACTCAAAACCTAAAAAAATTCAGATTTTTATATGAAAAACTTCTTTTGCCCATATCTCCTAAACTAAGCGTCCTAGAGCGAAAAGGACTTTAATTCGTGACCACCCTCAAAAAATTGAAAAATCCACCCAAAACCTAAAAAATTGAAATTTTTATATGAAAAACTTCTTTTGCCCATATCTCCTAGAGCGAAAAGGACTTTAATTCATGACCACCCCCAAAAAATTGAAAAATCCACTCAAAACCTAAAAAAATTTAAATTTTAATATGAAAAACTTCTTTTGCCCATATCTCCTTAAATATGCGTCCTAGAGCGAAAATGACTTTAATTCATGACCACCCCCAAAAAATTGAAACATCCACCCAAAACCTAAAAAAAATTGAAATTTTTATATGAAAAACTTCTTTTGTCCATATCTCCTTAAATATGCGTCCTAGAGCGAAAAGGACTTTAATTCGTGACCACCCCCAAAAACTTGAAAAATCCACTCAAAACCTAAAAAAAATTTAAATTTTTATATGAAAAACTTCTTTTGCCCATATCTCCTAAACTAAGCGTCCTAGAGCGAAAAGGACTTTAATTCGTAACCACCCCCAAAAAGTTGAAAAATCCACCCAAAACCTACAAAAATTAAAATTTTTATATGAAAAACTTCTTTTGCCCATAAATCTCCTTAAATATGCGTCCTAGAGCGAAAAGCCCTTTAATTCGTGACCACCCCCAAAAAATTGAAAAATCCACCCAAAACCTAAAAAATTGAAATTTTTATATGAAAAACTTCTTTTGCCCATATCTCCTAAACTAAGCGTCCTAGAGCGAAAAGGACTTTAATTCGTGACCACCCTCAAAAAATTGAAAAATCCACCCAAAACCTAAAAAAATTGAAATTTTTATATGAAAAACTTCTTTTGCCCCTATCTCCTAAACTAAGCGTCCTAGAGCGAAAAGCCCTTTAATTCGTGACCACCCCCAAAAAATTGAAAAATCCACCCAAAACCTAAAAAATTGAAATTTTTATATGAAAAACTTCTTTTGCCCATATCTCCTAAACTAAGCGTCCTAGAGCGAAAAGGACTTTAATTCGTGACCACCCTCAAAAAATTGAAAAATCCACCCAAAACCTAAAAAAATTGAAATTTTTATATGAAAAACTTCTTTTGCCCATATCTCCTAAACTAAGCGTCCTAGAGCGAAAAGGACTTTAATTCGTGACCACCCTCAAAAAATTGAAAAATCCACCCAAAACCTAAAAAAATTGAAATTTTTATATGAAAAACTTCTTTTGCCCCTATCTCCTAAACTAAGCGTCCTAGAGCGAAAAGGACTTTAATTCGCGACCACCCCCAAAAAATTGAAAAATCCACCCAAAACTTAAAAAAATTGAAATTTTTATATGAAAAACTTCTTTTGCCCATATCTCCTTAAATATGCGTCCTAGAGCGAAAAGGACTTTAATTCGTGACCACCCTCAAACAACTGAAAAATCCACCCAAAACCTAAAAAAAATGAAATTTTTATATGAAAAACTTCTTTTGCCCATATCTCCTTAAATATGCGCCCTAGAGCGAAAAGGACTTTAATTCGTGACCTCCCCCAAAAAATTGAAAAATCCACCCAAAACCTAAAAAAATTGAAATTTTTATATGAAAAACTTCTTTTGCCCATATCTCCTTAAATATGCGTCCTAGAGCGAAAAGGACTTTAATTCGCGACCACCCTCATAAAATTGAAAAATCCATCCAAAACCAAAAAAAATTGAAATTTTTATATGAAAAACTTATTTTGCCCATATCTCCTAAACTAAGCGTCCTTGAGCGAAAAGGACTTTAATTCATGACCACCCTCAAAAAATTGAAAAATCCATCCAAAACCTTAAAAAATTGAAATTTTTATATGAAAAACTTCTTTTGCCCATATCTCCTAAACTAAGCGTCCTAGAGCGAAATGGACTTTAATTCGTGACCACCCTCAAAAAATTGAAAAATCCACCCAAAACCTAAAAAATTGAAATTTTTATATGAAAAACTTCTTTTGCCCATATCTCCTTAAATATGCGTCCTAGAGCGAAAAGGACTTTAATTCATGACCACCCCCAAAAAATTGAAAAATCCACCCAAAACCTAAAAAAATTTAAATTTTAATATGAAAAACTTTTTTTGTCCATATCTCCTTAAATATGCGTCCTAGAGCGAAAAGGACTTTAATTCGTGACCACCCCCAAAAACTTGAAAAATCCACTCAAAACCTAAAAAAATTTATATTTTTATATTTGAAAAACTTCTTTTGCCCATATCTCCTAAACTAAGCGTCATAGAGCGAAAAGGACTTTAATTCGTAACCACCCCCAAAAAGTTGAAAAATCCACCCAAAACCTACAAAAATTAAAATATTTATATGAAAAACTTCTTTTTCCCATATCTCCTTAAATATGCGTCCTAGACCGAAAAGGACTTTAATTCGTGACCACCCTCAAAAAATTAAAAAATCCACCCAAAACCTAAAAAAAATTGAAATTTTTATATGAAAAACTTCTTTTGCCCATATCTTCTTAAATATGCGTCCTAGAGCGAAAAGGACTTTAATTCGTGACCACCCCCAAAAAATTGAAAAATCCACTCAAAACCTAAAAAAATTTAAATTTTTATATGAAAAACTTCTTTTGCCCATATCTCCTAAACTACGCGTCCTAGAACGAAAAGGACTTTAATTCGTGACCACCCCCAAAAAATTGAAAAATCCACCCAAAACCTAAAAAAAATTGAAATTGTTATATGAAAAACTTCTTTTGCCCATAAATCTCCTTAAATATGCGTCCTAGAGCGAAATGCCCTTTAATTCGTGACCACCCCCAAAAAATTGAAAAATCCACCCAAAACCTAAAAAATTGAAATTTTTATATGAAAAACTTCTTTTGCCCATATATCCTAAACTAAGCGTCCTAAAGCGAAAAGGACTTTAATTCGTGACCACCCTCAAAAAATTGAAAAATCCACCCAAAACCAAAAAAAATTGAAATTTTTATATGAAAAGCTTCTTTTGCCCATATCTCCTTAAATATGCGTCCTAGAGCGAAAAGGACTTTAATTCGTGACCACCCTCAAAAAATTGAAAAATCCACCCAAAACCTAAAAAAATTGAAATTTTTATATGAAAAACTTCTTTTGCCCATATCTCCTAAACTAAGCGTCCTAGAGCGAAAAGGACTTTAATTCGCGACCACCCTCATAAAATTGAAAAATCCATCCAAAACCAAAAAAAATTGAAATTTTTATATGGAAAACTTATTTTGCCCATATCTCCTAAACTAAGCGTCCTTGAGCGAAAAGGACTTTAATTCATGACCACCCTCAAAAAATTGAAAAATCCACCCAAAACCTTAAAAAATTGAAATTTTTATATGAAAAACTTCTTTTGCCCATATCTCCTAAACTAAGCGTCATAGAGCGAAAAGGACTTTAATTCGTGACCACCCCCAAAAAATTGAAAAATCCACCCAAAACCTAAAAAAAATTGAAATTTTTATATGAAAAACTTCTTTTGTCCATATCTCCTTAAATATGCGTCCTAGAGCGAAAAGGACTTTAATTCGTGACCACCCCCAAAAACTTGAAAAATCCACTCAAAACCTAAAAAAATTTATATTTTTATATGAAAAACTTCTTTTGCCCATATCTCCTAAACTAAGCGTCCTAGAGCGAAAAGGACTTTAATTCGTAACCACCCCCAAAAAGTTGAAAAATCCACCCAAAACCTACAAAAATTAAAATTTTTATATGAAAAACTTCTTTTGCCCATATCTCCTTAAATATGCGTCCTAGAGCGAAAAGGACTTTAATTCGTGACCACCCCCAAAAAATTAAAAAATCCACCCAAAACCTAAAAAAAATTGAAATTTTTATATGAAAAACTTCTTTTGGCCATATCTCCTTAAATATGCGTCCTAGAGCGAAAAGGACTTTAATTCGTGACCACCCCCAAAAAATTGAAAAATCCACCCAAAACCTAAAAAATTGAAATTTTAATATGAAAAACTTCTTTTGCCCATATCTCCTAAACTAAGCGTCCTAGAGCGAAAAGGACTTTAATTCGTGACCACCCTCAAAAAATTGAAAAATCCACCCAAAACCTAAAAAAATTGAAATTTTTATATGAAAAACTTCTTTTGCCCCTATCTCCTAAACTAAGCGTCCTAGAGCGAAAAGCCCTTTAATTCGTGACCACCCCCAAAAAATTGAAAAATCCACCCAAAACCTAAAAAATTGAAATTTTTATATGAAAAACTTCTTTTGCCCATATCTCCTAAACTAAGCGTCCTAGAGCGAAAAGGACTTTAATTCGTGACCACCCTCAAAAAATTGAAAAATCCACCCAAAACCTAAAAAAATTGAAATTTTTATATGAAAAACTTCTTTTGCCCATATCTCCTAAACTAAGCGTCCTAGAGCGAAAAGGACTTTAATTCGTGACCACCCTCAAAAAATTGAAAAATCCACCCAAAACCTAAAAAAATTGAAATTTTTATATGAAAAACTTCTTTTGCCCCTATCTCCTAAACTAAGCGTCCTAGAGCGAAAAGGACTTTAATTCGCGACCACCCCCAAAAAATTGAAAAATCCACCCAAAACTTAAAAAAATTGAAATTTTTATATGAAAAACTTCTTTTGCCCATATCTCCTTAAATATGCGTCCTAGAGCGAAAAGGACTTTAATTCGTGACCACCCTCAAACAACTGAAAAATCCACCCAAAACCTAAAAAAAATGAAATTTTTATATGAAAAACTTCTTTTGCCCATATCTCCTTAAATATGCGCCCTAGAGCGAAAAGGACTTTAATTCGTGACCTCCCCCAAAAAATTGAAAAATCCACCCAAAACCTAAAAAAATTGAAATTTTTATATGAAAAACTTCTTTTGCCCATATCTCCTTAAATATGCGTCCTAGAGCGAAAAGGACTTTAATTCGCGACCACCCTCATAAAATTGAAAAATCCATCCAAAACCAAAAAAAATTGAAATTTTTATATGAAAAACTTATTTTGCCCATATCTCCTAAACTAAGCGTCCTTGAGCGAAAAGGACTTTAATTCATGACCACCCTCAAAAAATTGAAAAATCCATCCAAAACCTTAAAAAATTGAAATTTTTATATGAAAAACTTCTTTTGCCCATATCTCCTAAACTAAGCGTCCTAGAGCGAAATGGACTTTAATTCGTGACCACCCTCAAAAAATTGAAAAATCCACCCAAAACCTAAAAAATTGAAATTTTTATATGAAAAACTTCTTTTGCCCATATCTCCTTAAATATGCGTCCTAGAGCGAAAAGGACTTTAATTCATGACCACCCCCAAAAAATTGAAAAATCCACCCAAAACCTAAAAAAATTTAAATTTTAATATGAAAAACTTTTTTTGTCCATATCTCCTTAAATATGCGTCCTAGAGCGAAAAGGACTTTAATTCGTGACCACCCCCAAAAACTTGAAAAATCCACTCAAAACCTAAAAAAATTTATATTTTTATATTTGAAAAACTTCTTTTGCCCATATCTCCTAAACTAAGCGTCATAGAGCGAAAAGGACTTTAATTCGTAACCACCCCCAAAAAGTTGAAAAATCCACCCAAAACCTACAAAAATTAAAATATTTATATGAAAAACTTCTTTTTCCCATATCTCCTTAAATATGCGTCCTAGACCGAAAAGGACTTTAAATCGTGACCACCCTCAAAAAATTAAAAAATCCACCCAAAACCTAAAAAAAATTGAAATTTTTATATGAAAAACTTCTTTTGCCCATATCTTCTTAAATATGCGTCCTAGAGCGAAAAGGACTTTAATTCGTGACCACCCCCAAAAAATTGAAAAATCCACTCAAAACCTAAAAAAATTTAAATTTTTATATGAAAAACTTCTTTTGCCCATATCTCCTAAACTACGCGTCCTAGAACGAAAAGGACTTTAATTCGTGACCACCCCCAAAAAATTGAAAAATCCACCCAAAACCTAAAAAAAATTGAAATTGTTATATGAAAAACTTCTTTTGCCCATAAATCTCCTTAAATATGCGTCCTAGAGCGAAATGCCCTTTAATTCGTGACCACCCCCAAAAAATTGAAAAATCCACCCAAAACCTAAAAAATTGAAATTTTTATATGAAAAACTTCTTTTGCCCATATATCCTAAACTAAGCGTCCTAAAGCGAAAAGGACTTTAATTCGTGACCACCCTCAAAAAATTGAAAAATCCACCCAAAACCAAAAAAAATTGAAATTTTTATATGAAAAGCTTCTTTTGCCCATATCTCCTTAAATATGCGTCCTAGAGCGAAAAGGACTTTAATTCGTGACCACCCTCAAAAAATTGAAAAATCCACCCAAAACCTAAAAAAATTGAAATTTTTATATGAAAAACTTCTTTTGCCCATATCTCCTAAACTAAGCGTCCTAGAGCGAAAAGGACTTTAATTCGCGACCACCCTCATAAAATTGAAAAATCCATCCAAAACCAAAAAAAATTGAAATTTTTATATGGAAAACTTATTTTGCCCATATCTCCTAAACTAAGCGTCCTTGAGCGAAAAGGACTTTAATTCATGACCACCCTCAAAAAATTGAAAAATCCACCCAAAACCTTAAAAAATTGAAATTTTTATATGAAAAACTTCTTTTGCCCATATCTCCTAAACTAAGCGTCATAGAGCGAAAAGGACTTTAATTCGTGACCACCCCCAAAAAATTGAAAAATCCACCCAAAACCTAAAAAAAATTGAAATTTTTATATGAAAAACTTCTTTTGTCCATATCTCCTTAAATATGCGTCCTAGAGCGAAAAGGACTTTAATTCGTGACCACCCCCAAAAACTTGAAAAATCCACTCAAAACCTAAAAAAATTTATATTTTTATATGAAAAACTTCTTTTGCCCATATCTCCTAAACTAAGCGTCCTAGAGCGAAAAGGACTTTAATTCGTAACCACCCCCAAAAAGTTGAAAAATCCACCCAAAACCTACAAAAATTAAAATTTTTATATGAAAAACTTCTTTTGCCCATATCTCCTTAAATATGCGTCCTAGAGCGAAAAGGACTTTAATTCGTGACCACCCCCAAAAAATTAAAAAATCCACCCAAAACCTAAAAAAAATTGAAATTTTTATATGAAAAACTTCTTTTGGCCATATCTCCTTAAATATGCGTCCTAGAGCGAAAAGGACTTTAATTCGTGACCACCCCCAAAAAATTGAAAAATCCACTCAAAACCTAAAAAAATTTAAATTTTTATATGAAAAACTTCTTTTGCCCATATCTCCTAAGCTAAGCGTCCTAGAGCGAAAAGGCCTTTAATTCGTGACCACCCCCAAAAAATTGAAAAATCCACCCAAAACCTAAAAAATTGAAATTTTTATATGGAAAACTTCTTTTGGCCATATCTCCTAAACTAAGCGTCCTAGAGCGAAAAGGACTTTAATTCGTGACCACCCTCAAAAAATTGAAAAATCCACCCAAAACCTAAAAAAATTGAAATTTTTATATGAAAAACTTCTTTTGCCCATATCTCCTTAAACATGCGTCCTAGAGCGAAAAGGACTTTAATTCGTGACCACCCTCAAAAAATTTAAAAATCCACCCAAAACCTAAAAAAATTGAAATTTTTATATGAAAAACTTCTTTTGCCCATATCTCCTAAACTAAGCGTCCTAGAGCGAAAAGGACTTTAATTCGTGACCACCCTCAAAAAATTGAAAAATCCACCCAAAACCTAAAAAAATTGAAATTTTTACATGAAAAACTTCTTTTGCCCATATCTCCTTAAATATGCGTCCTAGAGCGAAAAGGACTTTAATTCGTGACCACCCTCAAAAAATTTAAAAATCCACCCAAAACCTAAAAAAATTGAAATTTTTATATGAAAAACTTCTTTTGCCCATATCTCCTAAACTAAGCGTCCTAGAGCGAAAAGGACTTTAATTCGTGACCACCCTCAAAAAATTGAAAAATCCACCCAAAACCTAAAAAAATTGAAATTTTTATATGAAAAACTTCTTTTGCCCATATTTCCTTAAATATGCGTCCTAGAGCGAAAAGGACTTTAATTCGTGACCACCCTCAAAAAATTGAAAAATCCACCCAAAACCTAAAAAAATTGAAATTTTTAAATGAAAAACTTCCTTTGCCCATATCTCCTAAACTAAGCGTCCTAGAGCGAAAAGGACTTTAATTCGTGACCACCCTCAAAAAATTGAAAAATCCACCCAAAACCTAAAAAAAATTGAAATTTTTATATGAAAAACTTCTTTTGCCCATATCTCCTTAAATATGCGTCCTAGAGCGAAAAGGACTTTAATTCGGGACCACCCCCAAAAAGTTGAAAAATCCACCCAAAACCTATAAAAATTTAAATTTTTATATGAAAAACTTCTTTTGCCCATATCTCCTAGACTAAGCGTCCTAGAGCGAAAAGGACTTTAATTCGTGACCACCCCCAAAAAATTGAAAAATCCACTCAAAACCTAAAAAAATTGAAATTTTTATATGAAATACTTCTTTTGCCCATATCTCCTTAAATATGCGTCCTACAGCGAAAAGGACTTTAATTCGTGACCACCCACAAAACATTGAAAAATCCACCCAAAACCTAAAAAAATTGAAATTTTTATATGAAAAACTTCTTTTGCCCATATCTCCTTAAATATGCGTCCTAGAGCGAAAAGGCCTTTAATTCGTGACCACCCCCAAAAAATTGAAAAATCCGCCCAAAACCTAAAAAATTGAAATTTTTATATGAAAAACTTCTTTTGCCCATATCTCCTAAACTAAGCGTCCTAGAGCGAAAAGGACTTTAATTCGTGACCACCCCCAAAAAATTGAAAAATCCACCCAAAACCTAAAAAAATTGAAATTTTTATATGAAAAACTTCTTTTGCCCATATCTCCTTAAATATGCGTATTAGAGCGAAAAGGACTTTAATTCGTGACCACCCTCAAAAAATTGAAAAATCCACCCAAAACCTAAAAAAATTGAAATTTTTATATGAAAAACTTCTTTTGCCCATATCTCCTTAAATATGCGTCCTAGAGCGAAAAGGACTTTAATTCGTGACCACTCCCAAAAAGTTGAAAAATATCTCCTAAACTAAGCGTCCTAGAGCGAAAAGGACTTTAATTCGCGACCACCCCCAAAAAATTGAGAAATCCACCCAAAACCTAAAAAAATTGAAATTTTTATATGAAAAACTTCTTTTGCCCATATCTCCTTAAATATGCGTCCTAGAGCGAAAAGGACTTTAATTCGTGACCACCCCCAAAAAATTGAAAAATCCACCCAAAACCTAAAAAAATTGAAATTTTTATATGAAAAACTTCTTTTGTCCATATCTCCTTAAATATGCGTCCCAGAACGAAAAGGACTTTACTTCGTGACCACCCCCAAAAAGTTGAAAAATCCACCCAAAACCTTAAAAAATGAAATTTTTATATGAAAAACTTCTTTTGCCCATATCTCCTAAACTAAGCGTCCTAGCGAAAAGGACTTTAATTCGTGACCACCAGCAAAAAATTGCAAAACCCACCCAAAACCTAAAAAAATTGAAATTTTTATATGAAAAACTTCTTTTGCCCATATCTCCTTAAATATGCGTCCTAGAGCGAAAAGGACTTTCATTCGTGACCACCCCCAAAAAATTGAAAAATGCACCCAAAACCTAAAAAAATTTAAATTTTTATATGAAAAACTTCTTTTGCCCATATCTCCTAGACTAAGCGTCCTAGAGCGAAAAGGACTTTAATTCGTGACCACCCCCAAAAAATTGAAAAATCCACTCAAAACCTAAAAAAATTGAAATTTTTATATGAAATACTTCTTTTGCCCATATCTCCTTAAATATGCGTCCTACAGCGAAAAGGACTTTAATTCGCGACCACCCACAAAACATTGAAAAATCCACCCAAAACCTAAAAAATTTAAATTTTTATATGAAAAACTTCTTTTGCCCATATCTCCTTAAATATGCGTCCTAGAGCGAAAAGGCCTTTAATTCGTGACCACCCCCAAAAAATTTGAAAAATCCGCCCAAAACCTAAAAAATTGAAATTTTTATATGAAAAACTTCTTTTGCCCATATCTCCTAAACTAAGCGTCCTAGAGCGAAAAGGACTTTAATTTGTGACCACCCTCAAAAAATTGAAAAATCCACCCAAAACCTAAAAAAATTGCAATTTTTATATGAAAAACTTCTTTTGCCCATATCTCCTTAAATATGCGTATTAGAGCGAAAAGGACTTTAATTCGGGACCACCCCCCAAAAAGTTGAAAAATCCACCCAAAACCTAAAAAAATTTAAATTTTTATATGAAAAACTTTTTTTGCCCATATCTCCTAGACTAAGCGTCCTAGAGCGAAAAGGACTTTAATTCGTGACCACCCCCAAAAAATTGAAAAATCCACTCAAAACCTAAAAAAATTGAAATTTTAATATGAAATACTTCTTTTGCCCATATCTCCTTAAATATGCGTCCTACAGCGAAAAGGACTTTAATTCGTGACCACCCACAAAACATTGAAAAATCCACCCAAAACCTAAAAAAATTGAAATTTTTATATGAAAAACTTCTTTTGCCCATATCTCCTTAAATATGCGTCCTAGAGCGAAAAGGCCTTTAATTCGTGACCACCCCCAAAAAATTGAAAAATCCGCCCAAAACCTAAAAAATTGAAATTTTTATATGAAAAACTTCTTTTGCCCATATCTCCTAAACTAAGCGTCCTAGAGCGAAAAGGACTTTAATTCGTGACCACCCCCAAAAAATTGAAAAATCCACCCAAAACCTAAAAAAATTGAAATTTTTATATGAAAAACTTCTTTTGCCCATATCTCCTTAAATATGCGTATTAGAGCGAAAAGGACTTTAATTCGTGACCACCCTCAAAAAATTGAAAAATCCACCCAAAACCTAAAAAAATTGAAATTTTTATATGAAAAACTTCTTTTGCCCATATCTCCTTAAATATGCGTCCTAGAGCGAAAAGGACTTTAATTCGTGACCACCCCCAAAAAGTTGAAAAATATCTCCTAAACTAAGCGTCCTAGAGCGAAAAGGACTTTAATTCGTGACCACCCCCAAAAAATTGAGAAATCCACCCAAAACCTAAAAAAATTGAAATTTTTATATGAAAAACTTCTTTTGCCCATATCTCCTTAAATATGCGTCCTAGAGCGAAAAGGACTTTAATTCGTGACCACCCACAAAAAGTTGAAAAATCCACTCGAAACCTAAAAAAATTTAGATTTTTATATGAAAAACTTCTTTTGCCCATATCTTCTAAACTAAGCGTCCTAGAGCGAAAAGGACTTTAATTCGTGACCACCCTCAAAAAATTGAAAAATCCACCCAAAACCTAAAAAAATTGAAATTTTTATATGAAAAACTTCTTTTGCCCATATCTCCTTAAATATGCGTCCTAGAGCGAAAAGGACTTTAATTCGTGACCACCCCCAAAAAATTGAAAAATCCACCCAAAACCTAAAAAAATTGAAATTTTTATATGAAAAACTTCTTTTGTCCATATCTCCTTAAATATGCGTCCCAGAACGAAAAGGACTTTACTTCGTGACCACCCCCAAAAAGTTGAAAAATCCACCCAAAACCTTAAAAAATGAAATTTTTATATGAAAAACTTCTTTTGCCCATATCTCCTAAACTAAGCGTACTAGCGAAAAGGACTTTAATTCGTGACCACCAGCAAAAAATTGCAAAACCCACCCAAAACCTAAAAAAATTGAAATTTTTATATGAAAAACTTCTTTTGCCCATATCTCCTTAAATATGCGTCCTAGAGCAAAAAGGACTTTCATTCGTGACCACCCCCAAAAAATTGAAAAATGCACCCAAAACCTAAAAAAATTTAAATTTTTATATGAAAAACTTCTTTTGCCCATATCTCCTAGACTAAGCGTCCTAGAGCGAAAAGGACTTTAATTCGTGACCACCCCCAAAAAATTGAAAAATCCACTCAAAACCTAAAAAATTGAAATTTTTATATGAAATACTTCTTTTGCCCATATCTCCTTAAATATGCGTCCTACAGCGAAAAGGACTTTAATTCGCGACCACCCACAAAACATTGAAAAATCCACCCAAAACCTAAAAAATTGAAATTTTTATATGAAAAACTTCTTTTGCCCATATCTCCTTAAATATGCGTCCTAGAGCGAAAAGGCCTTTAATTCGTGACCACCCCCAAAAAATTTGAAAAATCCGCCCAAAACCTAAAAAATTGAAATTTTTATATGAAAAACTTCTTTTGCCCATATCTCCTAAACTAAGCGTCCTAGAGCGAAAAGGACTTTAATTCGTGACCACCCTCAAAAAATTGAAAAATCCACCCAAAACCTAAAAAAATTGAAATTTTTATATGAAAAACTTCTTTTGCCCATATCTCCTTAAATATGCGTATTAGAGCGAAAAGGACTTTAATTCGTGACCACCCTCAAAAAATTGAAAAATCCACCCAAAACCTAAAAAAATTGAAATTTTTATATGAAAAACTTCTTTTGCCCATATCTCCTTAAATATGCGTCCTAGTGCGAAAAGGACTTTAATTCGTGACCACCCCCAAAAAGTTGAAAAATATCTCCTAAACTAAGCGTCCTAGAGCGAAAAGGACTTTAATTCGCGACCACCCCCAAAAAATTGAAAAATCCACCCAAAACCTAAAAAAATTGAAATTTTTATATGAAAAACTTCTTTTGCCCATATCTCCTTAAATATGCGTCCTAGAGCGAAAAGGACTTTAATTCGTGACCACCCCCAAAAAATTGAAAAATCCACCCAAAACCTTAAAAAATTGAAATTTTTATATGAAAACCTTCTTTTGCCCATATCTCCTTAAATATGCTTCCCAGAACCAAAAGGACTTTACTTCGTGACCACCCCCAAAAAGTTAAAAAATCCACCCAAAACCTTAAAAAATTGAAATTTTTATATGAAGAACTTCTTTTGCCCATATCTCCTAGACTAAGCGTCCTAGAGCGAAAAGGACTTTAATTCGTGACCACCCTCAAAAAATTGAAAAATCCACCCAAAACCTAAAAAAATTGAAATTTTTATATGAAAAACTTCTTTTGCCCATATCTCCTTACATATGCGTCCTAGAGCGAAAAGGACTTTAATTCATGACCACCCCCAAAAAATTGAAAAATCCACCCAAAACCTAAAAAAATTGAAATTTTTATATGAAAAACTTCTTTTGCCCATATCTCCTTAAATATGCGTCCTAGAACGAAAAGGACTTTAATTCGCGACCACCCCCAAACAATTGAAAAATCCACCCAAAACCTAAAAAATTGAAATTTTTATATGAAAAACTTCTTTTGCCCATATCTCCTTAAATATGCGTCCTAGAGCGAAAAGGACTTTAATTCGTGACCACCCCCAAAAAATTGAAAAATCCACCCAAAACCTAAAAAAAATGAAATTTTTATATGAAAAACTTCTTTTGCCCATATCTCCTTAAATATGCGTCCTAGAGCGAAAAGGACTTTAATTCGTGACCACCCCCAAAAACTTGAAAAATCCACTCAAAACCTAAAAAAATTTAAATTTTTATATGAAAAACTTCTTTTGCCCATATCTCCTAAACTAAGCGTCCTAGAGCGAAAAGGACTTTAATTCGTAACCACCCCCAAAAAGTTGTAAAATCCACCCAAAACCTAAAAAAATTAAAATTTTTATATGAAAAACTTCTTTTGCCCATATCTCCTTAAATATGCGTCCTACAGCGAAAAGGACTTTAATTCGTGACCACCCCCAAAAAATTGAAAAATCCACCCAAAACCTAAAAAAATTGAAATTTTTATATGAAAAACTTCTTTGGCCCATATCTCCTTAAATATGCGTCCTAGAGCGAAAAGGACTTTAATTCGTGACCACCCCCAAAAAATTGAAAAATCCACCCAAAACCTAAAAAATTGAAATTTTTATATGAAAAACTTCTTTTGCCCATATCTCCTAAACTAAGCGTCCTAGAGCGAAAAGGACTTTAATTCGTGACCACCCCCAAAAAATTGAAAAATCCACCCAAAACCTAAAAAAATTGAAATTTTTATATGAAAAACTTCTTTTGCCCATATCTCCTTAAATATGCGTCCTAGAGCGAAAAGGACTTTAATTCGTGACCACCCTCAAAAAATTGAAAAATCCACCCAAAACCTAAAAAAATTGAAATTTTTATATGAAAAACTTCTTTTGCCCATATCTCCTTAAATATGCGTCCTAGAGCGAAAAGGACTTTAATTCGCGACCACCCTCAAAAAATTGAAAAATCCATCCAAAACCAAAAAAAAATTGAAATTTTTATATGAAAAACTTATTTTGCCCATATCTCCTACACTAAGCGTCCTAGAGCAAAAAGGACTTTAATTCATGACCACCCTCAAAAAATTGAAAAATCCACCCAAAACCTAAAAAAATTGAAATTTTTATATGAAAAACTTCTTTTGCCCATATCTCCTTAAATATGCGTCCTAGAGCGAAAAGGACTTTAATTCGTGACCACCCACAAAAAGTTGAAAAATCCACTCAAAACCTAAAAAAATTGAGATTTTTATATGAAAAACTTCCTTTGCCCATATCTCCTAAACTAAGCGTCCTAGAGCGAAAAGGACTTTGATTCGCGACCACCCCCAAAAAATTGAAAAATCCACCCAAAACCTAAAAAATTGAAATTTTTATATGAAAAACTTCTTTTGCCCATATCTCCTTAAATATGCGTCCTAGAGCGAAAAGGACTTTAATTCGTGACCACCCTCAAACAACTGAAAAATCCACCCAAAACCTAAAAAAAAATGAAATTTTTATATGAAAAACTTCTTTTGCCCTAGAGCGAAAAGGACTTTAATTCGTGACCACCCTCAAAAAATTGAAAAATCCACCCAAAACCTAAAAAAATTGAAATTTTTATATGAAAAACTTCTTTTGCCCATATCTCCTTAAATATGCGTCCTAGAGCGAAAAGGACTTTAATTCATGACCACCCCAAAAAAATTGAAAAATCCACCCAAAACCTAAAAAAATTTAAATTTTTTTATGAAAAACTTCTTTTGCCCATATCTCCTTAAATATGCGTCCTAGAACGAAAAGGACTTTAATTCATGACCACCCTCAAAAAATTGAAAAATCCACCCAAAACCTAAAAAAATTGAAATTTTTATATGAAAAACTTCTTTTGCCCATATCGCCTTAAATATGCGTCCTAGAGCGAAAAGGACTTTAATTCGTGACCACCCCCAAAACATTGAAAAATCCACCCAAAACCTAAAAAAAATTGAAATTTTTATACGAAAAACTTCTTTTGCCCATATCTCCTTAAATATGCGCCCTAGAGCGAAAAGGACTTTAATTCGTGACCACCCCCAAAAACTTGAAAAATCCACTCAAAACCTAAAAAAAATTAAATTTTTATATGAAAAACTTCTTTTGCCCATATCTCCTAAACTAAGCGTCCTAGAGCGAAAAGGACTTTACTTCGTAACCACCCCCAAAAAGTTGAAAAATCCACCCAAAACCTAAAAAAATTAAAATTTTTATTTGAAAAACTTCTTTTGCCCATATCTCCTTAAATATGCGTCCTAGAGCGAAAAGGACTTTAATTCGTGACCACCCCCAAAAAATTAAAAAATCCACCCAAAACCTAAAAAAATTGAAATTTTTATATGAAAAACTTCTTTTGGCCATATCTCCTTAAATATGCGTCCTAGAGCGAAAAGGACTTTAATTCGTGACCACCCTCAAAAAATTGAAAAATCCACCCAAAACCTAAAAAAATTGAAATTTTTATATGAAATACTTCTTTTGCTCATATCTCCTTAAATATGCGTCCTAGAGCGAAAAGGACTTTAATTCGTGACCACCCCCAAAAAATTGAAAAATCCACCCAAAACCTAAAAAAAATTGAAATTTTTATATGAAAAACTTCTTTTGCCCATAAATCTCCTTAAATATGCGTCCTAGAGCGAAAAGCCCTTTAATTCGTGACCACCCCCAAAAAATTGAAAAATCCACCCAAAACCTAAAAAACTGAAATTTTTATATGAAAAACTTCTTTTGCCCATATCTCCTAAACTAAGCGTCCTAGAGCGAAAAGGACTTTAATTCGTGACCACCCCCAAAAAATTGAAAAATCCACCCAACACCTAAAAAAATTGAAATTTTTATATGAAAAACTTCTTTTGCCCATATCTCCTTAAATATGCGTCCTAGAGCGAAAAGGACTTTAATTCGTGACCACCCACAAAAAATTGAAAAATCCACCCAAAACCTAAAAAAATTGAAATTTTTATATGAAAAACTTCGTTTGCCCATATCTCCTAAACTAAGCGTCCTAGAGCGAAAAGGACTTTAATTCGTGACCACCCTCAAAAAATTGAAAAATCCACCCAAAACCTAAAAAATTGAAATTTTTATATGAAAAACTTCTTTTGTCCACATCTCCTTAAATATGCGCCCTAGAGCGAAAAGGACTTTAATTCGTGACCACCCCCAAAAAATTGAAAAATCCACCCAAAACCTAAAAAAATTGAAATTTTTATATGAAAAACTTCTTTTGCCCATATCTCCTTAAATATGCGTCCTAGAGCGAAAAGGACTTTAATTCGCGACCACCCTCATAAAATTGAAAAATCCATCCAAAACCAAAAAAAATTGAAATTTTTATATGAAAAACTTATTTTGCCCATATCTCCTAAACTAAGCGTCCTAGAGCGAAAAGGACTTTAATTCATGACCACCCTCAAAAAATTGAAAAATCCACCCAAAACCTTAAAAAATTGAAATTTTTATATGAAAAACTTTTTTTGCCCATATCTCCTAAACTAAGCGTCCTAGAGCGAAAAGGACTTTAATTCGTGACCACCCTCAAAAAATTGAAAAATCCACCCAACACCTAAAAAAATTGAAATTTTTATATGAAAAACTTCTTTTGCCCATATCACCTTAAATATGCGTCCTAGAGCGAAAAGGACTTTAATTCGCGACCACCCTCATAAAATTGAAAAATCCATCCAAAACCAAAAAAAATTGAAATTTTTATATGAAAAACTTATTTTGCCCATATCTCCTAAACTAAGCGTCCTAGAGCGAAAAGGACTTTAATTCATGACCACCCTCAAAAAATTGAAAAATCCACCCAAATCCTTAAAAAATTGAAATTTTTATATGAAAAACTTCTTTTGCCCATATCTCCTAAACTAAGCGTCCTAGAGCGAAAAGGACTTTAATTCGTGACCACCCTCAAAAAATTGAAAAATCCACCCAAAACCTAAAAAATTGAAATTTTTATATGAAAAACTTCTTTTGCCCATATCTCCTTAAATATGCGTCCTAGAGCGAAAAGGACTTTAATTCATGACCACCCCCAAAAAATTGAAAAATCCACCCAAAACCTAAAAAAATTTAAATTTTAATATGAAAAACTTCTTTTGCCCATATCTCCTTAAATATGCGTCCTAGAGCGAAAAGGACTTTAATTCATGACCTCCCCCAAAAAATTGAAAAATCCACCCAAAACCTAAAAAAAATTGAAATTTTTATATGAAAAACTTCTTTTGTCCATATCTCCTTAAATATGCGTCCTAGAGCGAAAAGGACTTTAATTCGTGACCACCCCCAAAAACTTGAAAAATCCACTCAAAACCTAAAAAAATTTATATTTTTATATGAAAAACTTCTTTTGCCCATATCTCCTAAACTAAGCGTCCTAGAGCGAAAAGGACTTTAATTCGTAACCACCCCCAAAAAGTTGAAAAATCCACCCAAAACCTACAAAAATTGAAAAATCCACCCAAAACCTAAAAAAATTTAAATTTTTATATGAAAAACTTCTTTTGCCCATATCTCCTAAACTAAGCGTCCTAGAGCGAAAAGGACTTTAATTCGCGACCACCCCCAAAAAATTGAAAAATCCACCCAAAACCTAAAAAAATTGAAATTTTTATATGAAAAACTTCTTTTGCCCATATCTCCTTAAATATGCGTCCTAGAGCGAAAAGGACTTTAATTCGTGACCACCCTCAAACAACTGAAAAATCCACCCAAAACCTAAAAAAAATGAAATTTTTATATGAAAAACTTCTTTTGCCCTAGAGCGAAAAGGACTTTAATTCGTGACCACCCTCAAAAAATTGAAAAATCCACCCAAAACCTAAAAAAATTGAAATTTTTATATGAAAAACTTCTTCACGAATTAAAGTCCTTTTCACCCCCAAAAAATTGAAAAATCCACCCAAAACCTAAAAAAAATTGAAATTTTTATATGAAAAACTTATTTTGCCCATAAATCTCCTTAAATATGCGTCCTAGAGCGAAAAGCCCTTTAATTCGTGACCACCCCCAAAAAATTGAAAAATCCACCCAAAACCTAAAAAATTGAAATTTTTATATGAAAAACTTCTTTTGCCCATATCTCCTAAACTAAGCGTCCTAGAGCGAAAAGGACGTTAATTCGTGACCACCCTCAAAAAATTGAAAAATCCACCCAAAACCTAACAAAATTGAAATTTTTATATGAAAAACTTCTTTTGCCCATATCTCCTTAAATATGCGTCCTAGAGCGAAAAGGACTTTAATTCGTGACCACCCTCAAAAAATTGAAAAATCCACCCAAAACCTAAAAAAATTGAAATTTTTATATGAAAAACTTCTTTTGTCCATATCTCCTTAAATATGCGCCCTAGAGCGAAAAGGACTTTAATTCGTGACCACCCCCAAAAATTGAAAAATCCACCCAAAACCTAAAAAAATTGAAATTTTTATATGAAAAACTTCTTTTGCCCATATCTCCTTAAATATGCGTCCTAGAGCGAAAAGGACTTTAATTCGCGACCACCCTCATAAAATTGAAAAATCCATCCAAAACCAAAAAAAATTGAAATTTTTATATGAAAAACTTATTTTGCCCATATCTCCTAAACTAAGCGTCCTAGAGCGAAAAGGACTTTAATTCATGACCACCCTCAAAAAATTGAAAAATCCACCCAAAACCTTAAAAAATTGAAATTTTTATATGAAAAACTTCTTTTGCCCATATCTCCTAAACTAAGCGTCCTAGAGCGAAAAGGACTTTAATTCGTGACCACCCTCAAAAAATTGAAAAATCCACCCAAAACCTAAAAAATTGAAATTTTTATATGAAAAACTTCTTTTGCCCATATCTCCTTAAATATGCGTCCTAGAGCGAAAAGGACTTTAATTCATGACCACCCCCAAAAAATTGAAAAATCCACCCAAAACCTAAAAAAATTTAAATTTTAATATGAAAAACTTCTTTTGCCCATATCTCCTTAAATATGCGTCCTAGAGCGAAAAGGACTTTAATTCGCGACCACCCTCATAAAATTGAAAAATCCATCCAAAACCAAAAAAAATTGAAATTTTTATATGAAAAACTTATTTTGCCCATATCTCCTAAACTAAGCGTCCTAGAGCGAAAAGGACTTTAATTCATGACCACCCTCAAAAAATTGAAAAATCAACCCAAAACCTAAAGAAATTGAAATTTTTATATGAAAAACTTCTTTTGCCCATATCTCCTTAAATATGCGTCCTAGAGCGAAAAGGACTTTAATTCGTGACCACCCACAAAAAGTTGAAAAATCCACTCAAAACCTAAAAAAATTGAGATTTTTATATGAAAAACTTCCTTTGCCCATATCTCCTAAACTAAGCGTCCTAGAGCGAAAAGGACTTTAATTCGCGACCACCCCCAAAAAATTGAAAAATCCACCCAAAACCTAAAAAAATTGAAATTTTTATATGAAAAACTTCTTTTGCCCATATCTCCTTAAATATGCGTCCTAGAGCGAAAAGGACTTTAATTCGTGACCACCCTCAAACAACTGAAAAATCCACCCAAAACCTAAAAAAAATGAAATTTTTATATGAAAAACTTCTTTTGCCCTAGAGCGAAAAGGACTTTAATTCGTGACCACCCTCAAAAAATTGAAAAATCCACCCAAAACCTAAAAAAATTGAAATTTTTATATGAAAAACTTCTTTTGCCCATATCTCCTTAAATATGCGTCCTAGAGCGAAAAGGACTTTAATTCATGACCACCCCAAAAAAATTGAAAAATCCACCCAAAACCTAAAAAAATTGAAATTTTTATATGAAAAACTTCTTTTGCCCATATCTCCTTAAATATGCGTCCTAGAACGAAAAGGACTTTAATTCATGACCACCCTCAAAAAATTGAAAAATCCACCCAAAACCTAAAAAAATTGAAATTTTTATATGAAAAACTTCTTTTGCCCATATCGCCTTAAATATGCGTCCTAGAGCGAAAAGGACTTTAATTCGTGACCACCCCCAAAAAATTGAAAAATCCACCCAAAACCTAAAAAAAATTGAAATTTTTATACGAAAAACTTCTTTTGCCCATATCTCCTTAAATATGCGCCCTAGAGCGAAAAGGACTTTAATTCGTGACCACCCCCAAAAACTTGAAAAATCCACTCAAAACCTAAAAAAAATTAAATTTTTATATGAAAAACTTCTTTTGCCCATATCTCCTAAACTAAGCGTCCTAGAGCGAAAAGGACTTTACTTCGTAACCACCCCCAAAAAGTTGACAAATCCACCCAAAACCTAAAAAAATTAAAATTTTTATTTGAAAAACTTCTTTTGCCCATATCTCCTTAAATATGCGTCCTAGAGCGAAAAGGACTTTAATTCGTGACCACCCCCAAAAAATTAAAAAATCCACCCAAAACCTAAAAAAATTGAAATTTTTATATGAAAAACTTCTTTTGGCCATATCTCCTTAAATATGCGTCCTAGAGCGAAAAGGACTTTAATTCGTGACCACCCTCAAAAAATTGAAAAATCCACCCAAAACCTAAAAAATTTGAAATTTTTATATGAAATACTTCTTTTGCTCATATCTCCTTAAATATGCGTCCTAGAGCGAAAAGGACTTTAATTCGTGACCACCCCCAAAAAATTGAAAAATCCACCCAAAACCTAAAAAAAATTGAAATTTTTATATGAAAAACTTCTTTTGCCCATAAATCTCCTTAAATATGCGTCCTAGAGCGAAAAGCCCTTTAATTCGTGACCACCCCCAAAAAATTGAAAAATCCACCCAAAACCTAAAAAACTGAAATTTTTATATGAAAAACTTCTTTTGCCCATATCTCCTAAACTAAGCGTCCTAGAGCGAAAAGGACTTTAATTCGTGACCACCCCCAAAAAATTGAAAAATCCACCCAACACCTAAAAAAATTGAAATTTTTATATGAAAAACTTCTTTTGCCCATATCTCCTTAAATATGCGTCCTAGAGCGAAAAGGACTTTAATTCGTGACCACCCTCAAAAAATTGAAAAATCCACCCAAAACCTAAAAAAATTGAAATTTTTATATGAAAAACTTCGTTTGCCCATATCTCCTAAACTAAGCGTCCTAGAGCGAAAAGGACTTTAATTCGTGACCACCCTCAAAAAATTGAAAAATCCACCCAAAACCTAAAAAATTGAAATTTTTATATGAAAAACTTCTTTTGTCCACATCTCCTTAAATATGCGCCCTAGAGCGAAAAGGACTTTAATTCGTGACCACCCCCAAAAAATTGAAAAATCCACCCAACACCTAAAAAAATTGAAATTTTTATATGAAAAACTTCTTTTGCCCATATCACCTTAAATATGCGTCCTAGAGCGAAAAGGACTTTAATTCGCGACCACCCTCATAAAATTGAAAAATCCATCCAAAACCAAAAAAAATTGAAATTTTTATATGAAAAACTTATTTTGCCCATATCTCCTAAACTAAGCGTCCTAGAGCGAAAAGGACTTTAATTCATGACCACCCTCAAAAAATTGAAAAATCCACCCAAATCCTTAAAAAATTGAAATTTTTATATGAAAAACTTCTTTTGCCCATATCTCCTAAACTAAGCGTCCTAGAGCGAAAAGGACTTTAATTCGTGACCACCCTCAAAAAATTGAAAAATCCACCCAAAACCTAAAAAATTGAAATTTTTATATGAAAAACTTCTTTTGCCCATATCTCCTTAAATATGCGTCCTAGAGCGAAAAGGACTTTAATTCATGACCACCCCCAAAAAATTGAAAAATCCACCCAAAACCTAAAAAAATTTAAATTTTAATATGAAAAACTTCTTTTGCCCATATCTCCTTAAATATGCGTCCTAGAGCGAAAAGGACTTTAATTCATGACCTCCCCCAAAAAATTGAAAAATCCACCCAAAACCTAAAAAAAATTGAAATTTTTATATGAAAAACTTCTTTTGTCCATATCTCCTTAAATATGCGTCCTAGAGCGAAAAGGACTTTAATTCGTGACCACCCCCAAAAACTTGAAAAATCCACTCAAAACCTAAAAAAATTTATATTTTTATATGAAAAACTTCTTTTGCCCATATCTCCTAAACTAAGCGTCCTAGAGCGAAAAGGACTTTAATTCGTAACCACCCCCAAAAAGTTGAAAAATCCACCCAAAACCTACAAAAATTGAAAAATCCACCCAAAACCTAAAAAAATTTAAATTTTTATATGAAAAACTTCTTTTGCCCATATCTCCTAAACTAAGCGTCCTAGAGCGAAAAGGACTTTAATTCGCGACCACCCCCAAAAAATTGAAAAATCCACCCAAAACCTAAAAAAATTGAAATTTTTATATGAAAAACTTCTTTTGCCCATATCTCCTTAAATATGCGTCCTAGAGCGAAAAGGACTTTAATTCGTGACCACCCTCAAACAACCTAAAAAATCCACCCAAAACCTAAAAAAAATGAAATTTTTATATGAAAAACTTCTTTTGCCCTAGAGCGAAAAGGACTTTAATTCGTGACCACCCTCAAAAAATTGAAAAATCCACCCAAAACCTAAAAAAATTGAAATTTTTATATGAAAAACTTCTTCACGAATTAAAGTCCTTTTCACCCCCAAAAAATTGAAAAATCCACCCAAAACCTAAAAAAAATTGAAATTTTTATATGAAAAACTTCTTTTGCCCATAAATCTCCTTAAATATGCGTCCTAGAGCGAAAAGCCCTTTAATTCGTGACCACCCCCAAAAAATTGAAAAATCCACCCAAAACCTAAAAAATTGAAATTTGTATATGAAAAACTTCTTTTGCCCATATCTCCTAAACTAAGCGTCCTAGAGCGAAAAGGACGTTAATTCGTGACCACCCTCAAAAAATTGAAAAATCCACCCAAAACCTAACAAAATTGAAATTTTTATATGAAAAACTTCTTTTGCCCATATCTCCTTAAATATGCGTCCTAGAGCGAAAAGGACTTTAATTCGTGACCACCCTCAAAAAATTGAAAAATCCACCCAAAACCTAAAAAAATTGAAATTTTTATATGAAAAACTTCTTTTGTCCATATCTCCTTAAATATGCGCCCTAGAGCGAAAAGGACTTTAATTCGTGACCACCCCCAAAAAATTGAAAAATCCACCCAAAACCTAAAAAAATTGAAATTTTTATATGAAAAACTTCTTTTGCCCATATCTCCTTAAATATGCGTCCTAGAGCGAAAAGGACTTTAATTCGCGACCACCCTCATAAAATTGAAAAATCCATCCAAAACCAAAAAAAATTGAAATTTTTATATGAAAAACTTATTTTGCCCATATCTCCTAAACTAAGCGTCCTAGAGCGAAAAGGACTTTAATTCATGACCACCCTCAAAAAATTGAAAAATCCACCCAAAACCTTAAAAAATTGAAATTTTTATATGAAAAACTTCTTTTGCCCATATCTCCTAAACTAAGCGTCCTAGAGCGAAAAGGACTTTAATTCGTGACCACCCTCAAAAAATTGAAAAATCCACCCAAAACCTAAAAAATTGAAATTTTTATATGAAAAACTTCTTTTGCCCATATCTCCTTAAATATGCGTCCTAGAGCGAAAAGGACTTTAATTCATGACCACCCCCAAAAAATTGAAAAATCCACCCAAAACCTAAAAAAATTTAAATTTTAATATGAAAAACTTCTTTTGCCCATATCTCCTAAACTAAGCGTCCTAGAGCGAAAAGGACTTTAATTCGTAACCACCCCCAAAAAGTTGAAAAATCCACCCAAAACCTACAAAAATTAAAATTTTTATATGAAAAACTTCTTTTGCCCATATCTCCTTAAATATGCGTCCTAGAGCGAAAAGGACTTTAATTCATGACCACCCCCAAAAAATTGAAAAATCCACCCAAAACCTAAAAAAATTTAAATTTTAATATGAAAAATTTCTTTTGCCCATATCTCCTTAAATATGCGTCCTAGAGCGAAAAGGACTTTAATTCATGACCACCCCCAAAAAATTGAAAAATCCACCAAAAACCTAAAAAAATTGAAATTTTTATATGAAAAACTTCTTTTGTCCATATCTCCTTAAATATGCGTCCTAGAGCGAAAAGGACTTTAATTCGTGACCACCCCCAAAAACTTGAAAAATCCACTCAAAACCTAAAAAAATTTAAATTTTTATATGAAAAACTTCTTTTGCCCCTATCTCCTAAACTAAGCGTCCTAGAGCGAAAAGGACTTTAATTCGCGACCACCCCCAAAAAATTGAAAAATCCACCCAAAACCTAAAAAAAATTGAAATTTTTATATGAAAAACTTCTTTTGCCCATATCTCCTTAAATATGCGTCCTAGAGCGAAAAGGACTTTAATTCGTGACCACCCTCAAACAACTGAAAAATCCACCCAAACCTAAAAAAAAATTAAATTTTTATATGAAAAACTTCTTTTGCCCATATCTCCTTAAATATGCGCCCTAGGGCGAAAAGGACTTTAATTCGTGACCACCCCCAAAAAATTGAAAAATCCACCCAACACCTAAAAAAATTGAAATTTTTATATGAAAAACTTCTTTTGCCCATATCTCCTTAAATATGCGTCCTAGAGCGAAAAGGACTTTAATTCGCGACCACCCTCATAAAATTGAAAAATCCATCCAAAACCTAAAAAAATTGAAATTTTTATATGAAAAACTTATTTTGCCCATATCTCCTAAACTAAGCGTCCTAGAGCGAAAAGGACATTAATTCATGACCACCCTCAAAAAATTGAAAAATCCACCCAAAACCTTAAAAAATTGAAATTTTTATATGAAAAACTTCTTTTGCCCATATCTCCTAAACTAAGCGTCCTAGAGCGAAAAGGACTTTAATTCGTGACCACCCCCAAAAAATTGAAAAATCCACCCAAAACCTAAAAAAATTGAAATTTTTATATGAAAAACTTCTTTTGCCCATATCTCCTTAAATATGCGTCCTAGAGCGAAAAGGACTTTAATTCGCGACCACCCTCATAAAATTGAAAAATCCATCCAAAACCAAAAAAAATTGAAATTTTTATATGAAAAACTTATTTTGCCCATATCTCCTAAACTAAGCGTCCTAGAGCGAAAAGGACTTTAATTCATGACCACCCTCAAAAAATTGAAAAATCCACCCAAAACCTTAAAAAATTGAAATTTTTATATGAAAAACTTCTTTTGCCCATATCTCCTAAACTAAGCGTCCTAGAGCGAAAAGGACTTTAATTCGTGACCACCCTCAAAAAATTGAAAAATCCACCCAAAACCTAAAAAATTGAAATTTTTATATGAAAAACTTCTTTTGCCCATATCTCCTTAAATATGCGTCCTAGAGCGAAAAGGACTTTAATTCATGACCACCCCCAAAAAATTGAAAAATCCACCCAAAACCTAAAAAAATTTAAATTTTAATATGAAAAACTTCTTTTGCCCATATCTCCTTAAATATGCGTCCTAGAGCGAAAAGGACTTTAATTCGCGACCACCCTCATAAAATTGAAAAATCCATCCAAAACCAAAAAAAATTGAAATTTTTATATGAAAAACTTATTTTGCCCATATCTCCTAAACTAAGCGTCCTAGAGCGAAAAGGACTTTAATTCATGACCACCCTCAAAAAATTGAAAAATCCACCCAAAACCTAAAAAAATTGAAATTTTTATATGAAAAACTTCTTTTGCCCATATCTCCTTAAATATGCGTCCTAGAGCGAAAAGGACTTTAATTCGTGACCACCCACAAAAAGTTGAAAAATCCACTCAAAACCTAAAAAAATTGAGATTTTTATATGAAAAACTTCCTTTGCCCATATCTCCTAAACTAAGCGTCCTAGAGCGAAAAGGACTTTAATTCGCGACCACCCCCAAAAAATTGAAAAATCCACCCAAAACCTAAAAAAATTGAAATTTTTATATGAAAAACTTCTTTTGCCCATATCTCCTTAAATATGCGTCCTAGAGCGAAAAGGACTTTAATTCGTGACCACCCTCAAACAACTGAAAAATCCACCCAAAACCTAAAAAAAATGAAATTTTTATATGAAAAACTTCTTTTGCCCTAGAGCGAAAAGGACTTTAATTCGTGACCACCCTCAAAAAATTGAAAAATCCACCCAAAACCTAAAAAAATTGAAATTTTTATATGAAAAACTTCTTTTGCCCATATCTCCTTAAATATGCGTCCTAGAGCGAAAAGGACTTTAATTCATGACCACCCCAAAAAAATTGAAAAATCCACCCAAAACCTAAAAAAATTGAAATTTTTATATGAAAAACTTCTTTTGCCCATATCTCCTTAAATATGCGTCCTAGAACGAAAAGGACTTTAATTCATGACCACCCTCAAAAAATTGAAAAATCCACCCAAAACCTAAAAAAATTGAAATTTTTATATGAAAAACTTCTTTTGCCCATATCGCCTTAAATATGCGTCCTAGAGCGAAAAGGACTTTAATTCGTGACCACCCCCAAAAAATTGAAAAATCCACCCAAAACCTAAAAAAAATTGAAATTTTTATACGAAAAACTTCTTTTGCCCATATCTCCTTAAATATGCGCCCTAGAGCGAAAAGGACTTTAATTCGTGACCACCCCCAAAAACTTGAAAAATCCACTCAAAACCTAAAAAAAATTAAATTTTTATATGAAAAACTTCTTTTGCCCATATCTCCTAAACTAAGCGTCCTAGAGCGAAAAGGACTTTACTTCGTAACCACCCCCAAAAAGTTGACAAATCCACCCAAAACCTAAAAAAATTAAAATTTTTATTTGAAAAACTTCTTTTGCCCATATCTCCTTAAATATGCGTCCTAGAGCGAAAAGGACTTTAATTCGTGACCACCCCCAAAAAATTAAAAAATCCACCCAAAACCTAAAAAAATTGAAATTTTTATATGAAAAACTTCTTTTGGCCATATCTCCTTAAATATGCGTCCTAGAGCGAAAAGGACTTTAATTCGTGACCACCCTCAAAAAATTGAAAAATCCACCCAAAACCTAAAAAAAAATGAAATTTTTATATGAAATACTTCTTTTGCTCATATCTCCTTAAATATGCGTCCTAGAGCGAAAAGGACTTTAATTCGCGACCACCCTCATAAAATTGAAAAATCCATCCAAAACCAAAAAAAATTGAAATTTTTATATGAAAAACTTATTTTGCCCATATCTCCTAAACTAAGCGTCCTAGAGCGAAAAGGACTTTAATTCATGACCACCCTCAAAAAATTGAAAAATCCACCCAAAACCTTAAAAAATTGAAATTTTTATATGAAAAACTTCTTTTGCCCATATCTCCTAAACTAAGCGTCCTAGAGCGAAAAGGACTTTAATTCGTGACCACCCTCAAAAAATTGAAAAATCCACCCAAAACCTAAAAAATTGAAATTTTTATATGAAAAACTTCTTTTGCCCATATCTCCTTAAATATGCGTCCTAGAGCGAAAAGGACTTTAATTCATGACCACCCCCAAAAAATTGAAAAATCCACCCAAAACCTAAAAAAATTTAAATTTTAATATGAAAAACTTCTTTTGCCCATATCTCCTAAACTAAGCGTCCTAGAGCGAAAAGGACTTTAATTCGTAACCACCCCCAAAAAGTTGAAAAATCCACCCAAAACCTACAAAAATTAAAATTTTTATATGAAAAACTTCTTTTGCTCATATCTCCTTAAATATGCGTCCTAGAGCGAAAAGGACTTTAATTCATGACCACCCCCAAAAAATTGAAAAATCCACCCAAAACCTAAAAAAATTTAAATTTTAATATGAAAAATTTCTTTTGCCCATATCTCCTTAAATATGCGTCCTAGAGCGAAAAGGACTTTAATTCATGACCACCCCCAAAAAATTGAAAAATCCACCAAAAACCTAAAAAAATTGAAATTTTTATATGAAAAACTTCTTTTGTCCATATCTCCTTAAATATGCGTCCTAGAGCGAAAAGGACTTTAATTCGTGACCACCCCCAAAAACTTGAAAAATCCACTCAAAACCTAAAAAAATTTAAATTTTTATATGAAAAACTTCTTTTGCCCCTATCTCCTAAACTAAGCGTCCTAGAGCGAAAAGGACTTTAATTCGCGACCACCCCCAAAAAATTGAAAAATCCACCCAAAACCTAAAAAAATTGAAATTTTTATATGAAAAACTTCTTTTGCCCATATCTCCTTAAATATGCGTCCTAGAGCGAAAAGGACTTTAATTCGTGACCACCCTCAAACAACTGAAAAATCCACCCAAACCTAAAAAAAAATGAAATTTTTATATGAAAAACTTCTTTTGCCCATATCTCCTTAAATATGCGCCCTAGGGCGAAAAGGACTTTAATTCGTGACCACCCCCAAAAAATTGAAAAATCCACCCAACACCTAAAAAAATTGAAATTTTTATATGAAAAACTTCTTTTGCCCATATCTCCTTAAATATGCGTCCTAGAGCGAAAAGGACTTTAATTCGCGACCACCCTCATAAAATTGAAAAATCCATCCAAAACCAAAAAAAATTGAAATTTTTATATGAAAAACTTATTTTGCCCATATCTCCTAAACTAAGCGTCCTAGAGCGAAAAGGACATTAATTCATGACCACCCTCAAAAAATTGAAAAATCCACCCAAAACCTTAAAAAATTGAAATTTTTATATGAAAAACTTCTTTTGCCCATATCTCCTAAACTAAGCGTCCTAGAGCGAAAAGGACTTTAATTCGTGACCACCCCCAAAAAATTGAAAAATCCACCCATAACCTAAAAAAATTGAAATTTTTATATGAAAAACTTCTTTTGCCCATATCTCCTTAAATATGCGTCCTAGAGCGAAAAGGACTTTAATTCGCGACCACCCTCATAAAATTGAAAAATCCATCCAAAACCAAAAAAAATTGAAATTTTTATATGAAAAACTTATTTTGCCCATATCTCCTAAACTAAGCGTCCTAGAGCGAAAAGGACTTTAATTCATGACCACCCTCAAAAAATTGAAAAATCCACCCAAAACCTTAAAAAATTGAAATTTTTATATGAAAAACTTCTTTTGCCCATATCTCCTAAACTAAGCGTCCTAGAGCGAAAAGGACTTTAATTCGTGACCACCCTCAAAAAATTGAAAAATCCACCCAAAACCTAAAAAATTGAAATTTTTATATGAAAAACTTCTTTTGCCCATATCTCCTTAAATATGCGTCCTAGAGCGAAAAGGACTTTAATTCATGACCACCCCCAAAAAATTGAAAAATCCACCCAAAACCTAAAAAAATTTAAATTTTAATATGAAAAACTTCTTTTGCCCATATCTCCTTAAATATGCGTCCTAGAGCGAAAAGGACTTTAATTCGCGACCACCCTCATAAAATTGAAAAATCCATCCAAAACCAAAAAAAATTGAAATTTTTATATGAAAAACTTATTTTGCCCATATCTCCTAAACTAAGCGTCCTAGAGCGAAAAGGACTTTAATTCATGACCACCCTCAAAAAATTGAAAAATCCACCCAAAACCTAAAAAAATTGAAATTTTTATATGAAAAACTTCTTTTGCCCATATCTCCTTAAATATGCGTCCTAGAGCGAAAAGGACTTTAATTCGTGACCACCCACAAAAAGTTGAAAAATCCACTCAAAACCTAAAAAAATTGAGATTTTTATATGAAAAACTTCCTTTGCCCATATCTCCTAAACTAAGCGTCCTAGAGCGAAAAGGACTTTAATTCGCGACCACCCCCAAAAAATTGAAAAATCCACCCAAAACCTAAAAAAATTGAAATTTTTATATGAAAAACTTCTTTTGCCCATATCTCCTTAAATATGCGTCCTAGAGCGAAAAGGACTTTAATTCGTGACCACCCTCAAACAACTGAAAAATCCACCCAAAACCTAAAAAAAATGAAATTTTTATATGAAAAACTTCTTTTGCCCTAGAGCGAAAAGGACTTTAATTCGTGACCACCCTCAAAAAATTGAAAAATCCACCCAAAACCTAAAAAAATTGAAATTTTTATATGAAAAACTTCTTTTGCCCATATCTCCTTAAATATGCGTCCTAGAGCGAAAAGGACTTTAATTCATGACCACCCCAAAAAAATTGAAAAATCCACCCAAAACCTAAAAAAATTGAAATTTTTATATGAAAAACTTCTTTTGCCCATATCTCCTTAAATATGCGTCCTAGAACGAAAAGGACTTTAATTCATGACCACCCTCAAAAAATTGAAAAATCCACCCAAAACCTAAAAAAATTGAAATTTTTATATGAAAAACTTCTTTTGCCCATATCGCCTTAAATATGCGTCCTAGAGCGAAAAGGACTTTAATTCGTGACCACCCCCAAAAAATTGAAAAATCCACCCAAAACCTAAAAAAAATTGAAATTTTTATACGAAAAACTTCTTTTGCCCATATCTCCTTAAATATGCGCCCTAGAGCGAAAAGGACTTTAATTCGTGACCACCCCCAAAAACTTGAAAAATCCACTCAAAACCTAAAAAAAATTAAATTTTTATATGAAAAACTTCTTTTGCCCATATCTCCTAAACTAAGCGTCCTAGAGCGAAAAGGACTTTACTTCGTAACCACCCCCAAAAAGTTGACAAATCCACCCAAAACCTAAAAAAATTAAAATTTTTATTTGAAAAACTTCTTTTGCCCATATCTCCTTAAATATGCGTCCTAGAGCGAAAAGGACTTTAATTCGTGACCACCCCCAAAAAATTAAAAAATCCACCCAAAACCTAAAAAAATTGAAATTTTTATATGAAAAACTTCTTTTGGCCATATCTCCTTAAATATGCGTCCTAGAGCAAAAAGGACTTTAATTCGTGACCACCCTCAAAAAATTGAAAAATCCACCCAAAACCTAAAAAAATTGAAATTTTTATATGAAATACTTCTTTTGCTCATATCTCCTTAAATATGCGTCCTAGAGCGAAAAGGACTTTAATTCGTGACCACCCCCAAAAAATTGAAAAATCCACCCAAAACCTAAAAAAAATTGAAATTTTTATATGAAAAACTTCTTTTGCCCATAAATCTCCTTAAATATGCGTCCTAGAGCGAAAAGCCCTTTAATTCGTGACCACCCCCAAAAAATTGAAAAATCCACCCAAAACCTAAAAAACTGAAATTTTTATATGAAAAACTTCTTTTGCCCATATCTCCTAAACTAAGCGTCCTAGAGCGAAAAGGACTTTAATTCGTGACCACCCCCAAAAAATTGAAAAATCCACCCAACACCTAAAAAAATTGAAATTTTTATATGAAAAACTTCTTTTGCCCATATCTCCTTAAATATGCGTCCTAGAGCGAAAAGGACTTTAATTCGTGACCACCCCCAAAAAATTGAAAAATCCACCCAACACCTAAAAAAATTGAAATTTTTATATGAAAAACTTCTTTTGCCCATATCACCTTAAATATGCGTCCTAGAGCGAAAAGGACTTTAATTCGCGACCACCCTCATAAAATTGAAAAATCCATCCAAAACCAAAAAAAATTGAAATTTTTATATGAAAAACTTATTTTGCCCATATCTCCTAAACTAAGCGTCCTAGAGCGAAAAGGACTTTAATTCATGACCACCCTCAAAAAATTGAAAAATCCACCCAAATCCTTAAAAAATTGTAATTTTTATATGAAAAACTTCTTTTGCCCATATCTCCTAAACTAAGCGTCCTAGAGCGAAAAGGACTTTAATTCGTGACCACCCTCAAAAAATTGAAAAATCCACCCAAAACCTAAAAAATTGAAATTTTTATATGAAAAACTTCTTTTGCCCATATCTCCTTAAATATGCGTCCTAGAGCGAAAAGGACTTTAATTCATGACCACCCCCAAAAAATTGAAAAATCCACCCAAAACCTAAAAAAATTTAAATTTTAATATGAAAAACTTCTTTTGCCCATATCTCCTTAAATATGCGTCCTAGAGCGAAAAGGACTTTAATTCATGACCTCCCCCAAAAAATTGAAAAATCCACCCAAAACCTAAAAAAAATTGACATTTTTATATGAAAAACTTCTTTTGTCCATATCTCCTTAAATATGCGTCCTAGAGCGAAAAGGACTTTAATTCGTGACCACCCCCAAAAACTTGAAAAATCCACTCAAAACCTAAAAAAATTTATATTTTTATATGAAAAACTTCTTTTGCCCATATCTCCTAAACTAAGCGTCCTAGAGCGAAAAGGACTTTAATTCGTAACCACCCCCAAAAAGTTGAAAAATCCACCCAAAACCTACAAAAATTGAAAAATCCACCCAAAACCTAAAAAAATTTAAATTTTTATATGAAAAACTTCTTTTGCCCATATCTCCTAAACTAAGCGTCCTAGAGCGAAAAGGACTTTAATTCGCGACCACCCCCAAAAAATTGAAAAATCCACCCAAAACCTAAAAAAATTTAAATTTTTATATGAAAAACTTCTTTTGCCCATATCTCCTTAAATATGCGTCCTAGAGCGAAAAGGACTTTAATTCGTGACCACCCTCAAACAACTGAAAAATCCACCCAAAACCTAAAAAAAATGAAATTTTTATATGAAAAACTTCTTTTGCCCTAGAGCGAAAAGGACTTTAATTCGTGACCACCCTCAAAAAATTGAAAAATCCACCCAAAACCTAAAAAAATTGAAATTTTTATATGAAAAACTTCTTCACGAATTAAAGTCCTTTTCACCCCCAAAAAATTGAAAAATCCACCCAAAACCTAAAAAAAATTGAAATTTTTATATGAAAAACTTCTTTTGCCCATAAATCTCCTTAAATATGCGTCCTAGAGCGAAAAGCCCTTTAATTCGTGACCACCCCCAAAAAATTGAAAAATCCACCCAAAACCTAAAAAATTGAAATTTTTATATGAAAAACTTCTTTTGCCCATATCTCCTAAACTAAGCGTCCTAGAGCGAAAAGGACGTTAATTCGTGACCACCCTCAAAAAATTGAAAAATCCACCCAAAACCTAACAAAATTGAAATTTTTATATGAAAAACTTCTTTTGCCCATATCTCCTTAAATATGCGTCCTAGAGCGAAAAGGACTTTAATTCGTGACCACCCTCAAAAAATTGAAAAATCCACCCAAAACCTAAAAAAATTGAAATTTTTATATGAAAAACTTCTTTTGTCCATATCTCCTTAAATATGCGCCCTAGAGCGAAAAGGACTTTAATTCGTGACCACCCCCAAAAAATTGAAAAATCCACCCAAAACCTAAAAAAATTGAAATTTTTATATGAAAAACTTCTTTTGCCCATATCTCCTTAAATATGCGTCCTAGAGCGAAAAGGACTTTAATTCGCGACCACCCTCATAAAATTGAAAAATCCATCCAAAACCAAAAAAAATTGAAATTTTTATATGAAAAACTTATTTTGCCCATATCTCCTAAACTAAGCGTCCTAGAGCGAAAAGGACTTTAATTCATGACCACCCTCAAAAAATTGAAAAATCCACCCAAAACCTTAAAAAATTGAAATTTTTATATGAAAAACTTCTTTTGCCCATATCTCCTAAACTAAGCGTCCTAGAGCGAAAAGGACTTTAATTCGTGACCACCCTCAAAAAATTGAAAAATCCACCCAAAACCTAAAAAATTGAAATTTTTATATGAAAAACTTCTTTTGCCCATATCTCCTTAAATATGCGTCCTAGAGCGAAAAGGACTTTAATTCATGACCACCCCCAAAAAATTGAAAAATCCACCCAAAACCTAAAAAAATTTAAATTTTAATATGAAAAACTTCTTTTGCCCATATCTCCTAAACTAAGCGTCCTAGAGCGAAAAGGACTTTAATTCGTAACCACCCCCAAAAAGTTGAAAAATCCACCCAAAACCTACAAAAATTAAAATTTTTATATGAAAAACTTCTTTTGCCCATATCTCCTTAAATATGCGTCCTAGAGCGAAAAGGACTTTAATTCATGACCACCCCCAAAAAATTGAAAAATCCACCCAAAACCTAAAAAAATTTAAATTTTAATATGAAAAATTTCTTTTGCCCATATCTCCTTAAATATGCGTCCTAGAGCGAAAAGGACTTTAATTCATGACCACACCCAAAAAATTGAAAAATCCACCAAAAACCTAAAAAAATTGAAATTTTTATATGAAAAACTTCTTTTGTCCATATCTCCTTAAATATGCGTCCTAGAGCGAAAAGGACTTTAATTCGTGACCACCCGCAAAAACTTGAAAAATCCACTCAAAACCTAAAAAAATTTAAATTTTTATATGAAAAACTTCTTTTGCCCCTATCTCCTAAACTAAGCGTCCTAGAGCGAAAAGGACTTTAATTCGCGACCACCCCCAAAAAATTGAAAAATCCACCCAAAACCTAAAAAAATTGAAATTTTTATATGAAAAACTTCTTTTGCCCATATCTCCTTAAATATGCGTCCTAGAGCGAAAAGGACTTTAATTCGTGACCACCCTCAAACAACTGAAAAATCCACCCAAACCAAAAAAAAAATGAAATTTTTATATGAAAAACTTCTTTTGCCCATATCTCCTTAAATATGCGCCCTAGGGCGAAAAGGACTTTAATTCGTGACCACCCCCAAAAAATTGAAAAATCCACCCAACACCTAAAAAAATTGAAATTTTTATATGAAAAACTTCTTTTGCCCATATCTCCTTAAATATGCGTCCTAGAGCGAAAAGGACTTTAATTCGCGACCACCCTCATAAAATTGAAAAATCCATCCAAAACCAAAAAAAATTGAAATTTTTATATGAAAAACTTATTTTGCCCATATCTCCTAAACTAAGCGTCCTAGAGCGAAAAGGACATTAATTCATGACCACCCTCAAAAAATTGAAAAATCCACCCAAAACCTTAAAAAATTGAAATTTTTATATGAAAAACTTCTTTTGCCCATATCTCCTAAACTAAGCGTCCTAGAGGGAAAAGGACTTTAATTCGTGACCACCCTCAAAAAATTGAAAAATCCACCCAAAACCTAAAAAATTGAAATTTTTATATGAAAAACTTCTTTTGCCCATATCTCCTTAAATATGCGTCCTAGAGCGAAAAGGACTTTAATTCATGACCACCCTCAAAAAATTGAAAAATCCACCCAAAACCTAAAAAAATTTAAATTTTAATATGAAAAACTTCTTTTGCCCATATCTCCTTAAATATGCGTCCTAGAGCGAAAAGGACTTTAATTCATGACCACCCCCAAAAAATTGAAAAATCCACCCAAAACCTAAAAAAATTGAAATTTTTATATGAAAAACTTCTTTTGTCCATATCTCCTTAAATATGCGTCCTAGAGCGAAAAGGACTTTAATTCGTGACCACCCCCAAAAACTTGAAAAATCCACTCAAAACCTAAAAAAATTTAAATTTTTATATGAAAAACTTCTTTTGCCCATATCTCCTAAACTAAGCGTCCTAGAGCGAAAAGGACTTTAATTCGTAACCACCCCCAAAAAGTTGAAAAATCCACCCAAAACCTACAAAAATTAAAATTTTTATATGAAAAACTTCTTTTGCCCATATCTCCTTAAATATGCGTCCTAGAGCGAAAAGGACTTTAATTCGTGACCACCCCCAAAAAATTAAAAAATCCACCCAAAACCTAAAAAAATTGAAATTTTTATATGAAAAACTTCTTTTGCCCATATCTCCTTAAATATACGTCCTAGAGCGAAAAGGACTTTAATTCGTGACCACCCCCAAAAAATTGAAAAATCCACCCAAAACCTAAAAAAAATTGAAATTTTTATACGAAAAACTTCTTTTGCCCATATCTCCTTAAATATGCGCCCTAGAGCGAAAAGGACTTTAATTCGTGACCACCCCCAAAAACTTGAAAAATCCACTCAAAACCTAAAAAAAATTAAATTTTTATATGAAAAACTTCTTTTGCCCATATATCCTAAACTAAGGGTCCTAGAGCGAAAAGGACTTTACTTCGTAACCACCCCCAAAAAGTTGAAAAATCCACCCAAAACCTAAAAAAATTAAAATTTTTATATGAAAAACTTCTTTTGCCCATATCTCCTTAAATATGCGTCCTAGAGCGAAAAGGACTTTAATTCGTGACCACCCCCAAAAAATTAAAAAATCCACCCAAAACCTAAAAAAATTGAAATTTTTATATGAAATACTTCTTTTGCTCATATCTCCTTAAATATGCGTCCTAGAGCGAAAAGGACTTTAATTCGTGACCACCCCCAAAAAATTGAAAAATCCACCCAAAACCTAAAAAAAATTGAAATTTTTATATGAAAAACTTCTTTTGCCCATAAATCTCCTTAAATATGCGTCCTAGAGCGAAAAGCCCTTTAATTCGTGACCACCCCCAAAAAATTGAAAAATCCACCCAAAACCTAAAAAATTGACATTTTTATATGAAAAACTTCTTTTGCCCATATCTCCTAAACTAAGCGTCCTAGAGCGAAAAGGACTTTAATTCGTGACCACCCTCAAAAAAATTGAAAAATCCACCCAAAACCTAAAAAAATTTAAATTTTAATATGAAAAACTTCTTTTGCCCATATCTCCTTAAATATGCGTCCTAGAGCGAAAAGGACTTTAATTCGTGACCACCCTCAAAAAATTGAAAAATCCACCCAAAACCTAAAAAAATTGAAATTTTTATATGAAAAACTTCTTTTGCCCATATCTCCTAAACTAAGCGTCCTAGAGCGAAAAGGACTTTAATTCATGACCACCCTCAAAAAATTGAAAAATCCACCCAAAACCTTAAAAAATTGAAATTTTTATATGAAAAACTTCTTTTGCCCATATCTCCTAAACTAAGCGTCCTAGAGCGAAAAGGACTTTAATTCGTGACCACCCTCAAAAAATTGAAAAATCCACCCAAAACCTAAAAAATTGAAATTTTTATATGAAAAACTTCTTTTGCCCATATCTCCTTAAATATGCGTCCTAGAGCGAAAAGGACTTTAATTCATGACCACCCCCAAAAAATTGAAAAATCCACCCAAAACCTAAAAAAATTTAAATTTTAATATGAAAAACTTCTTTTGCCCATATCTCCTTAAATATGCGTCCTAGAGCGAAAAGGACTTTAATTCATGACCACCCCCAAAAAATTGAAAAATCCACCCAAAACCTAAAAAAAATTGAAATTTTTATATGAAAAACTTCTTTTGTCCATATCTCCTTAAATATGCGTCCTAGAGCGAAAAGGACTTTAATTCGTGACCACCCCCAAAAACTTGAAAAATCCACTCAAAACCTAAAAAAATTTAAATTTTTATATGAAAAACTTCTTTTGCCCATATCTCCTAAACTAAGCGTCAGTGCTGCCGCTAGTGAAAAATTGAGTGAAGTAGATTTTGGAAAAAAGTGGAGTAGATTGAATAAAATTGAAGTAGCATACATTTTTGAAAACAAAACAATAGAATTCATTTTATTATACCCTCCACCATAGGATGGGGGTATATTAACTTTGTCATTCCGTTTGTAACACATCTAAATATTGCTGTAAGACCCCATAAAGTATATTCTGGGTCGTGGTGAAATTCTGGGTCGATCTGAGCATGTCCGTCCGTCTGTTGAAATCACGCTAACTTCCGAACGAAAGAAGCTATCGACTTGAAACTTGGCACAAGTATTTGTTACTGATGTAGGTCGGATGGTATTGCAAATGGGCCATATCGGTCCACTTTTACGTATAGCCCCCGTATAAACGGAACCCCAAATTTGGCTTGCGGGGACTCTAAGAGAAGCAAATTTCATCCGATCCAGCTGAAATTTGGTACATAGTTTCAGCATATGATCTCTAACAACCATGCAAAACTTGGTCCACATCGGTCCATAATTATATATAGCTCCCATATAAACTGATCCCCCGATTTGGCTTGCGGAGCCTCTAAGAGAACCAAATTTCATCCGATCCGGCTGAAATTTGGTACATGGTGTAAGTATATGGTCTCTAAAAACTATGCAAAAATTGGTCCACATCGGGTAATAATTCAATGATTAAAACCGCTATGTTCATCGTAATTAAAGGAATAGGAAAAACAATTAGGTAATATGGGGGAAAATTTTAAAATTTGAAGCAGAACAAAAAGTGAAGCAGATTTTTGGAAGAAGGAGTGACGAAGTAAATTTTGTGAAAATGAAGCAAAATACTTCGATTGAAGTAGTAGCGGCAGCACTGCTAAGCGTCCTAGAGCGAAAAGGACTTTAATTCGTTACCACCCCCAAAAAGTTGAAAAATCCACCCAAAACCTACAAAAATTAAAATTTTTATATGAAAAACTTCTTTTGGCCATATCTCCTTAAATATGCGTCCTAGAGCGAAAAGGACTTTAATTCGTGACCACCCTCAAAAAATTGAAAAATCCACCCAAAACCTAAAAAAATTGAAATTTTTATATGAAATACTTCTTTTGCTCATATCTCCTTAAATATGCGTCCTAGAGCGAAAAGGACTTTAATTCGTGACCACCCCCAAAAAATTGAAAAATCCGCCCAAAACCTAAAAAAAATTGAAATTTTTATATGAAAAACTTCTTTTGCCCATAAATCTCCTTAAATATGCGTCCTAGAGCGAAAAGCCCTTTAATTCGTGACCACCCCCAAAAAATTGAAAAATCCACCCAAAACCTAAAAAAATTGAAATTTTTATATGAAAAACTTCTTTTGCCCATATCTCCTAAACTAAGCGTCCTAGAGCGAAAAGGACTTTAATTCGTGACCACCCTCAAAAAATTGAAAAATCCACCCAAAACCTAAAAAAATTGAAATTTTTATATGAAAAACTTCTTTTGCCCCTATCTCCTAAACTAAGCGTCCTAGAGCAAAAAAGGACTTTAATTCGCGACCACCCCCAAAAAATTGAAAAATCCACCCAAAACCTAAAAAAATTGAAATTTTTATATGAAAAACTTCTTTTGCCCATATCTCCTTAAATATGCGTCCTAGAGCGAAAAGGGCTTTAATTCGTGACCACCCTCAAACAACTGAAAAATCCACCCAAAACCTAAAAAAAATGAAATTTTTATATGAAAAACTTCTTTTGCCCATATCTCCTTAAATATGCGCCCTAGAGCGAAAAGGACTTTAATTCGTGACCACCCCCAAAAAATTGAAAAATCCACCCAAAACCTAAAAAAAATGAAATTTTTATATGAAAAACTTCTTTTGCCCATATCTCCTTAAATATGCGTCCTAGAGCGAAAAGGACTTTAATTCGTGACCACCCTCAAAAAATTGAAAAATCCACCCAAAACCTAAAAAAATTGAAATTTTTATATGAAAAACTTCTTTTGCCCATATCTCCTTAAATATGCGTCCTAGAGCGAAAAGGACTTTAATTCGTGACCACCCTCAAAAAATTTAAAAATCCACCCAAAACCTAAAAAAATTGAAATTTTTATATGAAAAACTTCTTTTGCCCATATCTCCTAAACTAAGCGTCCTAGAGCGAAAAGGACTTTAATTCGTGACCACCCTCAAAAAATTGAAAAATCAACCCAAAACCTAAAAAAATTGAAATTTTTATATGAAAAACTTCTTTTGCCCATATCTCCTAAACTAAGCGTCCTAGAGCGAAAAGGACTTTAATTCGTAACCACCCCCAAAAAGTTGAAAAATCCACCCAAAACCTACAAAAATTAAAATTTTTATATGAAATACTTCTTTTGCTCATATCTCCTTAAATATGCGTCCTAGAGCGAAAAGGACTTTAATTCGTGACCACCCCCAAAATATTGAAAAATCCACCCAAAACCTAAAAAAAAATTGAAATTTTTATATGAAAAACTTCTTTTGCCCATAAATCTCCTTAAATATGCGTCCTAGAGCGAAAAGCCCTTTAATTCGTGACCACCCCCAAAAAATTGAAAAATCCACCCAAAACCTAAAAAATTTAAATTTTAATATGAAAAACTTCTTTTGCCCATATCTCCTTAAATATGCGTCCTAGAGCGAAAAGGACTTTAATTCATGACCACCCCCAAAAAATTGAAAAATCCACCCAAAACTTCTTTTGCCCATATCTCCTTAAATATGCGTCCTAGAGCGAAAAGGACTTTAATTCGCGACCACCCTCATAAAATTTAAAAATCCATCCAAAACCAAAAAAAATTGAAATTTTTATATGAAAAACTTATTTAGCCCATATCTCCTAAACTAAGCGTCCTAGAGCGAAAAGGACTTTAATTCGTGACCACCCTCAAAAAATTGAAAAATCCACCCAAAACCTAAAAAATTGAAATTTTTATATGAAAAACTTCTTTTGCCCATATCTCCTTAAATATGCGTCCTAGAGCGAAAAGGACTTTAATTCGCGACCACCCCCAAAAAATTTAAAAATCCACCCAAAACCTAAAAAAATTTAAATTTTTATATGAAAAACTTCTTTTGCCCATATCTCCTTAAATATGCGTCCTAGAGCGAAAAGGACTTTAATTCGTGACCACCCTCAAACAACTGAAAAATCCACCCAAAACCTAAAAAAAATGAAATTTTTATATGAAAAACTTCTTTTGCCCATATCTCCTTAAATATGCGTCCTAGAGCTAAAAGGACTTTAATTCGTGACCACCCTCAAACAACTGAAAAATCCACCCAAAACCTAAAAAAAATGAAATTTTTATATGAAAAACTTCTTTTGCCCATATCTCCTTAAATATGCGCCCTAGAGCGAAAAGGACTTTAATTCGTGACCACCCCCAAAAAATTGAAAAATCCACCCAAAACTTCTTTTGCCCATATCTCCTTAAATATGCGTCCTAGAGCGAAAAGGACTTTAATTCGCGACCACCCTCATAAAATTTAAAAATCCATCCAAAACCAAAAAAAATTGAAATTTTTATATGAAAAACTTATTTAGCCCATATCTCCTAAACTAAGCGTCCTAGAGCGAAAAGGACTTTAATTCGTGACCACCCTCAAAAAATTGAAAAATCCACCCAAAACCTAAAAAATTGAAATTTTTATATGAAAAACTTCTTTTGCCCATATCTCCTTAAATATGCGTCCTAGAGCGAAAAGGACTTTAATTCATGACCACCCCCAAAAAATTGAAAAATCCACCCAAAACCTAAAAAAATTTAAATTTTAATATGAAAAACTTCTTTTGCCCATATCTCCTTAAATATGCGTCCTAGAGCGAAAAGGACTTTAATTCATGACCACCCCCAAAAAATTGAAAAATCCACCCAAAACCTAAAAAAAATTGAAATTTTTATATGAAAAACTTCTTTTGTCCATATCTCCTTAAATATGCGTCCTAGAGCGAAAAGGACTTTAATTCGTGACCACCCCCAAAAACTTGAAAAATCCACTCAAAACCTAAAAAAATTTATATTTTTATATTTGAAAAACTTCTTTTGCCCATATCTCCTAAACTAAGCGTCCTAGAGCGAAAAGGACTTTAATTCGTAACCACCCCCAAAAAGTTGAAAAATCCACCCAAAACCTACAAAAATTAAAATTTTTATATGAAATACTTCTTTTGCTCATATCTCCTTAAATATGCGTCCTAGAGCGAAAAGGACTTTAATTCGTGACCACCCCCAAAATATTGAAAAATCCACCCAAAACCTAAAAAAAAATTGAAATTTTTATATGAAAAACTTCTTTTGCCCATAAATCTCCTTAAATATGCGTCCTAGAGCGAAAAGCCCTTTAATTCGTGACCACCCCCAAAAAATTGAAAAATCCACCCAAAACCTAAAAAATTTAAATTTTAATATGAAAAACTTCTTTTGCCCATATCTCCTTAAATATGCGTCCTAGAGCGAAAAGGACTTTAATTCATGACCACCCCCAAAAAATTGAAAAATCCACCCAAAACCTAAAAAAATTTAAATTTTAATATGAAAAACTTCTTTTGTCCATATCTCCTTAAATATGCGTCCTAGAGCGAAAAGGACTTTAATTCGTGACCACCCCCAAAAACTTGAAAAATCCACTCAAAACCTAAAAAAATTTATATTTTTATATTTGAAAAACTTCTTTTGCCCATATCTCCTAAACTAAGCGTCCTAGAGCGAAAAGGACTTTAATTCGTAACCACCCCCAAAAAGTTGAAAAATCCACCCAAAACCTACAAAAATTAAAATTTTTATATGAAAAACTTCTTTTGCCCATATCTCCTTAAATATGCGTCCTAGAGCGAAAAGGACTTTAATTCGTGACCACCCCCAAAAAATTAAAAAATCCACCCAAAACCTAAAAAAAATTGAAATTTTTATATGAAAAACTTCTTTTGGCCATATCTTCTTAAATATGCGTCCTAGAGCGAAAAGGACTTTAATTCGTGACCACCCCCAAAAAATTGAAAAATCCACTCAAAACCTAAAAAAATTTAAATTTTTATATGAAAAACTTCTTTTGTCCATATCTCCTAAACTAAGCGTCCTAGAACGAAAAGGACTTTAATTCGTGACCACCCTCAAAAAATTGAAAAATCCACCCAAAACCTAAAAAAATTGAAATTTTTATACGAAAAACTTCTTTTGCCCATAAATCTCCTTAAATATGCGTCCTACAGCGAAAAGGCCTTTAATTCGTGACCACCCTCAAAAAATTGAAAAATCCACCCAAAACCTAAAAAATTTAAATTTTTATATGAAAAACTTCTTTTGCCCATATCTCCTAAACTAAGCGTCCTAGAGCGAAAAGGACTTTAATTCGTGACCACCCTCAAAAAATTGAAAAATCCACCCAAAACCTAAAAAAATTGAAATTTTTATATGAAAAACTTCTTTTGCCCATATCTCCTTAAACATGCGTCCTAGAGCGAAAAGGACTTTAATTCGTGACCACCCTCAAAAAATTGAAAAATCCACCCAAAACCTAAAAAAATTGAAATTTTTATATGAAAAACTTCTTTTGCCCATATCTCCTTAAATATGCGTCCTAGAGCGAAAAGGACTTTAATTCGTGACCACCCCCAAAAAATTGAAAAATCCACCCAAAACCTAAAAAAAATTGAAATTTTTATACGAAAAACTTCTTTTGCCCATATCTCCTTAAATATGCGCCCTCGAGCGAAAAGGACTTTAATTCGTGAGCACCCCCAAAAACTTGAAAAATCCACTCAAAACCTAAAAAAAATTAAATTTTTATATGAAAAACTTCTTTTGCCCATATCTCCTAAACTAAGCGTCCTAGAGCGAAAATGACTTTACTTCGTAACCACCCTCAAAAAGTTGAAAAATCCACCCAAAACCTAAAAAAATTAAAATTTTTATATGAAAAACTTCTTTTGCCCATATCTCCTAAACTAAGCGTCCTAGAGCGAAAAGGACTTTAATTCGTGACCACCCTCAAAAAATTGAAAAATCCACCCAAAACCTAAAAAAATTGAAATTTTTATATGAAAAACTTCTTTTGCCCATATCTCCTTAAATATGCGTCCTAGAGCGAAAAGGACTTTAATTCGTGACCACCCTCAAAAAATTTAAAAATCCACCCAAAACCTAAAAAAATTTAATTTTTTATATGAAAAACTTCTTTTGCCCATATCTCCTTAAATATGCGTCCTAGAGCGAAAAGGACTTTAATTCGTGACCACCCCCAAAAAATTAAAAAATCCACCCAAAACCTAAAAAAAATTGAAATTTTTATATGAAAAACTTCTTTTGGCCATATCTCCTTAAATATGCGTCCTAGAGCGAAAAGGACTTTAATTCGTGACCACCCCCAAAAAATTGAAAAATCCACTCAAAACCTAAAAAAAATTAAATTTTTATATGAAAAACTTCTTTTGCCCATATCTCCTAAACTAAGCGTCCTAGAGCGAAAATGACTTTACTTCGTAACCACCCTCAAAAAGTTGAAAAATCCACCCAAAACCTAAAAAAATTAAAATTTTTATATGAAAAACTTCTTTTGCCCATATCTCCTAAACTAAGCGTCCTAGAGCGAAAAGGACTTTAATTCGTGACCACCCTCAAAAAATTGAAAAATCCACCCAAAACCTAAAAAAATTGAAATTTTTATATGAAAAACTTCTTTTGCCCATATCTCCTTAAATATGCGTCCTAGAGCGAAAAGGACTTTAATTCGTGACCACCCTCAAAAAATTTAAAAATCCACCCAAAACCTAAAAAAATTTAATTTTTTATATGAAAAACTTCTTTTGCCCATATCTCCTTAAACATGCGTCCTAGAGCGAAAAGGACTTTAATTCGTGACCACCCTCAAAAAATTGAAAAATCCACCCAAAACCTAAAAAAATTGAAATTTTTATATGAAAAACTTCTTTTGCCCATATCTCCTTAAATATGCGTCCTAGAGCGAAAAGGACTTTAATTCGTGACCACCCCCAAAAAATTGAAAAATCCACCCAAAACCTAAAAAAAATTGAAATTTTTATACGAAAAACTTCTTTTGCCCATATCTCCTTAAATATGCGCCCTCGAGCGAAAAGGACTTTAATTCGTGAGCACCCCCAAAAACTTGAAAAATCCACTCAAAACCTAAAAAAAATTAAATTTTTATATGAAAAACTTCTTTTGCCCATATCTCCTAAACTAAGCGTCCTAGAGCGAAAATGACTTTACTTCGTAACCACCCTCAAAAAGTTGAAAAATCCACCCAAAACCTAAAAAAATTAAAATTTTTATATGAAAAACTTCTTTTGCCCATATCTCCTAAACTAAGCGTCCTAGAGCGAAAAGGACTTTAATTCGTGACCACCCTCAAAAAATTGAAAAATCCACCCAAAACCTAAAAAAATTGAAATTTTTATATGAAAAACTTCTTTTGCCCATATCTCCTTAAATATGCGTCCTAGAGCGAAAAGGACTTTAATTCGTGACCACCCTCAAAAAATTTAAAAATCCACCCAAAACCTAAAAAAATTTAATTTTTTATATGAAAAACTTCTTTTGCCCATATCTCCTTAAATATGCGTCCTAGAGCGAAAAGGACTTTAATTCGTGACCACCCCCAAAAAATTAAAAAATCCACCCAAAACCTAAAAAAAATTGAAATTTTTATATGAAAAACTTCTTTTGGCCATATCTCCTTAAATATGCGTCCTAGAGCGAAAAGGACTTTAATTCGTGACCACCCCCAAAAAATTGAAAAATCCACTCAAAACCTAAAAAAATTTTAATTTTTATATGAAAAACTTCTTTTGCCCATATCTCCTAAACTAAGCGTCCTAGAGCGAAAAGGACTTTAATTCGTGACCACCCTCAAAAAATTGAAAAATCCACCCAAAACCTAAAAAAATTGAAATTTTTATATGAAAAACTTCTTTTGCACATATCTCCTTAAATATGCGTCCTAGAGCGAAAAAGACTTTAATTTGTGACCACCCTCAAAAAATTGAAAAATCCACCCAAAACCTAAAAAAATTGAAATTTTTATATGAAAAACTTCTTTTGCCCATATCTCCTAAACTAAGCGTCCTAGAGCGAAAAGGACTTTAATTCGTGACCACCCCCAAAAAGTTGAAAAATCCACTCGAAACCTAAAAAAATTTAGATTTTTATATGAAAAACTTCTTTTGCCCATATCTCCTAAACTAAGCGTCCTAGAGCGAAAATGACTTTAATTCGCGACCACCCCCAAAAAGTTGAAAAATCCACCCAAAACCTTAAAAAATTGAAATTTTTATATGAAAAACTTCTTTTGCCCATATCTCCTTTAATATGCGTCCTAGAGCGAAAAGGACTTTAATTGGTGACCACCCCCAAAAAATTGAAAAATCCACCCAAAACCTAAAAAAATTGAAATTTTTATATGAAAAACTTCTTTTGTCCATATCTCCTTAAATATGCGTCCTAGAGCGAAAAGGACTTTAATTCGTGACCACCCCCAAAAAATCGAAAATTCCTTCAAAATCCTGAAAAAATTGAAATTTTTATATGAAAAACTTGTTTTGCTCATATCTCCTAAACTATGCGTCCTAGAGCGAAAAGGAGCTTAATTCATGACCACCCCCAAAAAATAGAAAATTCCATCCAAATTCTGAAAAAATGGGAATTTTTATATGAAAAACTTGTTTTGCTCATATCTCCTAAACTATGCGTCCTAGAGCGAAAAGGAGCTTAATTCATGACCACCCCCCAAAAATTGAAAATTACTTGTTTTGCTCATATCTCCTAAACTATGCGTCCTAGAGCGAAAAGGAGCTTAATTCATGACCACCCCCAAAAAATCGACAATTATCTCAAAATCCTGCAAAAATTTAAATTTTTATATGAAAAACTTGTTTTGCTCATATCTCCTAAACTATGCGTCCTAGAGCGAAAAGGAGCTTAATTCATGACCACCCCCAAAAAATCGAAAATTATCTCAAAATCCTGCAAAAATTGAAATTTTTATATGAAAAACTTGTTTTGCTCATATCTCCTAAACTATGCGTCCTAGAGCGAAAAGGACCTTAATTCATAACCACCCCCAAAAATTAAAATTCCCTCAAAAACCTGAAAAAATTTAAATTTTTGTATGAAAAACTTGTTTTACTCATATCTCCTAAACTATGATTCCTAGAGCGAAAAGGAGCTTAATTCATGACCACCCCCAAAAAATCGAAAATTCCATCCAAATTCTGAAAAAATGGAAATTTTTATATGAAAAACTTGTTTTGCTCATATCTCCTAAACTATGCGTCCTAGAGCGAAAAGGAGCTTAATTCATGACCACCCCCCAAAAATTGAAAATTCCATCAAAGTTCTGAAAAAATTGAAATTTTTATATGAATAACTTGTTTTGCTCATATCTCCTAAACTATGCGTCCTAGAGCGAAAAGGAGCTTAATTCATGACCACTTCCAAAAAATCGAAAATTTCTTCCAAATTCTGAAAAAATGGAAATTTTTAGATGAAAAACTTGTTTTGCTCATATATCCTAAACTATGCGTCCTAGAGCGAAAAGGAGCTTAATTCATGACCACCCCCCAAAAATTGAAAATTCCATCAAAGTCCTGAAAAAATTTAAATTTTTATATGAAAAACTTGTTTTGCTCATATCTCCTAAACTATGCGTCCTAAAGTGAAAAGGAGCTTAATTCATGACCACCCCCAAAAAATCGAAAATTCTCTCAAAATCCTGCAAAAATTGAAATTTTTATATGAAAAACTTGTTTTGCTCATATCTCCTAAACTATGCGTCCTAGAGCGAAAAGGAGCTTAATTCATGACCACCCCCAAAAAATCGAAAATTCCATCCAAATTCTGAAAAAAATGGAAATTTTTATATGAAAAACTTGTTTTGCTCATATCTTCTAAACTATGCGTCCTAGAGCGAAAAGGAGCTTAATTCATGACCACCCCCAAAAAATCGAAAATTCCATCCAAATTCTGAAAAAATGGAAATTTTTGTATGAAAAACTTGTTTTGCTCATATCTCTTAAACTATGATTCCTAGAGCGAAAAGGAGCTTAATTCATGACCACCCCCCAAAAATTGAAAATTCCATCCAAATCTTGAAAAATTAAAATTTTTATATGAAAAACTTGTATTGCTCATATCTCCTAAACTATGCGTCCTAGAGCGAAAAGGAGCTTAATTCATGACCACCCCCAAAAAATCGAAAATTTCTTCCAAATTCTGAAAAAAATTTAAATTTTAATATGAAAAACTTGTTTTGCTCATATCTCCTAAACTATGCGTCCTAGAGCGAAAAGGAGCTTAATTCATGACCACCCCCCAAAAATTGAAAATTCCATCAAAGTCCTGAAAAAATTGAAATTTTTATATGAATAACTTGTTTTGCTCATATCTCCTAAACTATGCGTCCTAGAGCGAAAAGGAGCTTAATTCATGACCACCCCCAAAAAATCGAAAATTTCTTCCAAATTCTGAAAAAATGGAAATTTTTAGATGAAAAACTTGTTTTGCTCATATCTCCTAAACTAAGCGTCCTAGAGCGAAAAGGCCTTTAATTCGTGACCACCCTCAAAAAATTGAAAAATCCACCCAAAACCTAAAAAAATTGAAATTTTTATATGAAAAACTTCTTTTGCCCATATCTCCTTAAATATGCGTCCTAGAGCGAAAAAGACTTTAATTTGTGACCACCCTCAAAAAATTGAAAAATCACCCAAAACCTAAAAAAATTGAAATTTTTATATGAAAAACTTCTTTTGCCCATATCTCCTAAACTAAGCGTCCTAGAGCGAAAAGGACTTTAATTCGTGACCACCCCCAAAAAGTTGAAAAATCCACTCGAAACCTAAAAAAATTTAGATTTTTATATGAAAAACTTCTTTTGCCCATATCTCCTAAACTAAGCGTCCTAGAGCGAAAATGACTTTAATTCGCGACCACCCCCAAAAAGTTGAAAAATCCACCCAAAACCTTAAAAAATTGAAATTTTTATATGAAAAACTTCTTTTGCCCATATCTCCTTTAATATGCGTCCTAGAGCGAAAAGGACTTTAATTGGTGACCACCCCCAAAAAATTGAAAAATCCACCCAAAACCTAAAAAAATTGAAATTTTTATATGAAAAACTTCTTTTGTCCATATCTCCTTAAATATGCGTCCTAGAGCGAAAAGGACTTTAATTCGTGACCACCCCCAAAAAATCGAAAATTCCTTCAAAATCCTGAAAAAATTGAAATTTTTATATGAAAAACTTGTTTTGCTCATATCTCCTAAACTATGCGTCCTAGAGCGAAAAGGAGCTTAATTCATGACCACCCCCAAAAAATCGAAAATTCCATCCAAATTCTGAAAAAAATGGGAATTTTTATATGAAAAACTTGTTTTGCTCATATCTCCTAAACTATGCGTCCTAGAGCGAAAAGGAGCTTAATTCATGACCACCCCCCAAAAATTGAAAATTACTTGTTTTGCTCATATCTCCTAAACTATGCGTCCTAGAGCGAAAAGGAGCTTAATTCATGACCACCCCCAAAAAATCGAAAACTATCTCAAAATCCTGCAAAAATTGAAATTTTTATATGAAAAACTTGTTTTGCTCATATCTCCTAAACTATGCGTCCTAGAGCGAAAAGGAGCTTAATTCATGACCACCCCCCAAAAATTGAAAATTACTTGTTTTGCTCATATCTCCTAAACTATGCGTCCTAGAGCGAAAAGGAGCTTAATTCATGACCACCCCCAAAAAATCGAAAACTATCTCAAAATCCTGCAAAAATTTAAATTTTTATATGAAAAACTTGTTTTGCTCATATCTCCTAAACTATGCGTCCTAGAGCGAAAAGGACCTTAATTCATAACCACCCCCAAAAATTAAAATTCCCTCAAAAACCTGAAAAAATTTAAATTTTTGTATGAAAAACTTGTTTTACTCATATCTCCTAAACTATGATTCCTAGAGCGAAAAGGAGCTTAATTCATGACCACCCCCAAAAAATCGAAAATTCCATCCAAATTCTGAAAAAATGGAAATTTTTATATGAAAAACTTGTTTTGCTCATATCTTCTAAACTATGCGTCCTAGAGCGAAAAGGAGCTTAATTCATGACCACCCCCCAAAAATTGAAAATTCCATCAAAGTCCTGAAAAAATTGAAATTTTTATATGAATAACTTGTTTTGCTCATATCTCCTAAACTATGCGTCCTAGAGCGAAAAGGAGCTTAATTCATGACCACTCCCAAAAAATCGAAAATTTCTTCCAACTTCTGAAAAAATGGAAATTTTTAGATGAAAAACTTGTTTTGCTCATATCTCCTAAACTATGCGTCCTAGAGCGAAAAGGAGCTTAATTCATGACCACCCCCCAAAAATTGAAAATTCCATCAAAGTCCTGAAAAAATTTAAATTTTTATATGAAAAACTTGTTTTGCTCATATCTCCTAAACTATGCGTCCTAAAGTGAAAAGGAGCTTAATTCATGACCACCCCCAAAAAATCGAAAATTCTCTCAAAATCCTGCAAAAATTGAAATTTTTATATGAAAAACTTGTTTTGCTCATATCTCCTAAACTATGCGTCCTAGAGCGAAAAGGAGCTTAATTCATGACCACCCCCAAAAAATCGAAAATTCCATCCAAATTCTGAAAAAATGGAAATTTTTATATGAAAAACTTGTTTTGCTCATATCTTCTAAACTATGCGTCCTAGAGCGAAAAGGAGCTTAATTCATGACCACCCCCAAAAAATCGAAAATTCCATCCAAATTCTGAAAAAATGGAAATTTTTGTATGAAAAACTTGTTTTGCTCATATCTCTTAAACTATGATTCCTAGAGCGAAAAGGAGCTTAATTCATGACCACCCCCCAAAAATTGAAAATTCCATCCAAATCTTGAAAAATTAAAATTTTTATATGAAAAACTTGTATTGCTCATATCTCCTAAACTATGCGTCCTAGAGCGAAAAGGAGCTTAATTCATGACCACCCCCAAAAAATCGAAAATTTCTTCCAAATTCTGAAAAAAATTTAAATTTTAATATGAAAAACTTGTTTTGCTCATATCTCCTAAACTATGCGTCCTAGAGCGAAAAGGAGCTTAATTCATGACCACCCCCAAAAAATCGAAAATTATCTCAAAATCCTGCAAAAATTGAAATTTTTATATGAAAAACTTGTTTTGCTCATATCTCCTAAACTATGCGTCCTAGAGCGAAAAGGACCTTAATTCATAACCACCCCCAAAAATTAAAATTCCCTCAAAAACCTGAAAAAATTTAAATTTTTGTATGAAAAACTTGTTTTACTCATATCTCCTAAACTATGATTCCTAGAGCGAAAAGGAGCTTAATTCATGACCACCCCCAAAAAATCGAAAATTCCATCCAAATTCTGAAAAAATGGAAATTTTTATATGAAAAACTTGTTTTGCTCATATCTCCTAAACTATGCGTCCTAGAGCGAAAAGGAGCTTAATTCATGACCACCCCCCAAAAATTGAAAATTCCATCAAAGTCCTGAAAAAATTGAAATTTTTATATGAATAACTTGTTTTGCTCATATCTCCTAAACTATGCGTCCTAGAGCGAAAAGGAGCTTAATTCATGACCACTCCCAAAAAATCGAAAATTTCTTCCAACTTCTGAAAAAATGGAAATTTTTAGATGAAAAACTTGTTTTGCTCATATTTCCTAAACTATGCGTCCTAGAGCGAAAAGGAGCTTAATTCATGACCACCCCCCAAAAATTGAAAATTCCATCAAAGTCCTGAAAAAATTTAAATTTTTATATGAAAAACTTGTTTTGCTCATATCTCCTAAACTATGCGTCCTAAAGTGAAAAGGAGCTTAATTCATGACCACCCCCAAAAAATCGAAAATTCTCTCAAAATCCTGCAAAAATTGAAATTTTTATATGAAAAACTTGTTTTGCTCATATCTCCTAAACTATGCGTCCTAGAGCGAAAAGGAGCTTAATTCATGACCACCCCCAAAAAATCGAAAATTCCATCCAAATTCTGAAAAAATGGAAATTTTTATATGAAAAACTTGTTTTGCTCATATCTTCTAAACTATGCGTCCTAGAGCGAAAAGGAGCTTAATTCATGACCACCCCCAAAAAATCGAAAATTCCATCCAAATTCTGAAAAAATGGAAATTTTTGTATGAAAAACTTGTTTTGCTCATATCTCTTAAACTATGATTCCTAGAGCGAAAAGGAGCTTAATTCATGACCACCCCCCAAAAATTGAAAATTCCATCCAAATCTTGAAAAATTAAAATTTTTATATGAAAAACTTGTATTGCTCATATCTCCTAAACTATGCGTCCTAGAGCGAAAAGGAGCTTAATTCATGACCACCCCCAAAAAATCGAAAATTTCTTCCAAATTCTGAAAAAAATTTAAATTTTAATATGAAAAACTTGTTTTGCTCATATCTCCTAAACTATGCGTCCTAGAGCGAAAAGGAGCTTAATTCATGACCACCCCCCAAAAATTGAAAATTCCATCAAAGTCCTGAAAAAATTGAAATTTTTATATGAATAACTTGTTTTGCTCATATCTCCTAAACTATGCGTCCTAGAGCGAAAAGGAGCTTAATTCATGACCACCCCCAAAAAATCGAAAATTTCTTCCAAATTCTGAAAAAATGGAAATTTTTAGATGAAAAACTTGTTTTGCTCATATCTCCTAAACTATGCGTCCTAAAGTGAAAAGGAGCTTAATTCATGACCACCCCCAAAAAATCTAAAATTCTCTCAAAATCCTGCAAAAATTGAAATTTTTATATGAAAAACTTGTTTTGCTCATATCTCCTAAACTATGCGTCCTAGAGCGAAAAGGAGCTTAATACATGACCACCCCCAAAAAATCGAAAATTCTCTCAAAATCCTGCAAAAATGGAAATTTTTATATGAAAAAGAGCTTAATTCATGACCACCCCCAAAAAATCGAAAATTCTCTCAAAATCCTGAAAAAATTTAAATTTTTATATGAAAAACTTGTTTTGCTCATATCTCTTAAACTATGATTCCTAGAGCGAAAAGGAGCTTAATTCATGAAAATTCCATCCAAATCTTGAAAAATTAAAATTTTTATATGAAAAACTTGTATTGCTCATATCTCCTAAACTATGCGTCCTAGAGCGAAAAAGAGCTTAATTCATGACCATTGTATTGCTCATATCTCCTAAACTATGCGTCCTAGAGCGAAAAGGAGCTTAATTCATGACCACCCCCAAAAAATCGAAAATTCCATCCAAATTCTGAAAAAATGGAAATTTTTATATGAAAAACTTGTTTTGCTCATATCTCCTAAACTATGCGTCCTAGAGCGAAAAGGAGCTTAATTCATGACCACCCCCAAAAAATCGAAAATTCCATCCAAATTCTGAAAAAATGGAAATTTTTGTATGAAAAACTTTTGTATGAAAAACTTGTATTGCTCATATCTCCTAAACTATGCGTCCTAGAGCGAAAAGGAGCTTAATTCATGACCACCCCCAAAAAATCGAAAATTCTCTCAAAATCCTGCAAAAATTGAAATTTTTATATGAAAAACTTGTTTTGCTCATATCTCCTATGCGTGCTTAATTCATGACCACCCCTTAATTCATGACCACCCCCAAAAAATTGAAAATTCCTTCCAAATCTTGAAAAAATGTAAATTTTTATATGAAAAACTTGTTTTGCTCATATCTCCTAAACTATGCGTCCTAGAGCGAAAAGGAGCTTAATTCATAACCACCCCCCAAAAATTGAAAATTCCATCAAAGTCCTGAAAAAATTTAAATTTTTATATGAAAAACTTGTTTTGCTCATATCCCCTAAACTATGCGTCCTACAGCGAAAAGGAGCTTAATTCATGACCACCCTCAAAAAATCGAAAATTCCTTCAAAATCCTGAAAAAATTGACATTTTTTTTTTATGAAAAACTTGTTTTGCTCATATCTCCTAAACTATGCGTCCTAGAGCGAAAAGGAGCTTAATTCATGACCACCCCCCAAAAATTGAAAATTCCTTCCAAATCTTGAAAAAATGTAAATTTTTATATGAAAAACTTGTTTTGCTCATATCTCCTAAACTATGCGTCCTAGAGCGAAAAGGAGCTTAATTCATAACCACCCCCCAAAAATTGAAAATTCCATCAAAGTCCTGAAAAAATTTAAATTTTTATATGAAAAACTTGTTTTGCTCATATCTCCTAAACTATGCGTCCTACAGCGAAAAGGAGCTTAATTCATGACCACCCTCAAAAAATCGAAAATTCCTTCAAAATTCTGAAAAAATTGACATTTTTTTTATGAAAAACTTGTTTTGCTCATTTCTCCTAAACTATGCGTCCTAGAGCGAAAAGGAGCTTAATTCATGACCACCCCCCAAAAATTGAAAATTCCTTCCAAATCTTGAAAAAATGTAAATTTTTATATGAAAAACTTGTTTTGCTCATATCTCCTAAACTATGCGTCCTAGAGCGAAAAGGAGCTTAATTCATGACCACCCCCCAAAAATTGAAAATTCCATCCAAATTCTGAAAAAATGGAAATTTTTATGTGAAAAACTTGTTTTGCTCATATCTCCTAAACTATGCGTCCTAGAGCGAAAAGGAGCTTAATTCATGACCACCCCCAAAAAATCGAAAATTCCATCCAAATTCTGAAAAAATGGAAATTTTTATATGAAAAACTTGTTTTGCTCATATCTCCTAAACTATGCGTCCTAGAGCGAAAAGGAGCTTAATTCATGACCACCCCCAAAAAATCGAAAATTCTCTCAAAATCCTGCAAAAATTTAAATTTTTATATGAAAAACTTGTTTTGCTCATATCTCCTAAACTATGCGTCCTAGAGCGAAAAGGAGCTTAATTCATGACCACCCCCAAAAAATCGAAAATTATCTCAAAATCCTGCAAAAATTGAAATTTTTATATGAAAAACTTGTTTTGCTCATATCTCCTAAACTATGCGTCCTAGAGCGAAAAGGAGCTTAATTCATGACCACCCCCAAAAAATCGAAAATTATCTCAAAATCCTGCAAAAATTGAAATTTTTATATGAAAAACTTGTTTTGCTCATATCTCCTAAACTATGCGTCCTAGAGCGAAAAGGACCTTAATTCATAACCACCCCCAAAAATTAAAATTCCCTCAAAAACCTGAAAAAGTTTAAATTTTTGTATGAAAAACTTGTTTTGCTCATATCTCCTAAACTATGATTCCTAGAGCGAAAAGGAGCTTAATTCATGACCACCCCCAAAAAATCGAAAATTCCATCCAAATTCTGAAAAAATGGAAATTTTTATATGAAAAACTTGTTTTGCTCATATCTCCTAAACTATGCGTCCTAGAGCGAAAAGGAGCTTAATTCATGACCACCCCCAAAAAATCGAAAATTCCTTCCAAATTCTGAAAAAAATTTAAATTTTAATATGAAAAACTTGTTTTGCTCATATCTCCTAAACTATGCGTCCTAGAGCGAAAAGGAGCTTAATTCATGACCACCCCCCAAAAATTGAAAATTCCATCAAAGTCCTGAAAAAATTGAAATTTTTATATGAATAACTTGTTTTGCTCATATCTCCTAAACTATGCGTCCTAGAGCGAAAAGGAGCTTAATTCATGACCACCCCCAAAAAATCGAAAATTTCTTCCAAATTCTGAAAAAATGGAAATTTTTAGATGAAAAACTTGTTTTGCTCATATCTCCTAAACTATGCGTCCTAGAGCGAAAAGGAGCTTAATTCATGACCACCCCCCAAAAATTGAAAATTCCATCAAAGTCCTGAAAAAATTTTAATTTTTATATGAAAAACTTGTTTTGCTCATATCTCCTAAACTATGCGTCCTAAAGTGAAAAGGAGCTTAATTCATGACTACCCCCAAAAAATCGAAAATTCTCTCAAAATCCTGCAAAAATTGAAATTTTTATATGAAAAACTTGTTTTGCTCATATCTCCTAAACTATGCGTCCTAGAGCGAAAAGGAGCTTAATTCATGACCACCCCCAAAAAATCGAAAATTCCATCCAAATTCTGAAAAAATGGAAATTTTTATATGAAAAACTTGTTTTGCTCATATCTTCTAAACTATGCGTCCTAGAGCGAAAAGGAGCTTAATTCATGACCACCCCCAAAAAATCGAAAATTCCATCCAAATTCTGAAAAAATGGAAATTTTTGTATGAAAAACTTGTTTTGCTCATATCTCTTAAACTATGATTCCTAGAGCGAAAAGGAGCTTAATTCATGACCACCCCCCAAAAATTGAAAATTCCATCCAAATCTTGAAAAATTAAAATTTTTATATGAAAAACTTGTATTGCTCATATCTCCTAAACTATGCGTCCTAGAGCGAAAAGGAGCTTAATTCATGACCACCCCCAAAAAATCGAAAATTTCTTCCAAATTCTGAAAAAAATTTAAATTTTAATATGAAAAACTTGTTTTGCTCATATCTCCTAAACTATGCGTCCTAGAGCGAAAAGGAGCTTAATTCATGACCACCCCCCAAAAATTGAAAATTCCATCAAAGTCCTGAAAAAATTGAAATTTTTATATGAATAACTTGTTTTGCTCATATCTCCTAAACTATGCGTCCTAGAGCGAAAAGGAGCTTAATTCATGACCACCCCCAAAAAATCGAAAATTTCTTCCAAATTCTGAAAAAATGGAAATTTTTAGATGAAAAACTTGTTTTGCTCATATCTCCTAAACTATGCGTCCTAGAGCGAAAAGGAGCTTAATTCATGACCACCCCCAAAAAATCGAAAATTCCTTCCAAATTCTGAAAAAAATTTAAATTTTAATATGAAAAACTTGTTTTGCTCATATCTCCTAAACTATGCGTCCTAGAGCGAAAAGGAGCTTAATTCATGACCACCCCCCAAAAATTGAAAATTCCATCAAAGTCCTGAAAAAATTGAAATTTTTATATGAATAACTTGTTTTGCTCATATCTCCTAAACTATGTGTCCTAGAGCGAAAAGGAGCTTAATTCATGACCACCCCCAAAAAATCGAAAATTTCTTCCAAATTCTGAAAAAATGGAAATTTTTAGATGAAAAACTTGTTTTGCTCATATCTCCTAAACTATGCGTCCTAGAGCGAAAAGGAGCTTAATTCATGACCACCCCCCAAAAATTGAAAATTCCATCAAAGTCCTGAAAAAATTTAAATTTTTATATGAAAAACTTGTTTTGCTCATATCTCCTAAACTATGCGTCCTAGAGCGAAAAGGAGCTTAATTCATAACCACCCCCAAAAATTAAAATTCCCTCAAAAACCTGAAAAAATTTTTATTTTTGTATGAAAAACTTGTTTTGCTCATATCTCCTAAACTATGCGTCCTAGAGCGAAAAGGAGCTTAATTCATGACCACCCCCAAAAAATCGAAAATTCTCTCAAAATCCTGCAAAAATTGAAATTTTTATATGAAAAACTTGTTTTGCTCATATCTCCTAAACTATGCGTCCTAGAGCGAAAAGGAGCTTAATTCATGACCACCCCCCAAAAATTGAAAATTCCTTCCAAATCTTGAAAAAATGTAAATTTTTATATGAAAAACTTGTTTTGCTCATATCTCCTAAACTATGCGTCCTAGAGCGAAAAGGAGCTTAATTCATGACCACCCCCAAAAAATCGAAAATTCCATCAAAATTCTGAAAAAATGGAAATTTTTATATGAAAAACTTGTTTTGCTCATATCTCCTAAACTATGCGTCCTAGAGCGAAAAGGAGCTTAATTCATGACCACCCCCAAAAAATCGAAAATTCCATCCAAATTCTGAAAAAATGGAAATTTTTATATGAAAAACTTGTTTTGCTCATATCTCCTAAACTATGCGTCCTAGAGCGAAAAGGAGCTTAATTCATGACCACCCTCAAAAAATCGAAAATTCCTTCAAAAACCTGAAAAAATTGAAATTTTTATATGAAAAACTTGTTTTGCTCATATCTCCTAAACTATGCGTCCTAGAGCGAAAAGGAGCTTAATTCATGACCACCCCCCAAAAATTGAAAATTCCATCAAAATCCTAAAGAAAATGACATTTTTATATGAAAAACTTGTTTTGCTCATATCTCCTAAACTATGCGTCCTAGAGCGAAAAGGAGCTTAATTAATGACCACCCCCAAAAAATCGAAAATTCCATCCAAATTCTGAAAAAATGTAAATTTTTATATGAAAAACTTGTTTTGCTCATATCTCCTAAACTATGCGTCCTAGAGCGAAAAGGAGCTTAATTCATGACCACCCCCCAAAAATTGAAAATTCCATCAAAGTCCTGAACAAAATTAAATTTTTATATGAAAAACTTGTTTTGCTCATATCTCCTAAACTATGCGTCCTAGAGCGAAAAGGAGCTTAATTTATGACCACCCCCAAAAAATCGAAAATTCTCTCAAAATCCTGCAAAAATTGAAATTTTTATATGAAAAACTTGTTTTGCTCATATCTCCTAAACTATGCGTCCTAGAGCGAAAAGGAGCTTAATTTATGACCACCCCCAAAAAATCGAAAATTCTCTCAAAATCCTGCAAAAATTGAAATTTTTATATGAAAAACTTGTTTTGCTCATATCTCCTAAACTATGCGTCCTAGAGCGAAAAGGAGCTTAATTCATGACCACCCCCAAAAAATCGAAAATTCCATCCAAATTCTGAAAAAATGGAAATTTTTATATGAAAAACTTGTATTTCTCATATCTTCTAAACTATGCGTCCTAGAGCGAAAATGAGCTTAATTCATGACCACCCCCAAAAAATCGAAAATTCCTTCAAATCTTGAAAAAAATTTAAATTTTAATATGAAAAACTTGTTTTGCTCATATCTCTTAAACTATGATTCCTAGAGCGAAAAGGAGCTTAATTCATGACCACCCCCCAAAAATTGAAAATTCCATCCAAATCTTGAAAAATTAAAATTTTTATATGAAAAACTTGTATTGCTCATATCTCCTAAACTATGCGTCCTAGAGCGAAAAGGAGCTAAAAATCGAAAATTCTCTCAAAATCCTGCAAAAATTGAAATTTTTATATGAAAAACTTGTTTTGCTCATATCTCCTATGCGTCCTAGAGCGAAAAGGAGCTTAATTCATGACCACCCCCAAAAAATTGAAAATTCCTTCAAAATCCTGAAAAAATTGACATTTTTTTTTTTATGAAAAACTTGTTTTGCTCATATCTCCTAAACTATGCGTCCTACAGCGAAAAGGAGCTTAATTCATGACCACCCCCCAAAAATTGAAAATTCCTTCCAAATCTTGAAAAAATGTAAATTTTTATATGAAAAACTTGTTTTGCTCATATCTCCTAAACTATGCGTCCTAGAGCGAAAAGGAGCTTAATTCATAACCACCCCCCAAAAATTGAAAATTCCATCAAAGTCCTGAAAAAATTTAAATTTTTATATGAAAAACTTGTTTTGCTCATATCTCCTAAACTATGCGTCCTACAGCGAAAAGGAGCTTAATTCATGACCACCCTCAAAAAATCGAAAATTCCTTCAAAATCCTGAAAAAATTGAAATTTTTATATGAAAAACCTGTTTTGCTCATATCTCCTAAACTATGCGTCCTAGAGCGAAAAGGAGCTTAATTCATGACCACCCCCCAAAAAATTGAAAATTCCATCAAAGTCCTGAAAAAATTTAAATTTTTATATGAAAAACTTATTTTGCTCATATCTCCTAAACTATGCGTCCTAGAGCGAAAAGGAGCTTAATTCATGACCACCCCCAAAAAATCTAAAATTCTCTCAAAATCCTGCAAAAATTGAAATTTTTATATGAAAAACTTGTTTTGCTCATATCTCCTAAACTATGCGTCCTAGAGCGAAAAGGAGCTTAATTCATGACCACCCCCAAAAAATCGAAAATTCTCTCAAAATCCTGCAAAAATTTAAATTTTTATATGAAAAACTTGTTTTGCTCATATCTCCTAAACTATGCGTCCTAGAGCGAAAAGGAGCTTAATTCATGACCACCCCCCCAAAAATTGAAAATTCCTTCCAAATCTTGAAAAAATGTAAATTTTTATATGAAAAACTTGTTTTGCTCATATCTCCTAAACTATGCGTCCTAGAGCGAAAAGGAGCTTAATTCATGACCACCCCCAAAAAATCGAAAATTCCATCAAAATTCTGAAAAAATGGAAATTTTTATATGAAAAACTTGTTTTGCTCATATCTCCTAAACTATGCGTCCTAGAGCGAAAAGGAGCTTAATTCATGACCACCCCCAAAAAATCGAAAATTCCATCCAAATTCTGAAAAAATGGAAATTTTTATATGAAAAACTTGTTTTGCTCATATCTCCTAAACTATGCGTCCTAGAGCGAAAAGGAGCTTAATTCATGACCACCCTCAAAAAATCGAAAATTCCTTCAAAAACCTGAAAAAATTGAAATTTTTATATGAAAAACTTGTTTTGCTCATATCTCCTAAACTATGCGTCCTAGAGCGAAAAGGAGCTTAATTCATGACCACCCCCCAAAAATTGAAAATTCCATCAAAATCCTAAAGAAAATGACATTTTTATGTGAAAAACTTGTTTTGCTCATATCTCCTAAACTATGCGTCCTAGAGCGAAAAGGAGCTTAATTAATGACCACCCCCAAAAAATCGAAAATTCCATCCAAATTCTGAAAAAATGTAAATTTTTATATGAAAAACTTGTTTTGCTCATATCTCCTAAACTATGCGTCCTAGAGCGAAAAGGAGCTTAATTCATGACCACCCCCAAAAAATCGAAAATTCCATCCAAATTCTGAAAAAATGGAAATTTTTATATGAAAAACTTGTTTTGCTCATATCTCCTAAACTATGCGTCCTAGAGCGAAAAGGAGCTTAATTCATGACCACCCCCCAAAAATTGAAAATTCCATCAAAGTCCTGAAAAAAATTAAATTTTTATATGAAAAACTTGTTTTGCTCATATCTCCTAAACTATGCGTCCTAGAGCGAAAAGGAGCTTAATTTATGACCACCCCCAAAAAATCGAAAATTCTCTCAAAATCCTGCAAAAATTGAAATTTTTATATGAAAAACTTGTTTTGCTCATATCTCCTAAACTATGCGTCCTAGAGCGAAAAGGAGCTTAATTTATGACCACCCCCAAAAAATCGAAAATTCTCTCAAAATCCTGCAAAAATTGAAATTTTTATATGAAAAACTTGTTTTGCTCATATCTCCTAAACTATGCGTCCTAGAGCGAAAAGGAGCTTAATTCATGACCACCCCCAAAAAATCGAAAATTCCATCCAAATTCTGAAAAAATGGAAATTTTTATATGAAAAACTTGTTTTGCTCATATCTCCTAAACTATGCGTCCTAGAGCAAAAAGGAGCTTTATTCATGACCACCCCCAAAAAATCGAAAATTCCTTCCAAATTTTGAAAAAAATTTAAATTTTAATATGAAAAACTTGTTTTGCTCGTATCTCCTAAACTATGCGTCCTACAGCGAAAAGGAGCTTAATTCATGACCACCCTCAAAAAATCGAAAATTCCTTCAAAATCCTGAAAAAATTGATATTTTTATATGAAAAACTTGTTTTGCTCATATCTCCTAAACAATGCGTCCTAGAACGAAAAGGAGCTTGATTCATGACCACCCCCCAAAAATTGAAAATTCCATCAAAATCCTAAAGAACATGACATTTTTATATGAAAAACTTGTTTTGCTCATATCTCCTAAACTATGCGTCCTACAGCGAAAAGGAGCTTAATTCATGACCACCCTCAAAAAATCGAAAATTCCTTCAAAATCCTGAAAAAATTGAAATTTTTATATGAAAAACTTGTTTTGCTCATATCTCCTAAACTATGCGTCCTAGAGCGAAAAGGAGCTTAATTCATGACCACCCCCAAAAAATCGAAAATTCCATCCAAATTCTGAAAAAATGGAAATTTTTAGATGAGAAACTTGTTTTGCTCATATCTCCTAAACTATGCGTTCTAGAGCGAAAAGGAGCTTAATTCATGACCACCCCCAAAAAATCGAAAATTCCTTCCAAATCCTGAAAAAATTGAAATTTTTATATGAAAAACTTGTTTTGCTCATATCTCCTAAACTATGCGTCCTAGAGCGAAAAGGAGCTTAATTCATGACCACCCCCCCAAAAATTGAAAATTTCTTCCAAATCTTGAAAAAATGTAAATTTTTATATGAAAAACTTGTTTTGCTCATATCTCCTAAACTATGCGTCCTAGAGCGAAAAGGAGCTTAATTCATGACCACCCCAAAAAAATCGAAAATTCTCTCAAAATCCTGCAAAAATTGAAATTTTTATATGAAAAACTTGTTTTACTCATATCTCCTAAACTATGCGTCCTAGAGCGAAAAGGAGCTTAATTCATGACCACCCCCCCAAAAATTGAAAATTCCTTCCAAATCTTGAAAAAATGTAAATTTTTATATGAAAAACTTGTTTTGCTCATATCTCTTAAACTATGCGTCCTAGAGCGAAAAGGAGCTTAATTCATGACCACCCCCAAAAAATCGAAAATTTTCTCAAAATCCTGCAAAAATTGAAATTTTTATATGAAAAACTTGTTTTGCTCATATCTCCTAAACTATGCGTCCTAGAGCGAAAAGGAGCTTAATTAATGACCACCCCCAAAAAATCGAAAATTCCATCCAAATTCTGAAAAAATGTAAATTTTTATATGAAAAACTTGTTTTGCTCATATCTCCTAAACTATGCGTCCTAGAGCGAAAAGGAGCTTAATTCATGACCACCCCCCAAAAATTGAAAATTCCATCAAAGTCCTGAACAAAATTAAATTTTTATATGAAAAACTTGTTTTGCTCATATCTCCTAAACTATGCGTCCTAGAGCGAAAAGGAGCTTAATTTATGACCACCCCCAAAAAATCGAAAATTCTCTCAAAATCCTGCAAAAATTGAAATTTTTATATGAAAAACTTGTTTTGCTCATATCTCCTAAACTATGCGTCCTAGAGCGAAAAGGAGCTTAATTTATGACCACCCCCAAAAAATCGAAAATTCTCTCAAAATCCTGCAAAAATTGAAATTTTTATATGAAAAACTTGTTTTGCTCATATCTCCTAAACTATGCGTCCTAGAGCGAAAAGGAGCTTAATTCATGACCACCCCCAAAAAATCGAAAATTCCATCCAAATTCTGAAAAAATGGAAATTTTTATATGAAAAACTTGTATTTCTCATATCTTCTAAACTATGCGTCCTAGAGCGAAAATGAGCTTAATTCATGACCACCCCCAAAAAATCGAAAATTCCTTCAAATCTTGAAAAAAATTTAAATTTTAATATGAAAAACTTGTTTTGCTCATATCTCTTAAACTATGATTCCTAGAGCGAAAAGGAGCTTAATTCATGACCACCCCCCAAAAATTGAAAATTCCATCCAAATCTTGAAAAATTAAAATTTTTATATGAAAAACTTGTATTGCTCATATCTCCTAAACTATGCGTCCTAGAGCGAAAAGGAGCTAAAAATCGAAAATTCTCTCAAAATCCTGCAAAAATTGAAATTTTTATATGAAAAACTTGTTTTGCTCATATCTCCTATGCGTCCTAGAGCGAAAAGGAGCTTAATTCATGACCACCCCCAAAAAATTGAAAATTCCTTCAAAATCCTGAAAAAATTGACATTTTTTTTTTATGAAAAACTTGTTTTGCTCATATCTCCTAAACTATGCGTCCTACAGCGAAAAGGAGCTTAATTCATAACCACCCCCCAAAAATTGAAAATTCCATCAAAGTCCTGAAAAAATTTAAATTTTTATATGAAAAACTTGTTTTGCTCATATCTCCTAAACTATGCGTCCTACAGCGAAAAGGAGCTTAATTCATGACCACCCTCAAAAAATCGAAAATTCCTTCAAAATCCTGAAAAAATTGAAATTTTTATATGAAAAACCTGTTTTGCTCATATCTCCTAAACTATGCGTCCTAGAGCGAAAAGGAGCTTAATTCATGACCACCCCCCAAAAAATTGAAAATTCCATCAAAGTCCTGAAAAAATTTAAATTTTTATATGAAAAACTTATTTTGCTCATATCTCCTAAACTATGCGTCCTAGAGCGAAAAGGAGCTTAATTCATGACCACCCCCAAAAAATCTAAAATTCTCTCAAAATCCTGCAAAAATTGAAATTTTTATATGAAAAACTTGTTTTGCTCATATCTCCTAAACTATGCGTCCTAGAGCGAAAAGGAGCTTAATTCATGACCACCCCCAAAAAATCGAAAATTCTCTCAAAATCCTGCAAAAATTTAAATTTTTATATGAAAAACTTGTTTTGCTCATATCTCCTAAACTATGCGTCCTAGAGCGAAAAGGAGCTTAATTCATGACCACCCCCCCAAAAATTGAAAATTCCTTCCAAATCTTGAAAAAATGTAAATTTTTATATGAAAAACTTGTTTTGCTCATATCTCCTAAACTATGCGTCCTAGAGCGAAAAGGAGCTTAATTCATGACCACCCCCAAAAAATCGAAAATTCCATCAAAATTCTGAAAAAATGGAAATTTTTATATGAAAAACTTGTTTTGCTCATATCTCCTAAACTATGCGTCCTAGAGCGAAAAGGAGCTTAATTCATGACCACCCCCAAAAAATCGAAAATTCCATCCAAATTCTGAAAAAATGGAAATTTTTATATGAAAAACTTGTTTTGCTCATATCTCCTAAACTATGCGTCCTAGAGCGAAAAGGAGCTTAATTCATGACCACCCTCAAAAAATCGAAAATTCCTTCAAAAACCTGAAAAAATTGAAATTTTTATATGAAAAACTTGTTTTGCTCATATCTCCTAAACTATGCGTCCTAGAGCGAAAAGGAGCTTAATTCATGACCACCCCCCAAAAATTGAAAATTCCATCAAAATCCTAAAGAAAATGACATTTTTATGTGAAAAACTTGTTTTGCTCATATCTCCTAAACTATGCGTCCTAGAGCGAAAAGGAGCTTAATTAATGACCACCCCCAAAAAATCGAAAATTCCATCCAAATTCTGAAAAAATGTAAATTTTTATATGAAAAATTTGTTTTGCTCATATCTCCTAAACTATGCGTCCTAGAGCGAAAAGGAGCTTAATTCATGACCACCCCCAAAAAATCGAAAATTCCATCCAAATTCTGAAAAAATGGAAATTTTTATATGAAAAACTTGTTTTGCTCATATCTCCTAAACTATGCGTCCTAGAGCGAAAAGGAGCTTAATTCATGACCACCCCCCAAAAATTGAAAATTCCATCAAAGTCCTGAAAAAAATTAAATTTTTATATGAAAAACTTGTTTTGCTCATATCTCCTAAACTATGCGTCCTAGAGCGAAAAGGAGCTTAATTTATGACCACCCCCAAAAAATCGAAAATTCTCTCAAAATCCTGCAAAAATTGAAATTTTTATATGAAAAACTTGTTTTGCTCATATCTCCTAAACTATGCGTCCTAGAGCGAAAAGGAGCTTAATTTATGACCACCCCCAAAAAATCGAAAATTCTCTCAAAATCCTGCAAAAATTGAAATTTTTATATGAAAAACTTGTTTTGCTCATATCTCCTAAACTATGCGTCCTAGAGCGAAAAGGAGCTTAATTCATGACCACCCCCAAAAAATCGAAAATTCCATCCAAATTCTGAAAAATGGAAATTTTTATATGAAAAACTTGTTTTGCTCATATCTCCTAAACTATGCGTCCTAGAGCAAAAAGGAGCTTTATTCATGACCACCCCCAAAAAATCGAAAATTCCTTCCAAATTTTGAAAAAAATTTAAATTTTAATATGAAAAACTTGTTTTGCTCGTATCTCCTAAACTATGCGTCCTACAGCGAAAAGGAGCTTAATTCATGACCACCCTCAAAAAATCGAAAATTCCTTCAAAATCCTGAAAAAATTGATATTTTTATATGAAAAACTTGTTTTGCTCATATCTCCTAAACAATGCGTCCTAGAACGAAAAGGAGCTTGATTCATGACCACCCCCCAAAAATTGAAAATTCCATCAAAATCCTAAAGAACATGACATTTTTATATGAAAAACTTGTTTTGCTCATATCTCCTAAACTATGCGTCCTAGAGCGAAAAGGAGCTTAATTCATGACCACCCCCAAAAAATCGAAAATTCCATCCAAATTCTGAAAAAATGGAAATTTTTAGATGAGAAACTTGTTTTGCTCATATCTCCTAAACTATGCGTTCTAGAGCGAAAAGGAGCTTAATTCATGACCACCCCCAAAAAATCGAAAATTCCATCCAAATTCTGAAAAAAATGGAAATTTTTATATGAAAGACTTGTATTGCTCATATCTCCTAAACTATACGTCCTAGAGCGAAAAGGAAAAAAAAAATCATGACCACCCCCAAAAAATCGAAAATTCCATCCAAATTCTGAAAAAAATGGAAATTTTTATATGAAAAACTTGTTTTGCTCATATCTCCTAAACTATGCGTCCTAGAGCGAAAAGGAGCTTACTTCATGACCACCCCCCAAAAATTGAAAATTCCATCAAAGTCCTGAAAAAAATTAAATTTTTATATGAAAAACTTGTTTTGCTCATATCTCCTAAACTATGCGTCCTAGAGCGAAAAGGAGCTTAATTCATGACCACCCCAAAAAATCGAAAATTCTCTCAAAATCCTGCAAAATTGAAATTTTTATATGAAAAACTTGTTTTGCTCATATCTCCTAAACTATGCGTCCTAGAGCGAAAAGGAGCTTAATTCATGACCACCCCCAAAAAATCGAAAATTCTCTCAAAATCCTGCAAAAATTGAAATTTTTATATGAAAAACTTGTTTTGCTCATATCTCCTAAACTATGCGTCCTAGAGCGAAAAGGAGCTTAATTCATGACCACCCCCAAAAAATCGAAAATTCCTTCCAAATCCTGAAAAAATTGAAATTTTTATATGAAAAACTTGTTTTGCTCATATCTCCTAAACTATGCGTCCTAGAGCGAAAAGGAGCTTAATTCATGACCACCCCCCCAAAAATTGAAAATTTCTTCCAAATCTTGAAAAAATGTAAATTTTTATATGAAAAACTTGTTTTGCTCATATCTCCTAAACTATGCGTCCTAGAGCGAAAAGGAGCTTAATTCATGACCACCCCAAAAAAATCGAAAATTCTCTCAAAATCCTGCAAAAATTGAAATTTTTATATGAAAAACTTGTTTTACTCATATCTCCTAAACTATGCGTCCTAGAGCGAAAAGGAGCTTAATTCATGACCACCCCCCCAAAAATTGAAAATTCCTTCCAAATCTTGAAAAAATGTAAATTTTTATATGAAAAACTTGTTTTGCTCATATCTCTTAAACTATGCGTCCTAGAGCGAAAAGGAGCTTAATTCATGACCACCCCCAAAAAATCGAAAATTTTCTCAAAATCCTGCAAAAATTGAAATTTTTATATGAAAAACTTGTTTTGCTCATATCTCCTAAACTATGCGTCCTAGAGCAAAAAGGAGCTTAATTCATGACCACCCCCCCCAAAAATTGAAAATTCCTCCCAAATCTTGAAAAAATGTAAATTTTTATATGAAAAACTTGTTTTGCTTATATCTCCTAAACTATGCGTCCTAGAGCGAAAAGGAGCTTAATTCATGACCACCCCCCAAAAAATCGAAAATTCCATCCAAATTCTGAAAAAATGGAAATTTTTATATGAAAAACTTGTTTTGCTCATATCTCCTAACCTATGCGTCCTAGAGCGAAAAGGAGCTTAATTCAGGACCACCCCCAAAAAATCGAAAATTCCATCCAAATTCTGAAAAAATGGAAATTTTTATATGAAAAACTTGTTTTGCTCATATCTCCTAAACTATGCGTCCTAGAGCGAAAAGGAGCTTAATTCATGACCACCCCCAAAAAATCGAAAATTCCATCCAAATTCTGAAAAAATGGAAATTTTTATATGAAAAACTTGTTTTGCTCATATCTCCTAAACTATGCGTCCTAGAGCGAAAAGGAGCTTAATTCATGACCACCCCCAAAAAATCGAAAATTCCTTCCAAATCTTGAAAAAAATTTAAATTTTAATATGAAAAACTTGTTTTGCTCATATCTCCTAAACTATGCGTCCTAAAGCGAAAAGGAGCTTTATTCATGACCACCCTCAAAAAATCGAAAATTCCTTCAAAATCCTGAAAAAATTGAAATTTTTATATGAAAAACTTGTTTTGCTCATATCTCCTAAACTATTCGTCCTAGAGCGAAAAGGAGCTTAATTCATGACCACCCCCAAAAAATCGAAAATTCCATCCAAATTCTGAAAAAATGGAAATTTTTATATGAAAAACTTGTTTTGCTCATATCTCCCAAACTATGCGTCCTAGAGCGAAAAGGAGCTTAATTCAGGACCACCTCCAAAAAATCGAAAATTCCATCAAAATTCTGAAAAAATGGAAATTTTTATATGAAAAACTTGTATTGCTCATAAAATTGAAAAACTTGTATTGCTCATAAAAAAAAAATTGAAATTTTTATATGAAAAACTTGTTTTGCTCATATCTCCTAAACTATGCGTCCTAGAGCGAAAAGGAGCTTAATTCATGACCACCCCCAAAAAATCGAAAATTCCATCCAAATTCTGAAAAAATGGAAATTTTTATATGAAAAACTTGTTTTGCTCATATCTTCTAAACTATGCGTCCTAGAGCGAAAAGGAGCTTAATTCATGACCACCTCCAAAAAATCGAAAATTCCATCCAAATTCTGAAAAAATGGAAATTTTTATATGAAAAACTTGTTTTGCTCATATCTCCTAAACTATGCGTCCTAGAGCGAAAAGGAGCTTAATTCATGACCACCCCCAAAAAATCGAAAATTCCTTCCAAATCTTGAAAAAAATTTAAATTTTAATATGAAAAACTTCTTTTGCTCATATCTCCTAAACTATGCGTCCTAAAGCGAAAAGGAGCTTAATTCATGACCACCCTCAAAAAATCGAAAATTCCTTCAAAATCCTGAAAAAATTGAAATTTTTATATGAAAAACTTGTTTTGCTCATATCTCCTAAACTATGCGTCCTAGAGCGAAAAGGAGCTTAATTCATGACCACCCCCCAAAAATTGAAAATTCCATCAAAATTCTGAAAAAATGGAAATTTTTATATGAAAAACTTGTTTTGCTCATATCTCCTAAACTATGCGTCCTAGAGCGAAAAGGAGCTTAATTCATGACCACCCCCAAAAAATCGAAAATTGCTTCCAAATCTTGAAAAAAATTTAAATTTTAATATGAAAAACTTCTTTTGCTCATATCTCCTAAACTATGCGTCCTAAAGCGAAAAGGAGCTTAATTCATGACCACCCTCAAAAAATCGAAAATTCCTTCAAAATCCTGAAAAAATTGAAATTTTTATATGAAAAACTTGTTTTGCTCATATCTCCTAAACTATGCGTCCTAAAGCGAAAAGGTGCTTAATTCATGACCACCCCCTAAAAATTGAAAATTCCATCAAAGTCCTGAAAAAATTTAAATTTTTATATGAAAAACTTGTTTTGCTCATATCTCCTAAACTATGCGTCCTAGAGCGAAAAGGAGCTTAATTCATGACCACCCCCAAAAAATCGAAAATTCTCTCAAAATCCTGCAAAAATTGAAATTTTTATATGAAAAACTTGTTTTGCTCATATCTCCTAAACTATGCGTCCTAGAGCGAAAAGGAGCTTAATTCATGACCACCCCCAAAAAATCGAAAATTCTCTCAAAATCCTGCAAAAATTGAAATTTTTATATGAAAAACTTGTTTTGCTCATATCTCCTAAACTATGCGTCCTAGAGCGAAAAGGAGCTTAATTCATAACCACCCCCAAAAATTGAAAATTCCCTCAAAATCCTGAAAAAATTGAAATTTTTGTATGAAAAACTTGTTTTGCTCATATCTCCTAAACTATGCGTCCTAGAGCGAAAAGGAGCTTAATTCATGACCACCCCCAAAAAATCGAAAATTCTCTCAAAATCCTGCAAAAATTGAAATTTTTATATGAAAAACTTGTTTTGCTCATATCTCCTAAACTATGCGTCCTAGAGCGAAAAGGAGCTTAATTCATGACCACCCCCCCAAAAATTGAAAATTCCTTCCAAATCTTGAAAAAATGTAAATTTTTATATGAAAAACTTGTTTTGCTCATATCTCCTAAACTATCCGTCCTAGAGCGAAAAGGAGCTTAACTCATAACCACCCCCAAAAATTGAAAATTCCCTCAAAATCCTGAAAAAATTTAAATTTTTGTATGAAAAACTTGTTTTGCTCATATCTCCTAAACTATGCGTCCTAGAGCGAAAAGAGCTTAATTCATGACCACCCCAAAAAATCGAAAATTCCTTCCAAATCTTGAAAAAAATTTAAATTTTAATATGAAAAACTTCTTTTGCTCATATCTCCTAAACTATGCGTCCTAAAGCGAAAAGGAGCTTAATTCATGACCACCCCCCAAAAATTGAAAATTCCATCAAAATTCTGAAAAAATGGAAATTTTTATATGAAAAACTTGTATTGCTCATAAAATTGAAAAACTTGTATTGCTCATAAAAAAAATTGAAATTTTTATATGAAAAACTTGTTTTGCTCATATCTCCTAAACTATGCGTCCTAGAGCGAAAAGGAGCTTAATTCATGACCAGCCCCAAAAAATCGAAAATTCCATCCAAATTCTGAAAAAATGGAAATTTTTATATGAAAAACTTGTTTTGCTCATATCTTCCAAACTATGCGTCCTAGAGCGAAAAGGAGCTTAATTTATGACCACCTCCAAAAAATCGAAAATTCCATCCAAATTCTGAAAAATGGAAATTTTTATATGAAAAACTTGTATTGCTCATATCTCCTAAACTATGCGTCCTAGAGCGAAAAGGAGCTTAATTCATGACCACCCCCAAAAATCGAAAATTCCTTCCAAATCTTGAAAAAAATTTAAATTTTAATATGAAAAACTTGTTTTGCTCATATCTCCTAAACTATGCGTCCTAAAGCGAAAAGGTGCTTAATTCATGACCACCCCCCAAAAATTGAAAATTCCATCAAAGTCCTGAAAAAATTTAAATTTTTATATGAAAAACTTGTTTTGCTCATATCTCCTAAACTATGCGTCCTAGAGCGAAAAGGACCTTAATTCATGACCAACCCCAAAAAATCAAAAATTCTCCAAAATCCTGCAAAAATTGAAATTTTTATATGAAAAACTTGTTTTGCTCATATCTCCTAAACTATGCGTCCTAGAGCGAAAAGGAGCTTAATTCATGACCACCCCCAAAAAATCGAAAATTCTCTCAAAATCCTGCAAAAATTGGAATTTTTATATGAAAGACTTGTATTGCTCATATCTCCTAAACTATACGTCCTAGAGCGAAAAGGAGCTTACTTCATGAACACCCCCCAAAAATTGAAAATTCCATCAAAGTCCTGAAAAAAATTAAATTTTTATATGAAAAACTTGTTTTGCTCATATCTCCTAAACTATGCGTCCTAGAGCGAAAAGGAGCTTAATTCATGACCACCCCCAAAAAATCGAAAATTCCATCCAAATTCTGAAAAAATGGAAATTTTTATATGAAAAACTTGTTTTGCTCATATCTCCTAAACTATGCGTCCTAGAGCGAAAAGGAGCTTAATTCATGACCACCCCCCAAAAATTGAAAATTCCATCAAAATTCTGAAAAAATGGAAATTTTTATATGAAAAACTTGTATTGCTCATATCTCCTAAACTATGCGTCCTAGAGCGAAAAGGAGCTTAATTCATGACCACCCCCAAAAATCGAAAATTCCTTCCAAATCTTGAAAAAAATTTAAATTTTAATATGAAAAACTTGTTTTGCTCATATCTCCTAAACTATGCGTCCTAGAGCGAAAAGGTGCTTAATTCATGACCACCCCCCAAAAATTGAAAATTCCATCAAAGTCCTGAAAAAATTTAAATTTTTATATGAAAAACTTGTTTTGCTCATATCTCCTAAACTATGCGTCCTAGAGCGAAAAGGACCTTAATTCATGACCAACCCCAAAAAATCAAAAATTCTCCAAAATCCTGCAAAAATTGAAATTTTTATATGAAAAACTTGTTTTGCTCATATCTCCTAAACTATGCGTCCTAGAGCGAAAAGGAGCTTAATTCATGACCACCCCCAAAAAATCGAAAATTCTCTCAAAATCCTGCAAAAATTGAAATTTTTATATGAAAGACTTGTATTGCTCATATCTCCTAAACTATACGTCCTAGAGCGAAAAGGAGCTTAATTCATGACCACCCCCAAAAAATCGAAAATTCCATCCAAATTCTGAAAAAATGGAAATTTTTATATGAAAAACTTGTTTTGCTCATATCTCCTAAACTATGCGTCCTAGAGCGAAAAGGAGCTTACTTCATGACCACCCCCCAAAAATTGAAAATTCCATCAAAGTCCTGAAAAAAATTAAATTTTTATAGGAAAAACTTGTTTTGCTCATATCCCCTAAACTATGCGTCCTAGAGCGAAAAGGAGCTTAATTCATGACCACCCCCAAAAAATCGAAAATTCTCTCAAAATCCTGCATTCATGACCACCCCCCAAATTGAAATTTTTATATGAAAAACTTGTTTTGCTCATATCTCCTAAACTATGCGTCCTAGAGCGAAAAGGAGCTTAATTCATGACCACCCCCAAAAAATCGAAAATTCTCTCAAAATCCTGCAAAAATTGAAATTTTTATATGAAAAACTTGTTTTGCTCATATCTCCTAAACTATGCGTCCTAGAGCGAAAAGGAGCCTAATTCATGACCACCCCCAAAAAATCGAAAATTCCATCCAAATTCTGATAATATGGAAATTTTTATATGAAAAACTTGTTTTGCTCATATCTCCTAAACTATGCGTCCTAGAGCGAAAAAGAGCTTAATTCATGACCACCCCCAAAAAATCGAAAATTCTATCAAAATCCTGCAAAAATTGAAATTTTTATATGAAAAACTTGTTTTGCTCATATCTTCTAAACTATGCGTCCTAGAGCGAAAAGGAGCTTAATTCATGACCACCCCCAAAAAATCGAAAATTCTCTCAAAATCCTGCAAAAATTGAAATTTTTATATGAAAAACTTGTTTTGCTCATATCTCCTAAACTATGCGTCCTAGAGCGAAAAGGAGCTTAATTCATGACCACCCCCCCAAAAATTGAAAATTCCTTCCAAATCTTGAAAAAATGTAAATTTTTATATGAAAAACTTGTTTTGCTCATATCTCCTAAACTATGCGTCCTAGAGCGAAAAGGAGCTTAATTCATGACCACCCCCAAAAAATCGAAAATTCTCTCAAAATCCTGCAAAAATTGAAATTTTTATATGAAAAACTTGTTTTGCTCATATCTCCTAAACTATGCGCCCTAGAGCGAAAAGGAGCTTAATTCATGACCACCCCCAAAAAATCGAAAATTCCATCCAAATTCTGAAAATATGGAAATTTTTATATTAAGAACTTGTTTTGCTCATATCTCCTAAACTATGCGTCCTAGAGCGAAAAGGAGCTTAATTCATGACCACCCCCAAAAAATCGAAAATTCCTTCAAAATCCTGAAAAAATTGAAATTTTTATATGAAAAATTTGTTTTGCTCATATCTCCTAAACTATGCGTCCTAGAGCGAAAAGGAGCTTATTTCATGACCACCCCACCAAAAATTGAAAATTCCTTCCAAATCTTGAAAAAATGTAAATTTTTATATGAAAAACTTGTTTTGCTCATATCTCCTAAACTATGCGTCCTAGAGCGAAAAGGAGCTTAATTCATGACCACCCCCCAAAAATTGAAAATTCCATCTTAATCTTGAAAAAATTTAAATTTTTGTATGAAAAACTTGTTTTGCTCATATCTCCTAAACTATGCGTCCTAGAGCGAAAAGGAGCTTAATTCATGACCACCCCCAAAAAATCGAAAATTCTCTCAAAATCCTGCAAAAATTGAAATTTTTATATGAAAAACTTGTTTTGCTCATATCTCCTAAACTATGCGTCCTAGAGCGAAAAGGAGCTTAATTCATGACCACCCCCAAAAAATCGAAAATTCTCTCAAAATCCTGCAAAAATTGAAATTTTTATATGAAAAACTTGTTTTGCTCATATCTCCTAAACTATGCGTCCTAGAGCGAAAAGGAGCTTAATTCATGACCACCCCCCAAAAATTGAAAATTCCCTCAAAATCCTGAAAAAATTGAAATTTTTGTATGAAAAACTTGTTTTGCTCATATCTCCTAAACTATGCGTCCTAGAGCGAAAAGGAGCTTAATTCATGACCACCCCCAAAAAATCGAAAATTCTCTCAAAATCCTGCAAAAATTGAAATTTTTATATGAAAAACTTGTTTTGCTCATATCTCCTAAACTATGCGTCCTAGAGCGAAAAGGAGCTTAATTCATGACCACCCCCAAAAAATCGAAAATTCTCTCAAAATCCTGCAAAAATTGAAATTTTTATATGAAAAACTTGTTTTGCTCATATCTCCTAAACTATGCGTCCTAGAGCGAAAAGGAGCTTAATTCATGACCACCCCCCCAAAAATTGAAAATTCCTTCCAAATCTTGAAAAAATGTAAATTTTTATATGAAAAACTTGTTTTGCTCATATCTCCTAAACTATCCGTCCTAGAGCAAAAAGGAGCTTAACTCATAACCACCCCCAAAAATTGAAAATTCCCTCAAAATCCTGAAAAAATTTAAATTTTTGTATGAAAAACTTGTTTTGCTCATATCTCCTAAACTATGCGTCCTAGAGCGAAAAGAGCTTAATTCATGACCACCCCAAAAAATCGAAAATTCCTTCCAAATCTTGAAAAAAATTTAAATTTTAATATGAAAAACTTCTTTTGCTCATATCTCCTAAACTATGCGTCCTAAAGCGAAAAGGAGCTTAATTCATGACCACCCTCAAAAAATCGAAAATTCCTTCAAAATCCTGAAAAAATTGAAATTTTTATATGAAAAACTTGTTTTGCTCATATCTCCTAGACTATGCGTCCTAGAGCGAAAATGAGCTTAATTCATGACCACCCCCCAAAAATTGAAAATTCCATCAAAATTCTGAAAAAATGGAAATTTTTATATGAAAAACTTGTATTGCTCATAAAATTGAAAAACTTGAATTGCTCATAAAAAAAAATTGAAATTTTTATATGAAAAACTTGTTTTGCTCATATCTCCTAAACTATGCGTCCTAGAGCGAAAAGGAGCTTAATTCATGACCAGCCCCAAAAAATCGAAAATTCCATCCAAATTCTGAAAAAATTGAAATTTTTATATGAAAAACTTGTTTTGCTCATATCTTCCAAACTATGCGTCCTAGAGCGAAAAGGAGCTTAATTCATGACCACCTCCAAAAAATCGAAAATTCCATCCAAATTCTGAAAAAATTGAAATTTTTATATGAAAAACTTGTTTTGCTCATATCTCCTAAACTATGCGTCCTAGAGCGAAAAGGAGCTTAATTCATGACCACCCCCCAAAAATTGAAAATTCCATCAAAATTCTGAAAAAATGGAAATTTTTATATGAAAAACTTGTATTGCTCATATCTCCTAAACTATGCGTCCTAGAGCGAAAAAGAGCTTAATTCATGACCACCCCCAAAAATCGAAAATTCCTTCCAAATCTTGAAAAAAATTTAAATTTTAATATGAAAAACTTGTTTTGCTCATATCTCCTAAACTATGCGTCCTAAAGCGAAAAGGTGCTTAATTCATGACCACCCCCCAAAAATTGAAAATTCCATCAAAGTCCTGAAAAAATTTAAATTTTTATATGAAAAACTTGTTTTGCTCATATCTCCTAAACTATGCGTCCTAGAGCGAAAAGGACCTTAATTCATGACCAACCCCAAAAAATCAAAAATTCTCCAAAATCCTGCAAAAATTGAAATTTTTATATGAAAAACTTGTTTTGCTCATATCTCCTAAACTATGCGTCCTAGAGCGAAAAGGAGCTTAATTCATGACCACCCCCAAAAAATCGAAAATTCTCTCAAAATCCTGCAAAAATTGAAATTTTTATATGAAAGACTTGTATTGCTCATATCTCCTAAACTATACGTCCTAGAGCGAAAAGGAGCTTACATCATGACCACCCCCCAAAAATTGAAAATTCCATCAAAGTCCTGAAAAAAATTAAATTTTTATATGAAAAACTTGTTTTGCTCATATCTCCTAAACTATGCGTCCTAGAGCGAAAAGGAGCTTAATTCATGACCACCCCCAAAAAATCGAAAATTCCATCCAAATTCTGAAAAAATGGAAATTTTTATATGAAAAACTTGTTTTGCTGATATCTCCTAAACTATGCGTCCTAGAGCGAAAAGGAGCTTAATTCATGACCACCCCCCAAAAATTGAAAATTCCATCAAAATTCTGAAAAAATGGAAATTTTTATATGAAAAACTTGTATTGCTCATATCTCCTAAACTATGCGTCCTAGAGCGAAAAGGAGCTTAATTCATGACCACCCCCAAAAATGGAAATACCTTCCAAATCTTGAAAAAAATTTAAATTTTAATATGAAAAACTTGTTTTGCTCATATCTCCTAAACTATGCGTCCTAAAGCGAAAAGGTGCTTAATTCATGACCACCCCCCAAAAATTGAAAATTCCATCAAAGTCCTGAAAAAATTTAAATTTTTATATGAAAAACTTGTTTTGCTCATATCTCCTAAACTATGCGTCCTAGAGCGAAAAGGACCTTAATTCATGACCAACCCCAAAAAATCAAAAATTCTCCAAAATCCTGCAAAAATTGAAATTTTTATATGAAAAACTTGTTTTGCTCATATCTCCTAAACTATGCGTCCTAGAGCGAAAAGGAGCTTAATTCATGACCACCCCCAAAAAATCGAAAATTCTCTCAAAATCCTGCAACAATTGAAATTTTTATATGAAAGACTTGTATTGCTCATATCTCCTAAACTATACGTCCTAGAGCGAAAAGGAGCTTACTTCATGACCACCCCCCAAAAATTGAAAATTCCATCAAAGTCCTGAAAAAAATTAAATTTTTATATGAAAAACTTGTTTTGCTCATATCTCCTAAACTATGCGTCCTAGAGCGAAAAGGAGCTTAATTCATGACCACCCCCAAAAAATCGAAAATTCCATCCAAATTCTGAAAAAATGGAAATTTTTATATGAAAAACTTGTTTTGCTCATATCTCCTAAACTATGCGTCCTAGAGCGAAAAGGAGCTTACTTCATGACCACCCCCCAAAAATTGAAAATTCCATCAAAGTCCTGAAAAAAATTAAATTCTTATATGAAAAACTTGTTTTGCTCATATCCCCTAAACTATGCGTCCTAGAGCGAAAAGGAGCTTAATTCATGACCACCCCCAAAAAATCGAAAATTCTCTCAAAATCCTGCATTCATGACCACCCCCCAAATTGAAATTTTTATATGAAAAACTTGTTTTGCTCATATCTCCTAAACTATGCGTCCTAGAGCGAAAAGGAGCTTAATTCATGACCACCCCCAAAAAATCGAAAATTCTCTCAAAATCCTGCAAAAATTTAAATTTTTATATGAAAAACTTGTTTTGCTCATATCTCCTAAACTATGCGTCCTAGAGCGAAAAGGAGCCTAATTCATGACCACCCCCAAAAAATCGAAAATTCCATCCAAATTCTGAAAATATGGAAATTTTTATATGAAAAACTTGTTTTGCTCATATCTCCTAAACTATGCGTCCTAGAGCGAAAAAGAGCTTAATTCATGACCACCCCCAAAAAATCGAAAATTCCATCCAAATTCTGAAAATATGGAAATTTTTATATTAAGAACTTGTTTTGCTCATATCTCCTAAACTATGCGTCCTAGAGCGAAAAGGAGCTTAATTCATGACCACCCCCAAAAAATCGAAAATTCCTTCAAAATCCTGAAAAAATTGAAATTTTTATATGAAAAATTTGTTTTGCTCATATCTCCTAAACTATGCGTCCTAGAGCGAAAAGGAGCTTATTTCATGACCACCCCACCAAAAATTGAAAATTCCTTCCAAATCTTGAAAAAATGTAAATTTTTATATGAAAAACTTGTTTTGCTCATATCTCCTAAACTATGCGTCCTAGAGCGAAAAGGAGCTTAATTCATGACCACCCCCCAAAAATTGAAAATTCCATCTTAATCTTGAAAAAATTTAAATTTTTGTATGAAAAACTTGTTTTGCTCATATCTCCTAAACTATGCGTCCTAGAGCGAAAAGGAGCTTAATTCATGACCACCCCCAAAAAATCGAAAATTCTCTCAAAATCCTGCAAAAATTGAAATTTTTATATGAAAAACTTGTTTTGCTCATATCTCCTAAACTATGCGTCCTAGAGCGAAAAGGAGCTTAATTCATGACCACCCCCAAAAAATCGAAAATTCTCTCAAAATCCTGCAAAAATTGAAATTTTTATATGAAAAACTTGTTTTGCTCATATCTCCTAAACTATGCGTCCTAGAGCGAAAAGGAGCTTAATTCATGACCACCCCCCAAAAATTGAAAATTCCTTCCAAATCTTGAAAAAATGTAAATTTTTATATGAAAAACTTGTTTTGCTCATATCTCCTAAACTATGCGTCCTAGAGCGAAAAGGAGCTTAATTCATGACCACCCCAAAAAAAATCGAAAATTCTCTCAAAATCCTGCAAAAATTGAAATTTTTATATGAAAAACTTGTTTTGCTCATATCTCCTAAACTATGCGTCCTAGAGCGAAAAGGAGCTTAATTCATGACCACCCCCCCAAAAATTGAAAATTCCTTCCAAATCTTGAAAAAATGTAAATTTTTATATGAAAAACTTGTTTTGCTCATATCTCCTAAACTATGCGTCCTAGTTTAGGAGATATCCTGCAACAATTGAAATTTTTATATGAAAGACTTGTATTGCTCATATCTCCTAAACTATACGTCCTAGAGCGAAAAGGAGCTTACTTCATGACCACCCCCCAAAAATTGAAAATTCCATCAAAGTCCTGAAAAAAATTAAATTTTTATATGAAAAACTTGTTTTGCTCATATCTCCTAAACTATGCGTCCTAGAGCGAAAAGGAGCTTAATTCATGACCACCCCCAAAAAATCGAAAATTCCATCCAAATTCTGAAAAAATGGAAATTTTTATATGAAAAACTTGTTTTGCTCATATCTCCTAAACTATGCGTCCTAGAGCGAAAAGGAGCTTACTTCATGACCACCCCCCAAAAATTGAAAATTCCATCAAAGTCCTGAAAAAAATTAAATTTTTATATGAAAAACTTGTTTTGCTCATATCCCCTAAACTATGCGTCCTAGAGCGAAAAGGAGCTTAATTCATGACCACCCCCAAAAAATCGAAAATTCTCTCAAAATCCTGCATTCATGACCACCCCCCAAATTGAAATTTTTATATGAAAAACTTGTTTTGCTCATATCTCCTAAACTATGCGTCCTAGAGCGAAAAGGAGCTTAATTCATGACCACCCCCAAAAAATCGAAAATTCTCTCAAAATCCTGCAAAAATTTAAATTTTTATATGAAAAACTTGTTTTGCTCATATCTCCTAAACTATGCGTCCTAGAGCGAAAAGGAGCCTAATTCATGACCACCCCCAAAAAATCGAAAATTCCATCCAAATTCTGAAAATATGGAAATTTTTATATGAAAAACTTGTTTTGCTCATATCTCCTAAACTATGCGTCCTAGAGCGAAAAAGAGCTTAATTCATGACCACCCCCAAAAAATCGAAAATTCCATCCAAATTCTGAAAATATGGAAATTTTTATATTAAGAACTTGTTTTGCTCATATCTCCTAAACTATGCGTCCTAGAGCGAAAAGGAGCTTAATTCATGACCACCCCCAAAAAATCGAAAATTCCTTCAAAATCCTGAAAAAATTGAAATTTTTATATGAAAAATTTGTTTTGCTCATATCTCCTAAACTATGCGTCCTAGAGCGAAAAGGAGCTTATTTCATGACCACCCCACCAAAAATTGAAAATTCCTTCCAAATCTTGAAAAAATGTAAATTTTTATATGAAAAACTTGTTTTGCTCATATCTCCTAAACTATGCGTCCTAGAGCGAAAAGGAGCTTAATTCATGACCACCCCCCAAAAATTGAAAATTCCATCTTAATCTTGAAAAAATTTAAATTTTTGTATGAAAAACTTGTTTTGCTCATATCTCCTAAACTATGCGTCCTAGAGCGAAAAGGAGCTTAATTCATGACCACCCCCAAAAAATCGAAAATTCTCTCAAAATCCTGCAAAAATTGAAATTTTTATATGAAAAACTTGTTTTGCTCATATCTCCTAAACTATGCGTCCTAGAGCGAAAAGGAGCTTAATTCATGACCACCCCCAAAAAATCGAAAATTCTCTCAAAATCCTGCAAAAATTGAAATTTTTATATGAAAAACTTGTTTTGCTCATATCTCCTAAACTATGCGTCCTAGAGCGAAAAGGAGCTTAATTCATGACCACCCCCCAAAAATTGAAAATTCCTTCCAAATCTTGAAAAAATGTAAATTTTTATATGAAAAACTTGTTTTGCTCATATCTCCTAAACTATGCGTCCTAGAGCGAAAAGGAGCTTAATTCATGACCACCCCAAAAAAAATCGAAAATTCTCTCAAAATCCTGCAAAAATTGAAATTTTTATATGAAAAACTTGTTTTGCTCATATCTCCTAAACTATGCGTCCTAGAGCGAAAAGGAGCTTAATTCATGACCACCCCCCCAAAAATTGAAAATTCCTTCCAAATCTTGAAAAAATGTAAATTTTTATATGAAAAACTTGTTTTGCTCATATCTCCTAAACTATGCGTCCTAGAGCGAAAAGGAGCTTAATTCATGACCACCCCCCAAAAATTGAAAATTCCATCAAAGTCCTGAAAAAAATTAAATTTTTACATGAAAAACTTGTTTTGCTCATATCTCCTAAACTATGCGTCCTAGAGCGAAAAGGAGCTTAATTCATGACCACCCCCCAAAGATTGAAAATTCCATCCAAATCTTGAAAAAATTTAAATTTTTATATGAAAAACTTGTATTGCTCATATCTCCTAAACTATGCGTCCTAGAGCGAAAAGGAGCTTAATTCATGACCACCCCCAAAAAATCGAAAATTCCATCCAAATTCTGAAAAAATGGAAATTTTTATATGAAAAACTTGTTTTGCTCATATCTCCTAAACAATGCGTCCTAGAGCGAAGAGGAGCTTAATTGTTTTGCTCATATCTCCTAAACTATGCGTCCTAGAGCGAAAAGGAGCTTAATTCATGACCACCCCCAAAAAATCGAAAATTCCATCCAAATTCTGAAAAAATGGAAATTTTTATATGAAAAACTTGTTTTGCTCATATCTCCTAAACTATGCGTCCTAGAGCGAAAAGGAGCTTAATTCAGGACCACCCTCAAAAAATCGAAAATTCCATCCAAATTCTGAAAAAATGGAAATTTTTATATGAAAAACTTGTTTTGCTCATATCTCCCAAACTATGCGTCCTAGAGCGAAAAGGAGCTTAATTCATGACCACCCCCCCAAAAATTGAAAATTCCTTCCAAATCTTGAAAAAATGTAAATTTTTATATGAAAAACTTGTTTTGCTCATATCTCCTAAACTATGCTTCCTAGAGCGAAAAGGAGCTTAATTCATAACCACCCCCAAAAATTGAAAATTCCCTCAAAATCCTGAAAAAATTGAAATTTTTGTATGAAAAACTTGTTTTGCTCATATCTCCTAAACTATGCGTCCTAGAGCGAAAAGGAGCTTAATTCATGACCACCCCCAAAAAATCGAAAATTCTCTCAAAATCCTGCAAAAATTGAAATTTTTATATGAAAAACTTGTTTTGCTCATATCTCCTAAACTATGCGTCCTAGAGCGAAAAGGAGCTTAATTCATAACCACCCCCCAAAAATTGAAAATTCCATCAAAGTCCTGAAAAAAATTTAAATTTTTATATGAAAAACTTGTTTTGCTCATATCTCCTAAACTATGCGTCCTAGAGCGAAAAGGAGCTTAATTCATGACCACCCCCAAAAAATCGAAAATTCTCTCAAAATCCTGCAAAAATTGAAATTTTTATATGAAAAACTTGTTTTGCTCATATCTCCTAAACTATGCGTCCTAGAGCGAAAAGGAGCTTAATTCATGACCACCCCCCCAAAAATTGAAAATTCCTTCCAAATCTTGAAAAAATGTAAATTTTTATATTAAAAACTTGTTTTGCTCATATCTCCAAACTATGCGTCCTAGAGCGAAAAGGAGCTTAATTCATGACCACCCCCAAAAAATCGAAAATTCTCTCAAAATCCTGCAAAAATTGAAATTTTTATATGAAAAACTTGTTTTGCTCATATCTCCTAAACTATGCGTCCTAGAGCGAAAAGGAGCTTAATTCATGACCACCCCCCCAAAAATTGAAAATTCCTTCCAAATCTTGAAAAAATGTAAATTTTTATATGAAAAACTTGTTTTGCTCATATCTCCTAAACTATGCGTCCTAGAGCGAAAAGGAGCTTAATTCATGACCACCCTCAAAAAATCGAAAATTCCTTCAAAATCCTGAAAAAATTGAAATTTTTATATGAAAAACTTGTTTTGCTCATATCTCCTAAACTATGCGTCCTAGAGCGAAAAGGAGCTTAATTCATGACCACCCCCCAAAAATTGAAAATTCCATCAAAATTCTGAAAAAATGGAAATTTTTATATGAAAAACTTATATTGCTCATATCTCCTAAACTATGCGTCCTAGAGCGAAAAGGAGCTTAATTCATGACCACCCCCAAAAATCGAAAATTCCTTCCAAATCTTGAAAAAAATTTAAATTTTAATATGAAAAACTTGTTTTGCTCATATCTCCTAAACTATGCGTCCTAAAGCGAAAAGTTGCTTAATTCATGACCACCCCCCAAAAATTGAAAATTCCATCAAAGTCCTGAAAAAATTTAAATTTTTGTATGAAAAACTTGTTTTGCTCATATCTCCTAAACTATGCGTCCTAGAGCGAAAAGGAGCTTAATTCATGACCACCCCCCCAAAAATTGAAAATTCCTTCCAAATCTTGAAAAAATGTAAATTTTTATATGAAAAACTTGTTTTGCTCATATCTCCTTAACTATGCGTCCTAGAGCGAAAAGGAGCTTAACTCATAACCACCCCCAAAAATTGAAAATTCCCTCAAAATCCTGAAAAAATTGAAATTTTTGTATGAAAAACTTGTTTTGCTCATATCTCCTAAACTATGCGTCCTAGAGCGAAAAGGAGCTTAATTCATGACCACCCCCCAAAAATTGAAAATTCCATCAAAATTCTGAAAAAATGGAAATTTTTATATGAAAAACTTGTATTGCTCATATCTCCTAAACTATGCGTCCTAGAGCGAAAAGGAGCTTAATTCATGACCACCCCCAAAAAATCGAAAATTCCTTCCAAATCTTGAAAAAAATTTAAATTATTAATATGAAAAACTTGTTTTGCTCATATCTCCTAAACTATGCGTCCTAAAGCGAAAAGGTGCTTAATTCATGACCACCCCCCAAAAATTGAAAATTCCATCAAAGTCCTGAAAAAATTTAAATTTTTGTATGAAAAACTTGTTTTGCTCATATCTCCTAAACTATGCGTCCTAGAGCGAAAAGGAGCTTAATTCATGACCACCCCCAAAAAATTGAAAATTCTCTCAAAATCCTGCAAAAATTGAAATTTTTATATGAAAAACTTGTTTTGCTCATATCTCCTAAACTATGCGTCCTAGAGCGAAAAGGATCTTAATTCATAACCACCCCCAAAAATTGAAAATTCCCTCAAAATCCTGAAAAAATTGAAATTTTTGTATGAAAAACTTGTTTTGCTCATATCTCGTAAACTATGATTCCTAGAGCGAAAAGGAGCTTAATTCATGACCACCCCCAATCTAAAATTCCATCCAAATTCTGAAAAAAATGGAAATTTTTAGATGAAAAACTTGTTTTGCTCATATCTCCTAATCAATGCGTCCTACAGCGAAGAGGAGCTTAATTCATGACACCTCCAAAAAATCGAAAATTCCATCCAAATTCTGAAAAAATGGAAATTTTTATATGAAAAACTTGTTGTGCTCATATCTCCTAAACTATGCGTCCTAGAGCGAAAAGGAGCTTAATTCATGACCACCCCCAAAAAATCGCAAATTCTCTCAAAATCCTGCAAAAATTGAAATTTTTATATAAAAACCTGTTTTGCTCATATCTCCTAAACTATGCGTCCTAGAGCGAAAAGGAGCTTAATTCATGACCACCCCTAAAAAATCGAAAATTCTCTCAAAATCCTGCAAAAATTGAAATTTTTATATGAAAAACTTGTTTTGCTCATATCTCCTAAACTATGCGTCCTAGAGCGAAAAGGAGCTTAATTCATAACCACCCCCCAAAAATTGAAAATTCCATCAAAGTCCTGAAAAAAATTTAAATTTTTATATGAAAAACTTGTTTTGCTCATATCTCCTAAACTATGCGTCCTAGAGCGAAAAGGAGCTTAATTCATGACCACCCCCAAAAAATCGAAAATTCTCTCAAAATCCTGCAAAAATTTAAATTTTTATATGAAAAACTTGTATTGCTCATATCTCCTAAACTATGCGTCCTAGAGCGAAAAGGAGCTTAATTCATGACCACCCCCAAAAAATCGAAAATTCTCTCAAAATCCTGCAAAAATTTAAATTTTTATATGAAAAACTTGTTTTGCTCATATCTCCTAAACTATGCGTCCTAGAGCGAAAAGGAGCTTAATTCATGACCACCCCCAAAAAATCTAAAATTCCATCCAAATTCTGAAAAAATTGAAATTTTTATATGAAAAACTTGTTTTGCTCATATCTCCTAAACTATGCGTCCTTGTTTTGCTCATATCTCCTAATCAATGCGTCCTACAGCGAAGAGGAGCTTAATTCATGACACCTCCAAAAAATCGAAAATTCCATCCAAATTCTGACAAAATGGAAATTTTTATATGAAAAACTTGTTTTGCTCATATCTCCTAAACTATGCGTCCTAGAGCGAAAAGGAGCTTAATTCATGACCACCCCCAAAAAATCGAAAATTCTCTCAAAATCCTGCAAAAATTGAAATTTTTATATGAAAAACTTGTTTTGCTCATATCTCCTAAACTATGCGTCCTAGAGCGAAAAGGAGCTTAATTCATGACCACCCCCAAAAAATCGAAAATTCCATCCAAATTCTGCAAAAATGGAGATTTTTATATGAAAAACTTGTTTTGCTCATATCTCCTAAACTATGCGTCCTAGAGCGAAAAGGAGCTTAATTCATGACCACCCCCAAAAAATCGAAAATTCTCTCAAAATCCTGCAAAAATTGAAATTTTTATATGAAAAACTTGTTTTGCTCATATCTCCTAAACTATGCGTCCTAGAGCGAAAAGGAGCTTAATTCATGACCACCCCCCCAAAAATTGAAAATTCCTTCCAAATCTTGAAAAAATTTAAATTTTTATATGAAAAACTTGTTTTGCTCATATCTCCTAAACAATGCGTCCTAGAGCGAAGAGGAGCTTAATTCATGACCACCTCCAAAAAATCGAAAATTCCATCCAAATTCTGAAAAAATGGAAATTTTTATATGAAAAACTTGTTTTGCTCATATCTCCCAAACTATGCGTCCTAGAGCGAAAAGGAGCTTAATTCATAACCACCCCCAAAAATTGAAAATTCCCTCAAAATCCTGAAAAAATTGAAATTTTTGTATGAAAAACTTGTTTTGCTCATATCTCCTAAACTATGCGTCCTAGAGCGAAAAGGAGCTTAATTCATGACCACCCCCAAAAAATCGAAAATTCTCTCAAAATACTGCAAAAATTGAAATTTTTATATGAAAAACTTGTCTTGCTCATATCTCTTAAACTATGCGTCCTAGAGCGAAAAGGAGCTTAATTCATGACCACCCCCAAAAAATCTAAAATTTTCTCAAAAATTGAAATTTTTATATGAAAAACTTGTTTTGCTCATATCTCCTAAACTATGCGTCCTAGAGCGAAAAGGAGCTTAATTCATGACCACCCCCAAAAAATCGAAAATTCCATCCAAATTCTGAAAAAATGGAAATTTTTATATGAAAAACTTGTTTTGCTCCTAAACAATGCGTCCTAGAGCGAAGAGGAGCTTAATTCATGACCACCCCCAAAAATTGAAAATTCCCTCAAAATCCTGAAAAAATTGAAATTTTTGTATGAAAAACTTGTTTTGCTCATATCTCGTAAACTATGATTCCTAGAGCGAAAAGGAGCTTAATTCATGACCACCCCCAAAAAATCGAAAATTCCATCCAAATTCTGAAAAAAATGGAAATTTTTAGATGAAAAACTTGTTTTGCTCATATCTCCTAATCAATGCGTCCTACAGCGAAGAGGAGCTTAATTAATGACACCTCCAAAAAATCGAAAATTCCATCCAAATTCTGAAAAAATGGAAATTTTTATATGAAAAACTTGTTTTGCTCATATCTCCTAAACTATGCGTCCTAGAGCGAAAAGGAGCTTAATTCATGACCACCCCCCCAAAAATTGAAAATTCCTTCCAAATCTTGAAAAAATGTAAATTTTTATATGAAAAACTTGTTTTGCTCATATCTCCTAAACTATGCGTCCTAGAGCGAAAAGGAGCTTAATTCATGACCACCCCCAAAAAATCGAAAATTCTCTCAAAATCCTGCAAAAATTGAAATTTTTATATGAAAAACTTGTTTTGCTCATATCTCCTAAACTATGCGTCCTAGAGCGAAAAGGAGCTTAATTCATGACCACCCCCAAAAAATCGAAAATTCCATCCAAATTCTGCAAAAATGGAGATTTTTATATGAAAAACTTGTTTTGCTCATATCTCCTAAACTATGCGTCCTAGAGCGAAAAGGAGCTTAATTCATGACCACCCCCAAAAAATCGAAAATTCTCTCAAAATCCTGCAAAAATTGAAATTTTTATATGAAAAACTTGTTTTGCTCATATCTCCTAAACTATGCGTCCTAGAGCGAAAAGGAGCTTAATTCATGACCACCCCCCCAAAAATTGAAAATTCCTTCCAAATCTTGAAAAAATGTAAATTTTTATATGAAAAACTTGTTTCGCTCATATCTCCTAAACTATGCGTCCTAGAGCGAAAAGGAGCTTAATTCATGACCACCCCCCAAAAATTGAAAATTCCATCCAAATCTTGAAAAAATTTAAATTTTTATATGAAAAACTTGTATTGCTCATATCTCCTAAACTATGCGTCCTAGAGCGAAAAGGAGCTTAATTCATGGCCACCTCCAAAAAATCGAAAATTCCATCCAAATTCTGAAAAAATGGAAATTTTTATATGAAAAACTTGGTTTGCTCATATCTCCTAAACTATGCGTCCTAGAGCGAAAAGGAGCTTAATTCATGACCACCCCCAAAAAATCGAAAATTCTCTCAAAATACTGCAAAAATTGAAATTTTTATATGAAAAACTTGTTTTGCTCATATCTCTTAAACTATGCGTCCTAGAGCGAAAAGGAGCTTAATTCATGACCACCCCCAAAAAATCGAAAATTTTCTCAAAAATTGAAATTTTTATATGAAAAACTTGTTTTGCTCATATCTCCTAAACTATGCGTCCTAGAGCGAAAAGGAGCTTAATTCATGACCACCCCCAAAAAATCGAAAATTCCATCCAAATTCTGAAAAAATGGAAATTTTTATATGAAAAACTTGTTTTGCTCCTAAACAATGCGTCCTAGAGCGAAGAGGAGCTTAATTCATGACCACCTCCAAAAAATCGAAAATTCCATCCAAATTCTGAAAAAATGGAAATTTTTATATGAAAAACTTGTTTTGCTCATATCTCCTAAACTATGCGTCCTAGAGCGAAAAGGAGCTTAATTCATGACCACCCCCAAAAAATCGAAAATTCCATCCAAATTCTGAAAAAATGGAAATTTTTATATGAAAAACTTGTTTTGCTCATATCTCCTAAACTATGCGTCCTAGAGCGAAAAGGATCTTAATTCAGGACCACCCTCAAAAAATCGAAAATTCCATCCAAATTCTGAAAAAATGTAAATTTTTATATGAAAAACTTGTTTTGCTCATATCTCCTAAACTATGCGTCCTAGAGCGAAAAGGAGCTTAATTCATGACCACCCCCAAAAAATCGAAAATTCTCTCAAAATCCTGCAAAAATTGAAATTTTTATATGAAAAACTTGTTTTGCTCATATCTCCTAAACTATGCGTCCTAGAGCGAAAAGGAGCTTAATTCATGACCACCCCCAAAAAATCGAAAATTCCTTCCAAATCTTGAAAAAATGTAAATTTTTATATGAAAAACTTGTTTTGCTCATATCTCCAAACTATGCGTCCTAGAGCGAAAAGGAGCTTAATTCATGACCACCCCCAAAAAATCGAAAATTCTCTCAAAATCCTGCAAAAATTGAAATTTTTATATGAAAAACTTGTTTTGCTCATATCTCCTAAACTATGCGTCCTAGAGCGAAAAGGAGCTTAATTCATGACCACCCCCCCAAAAATTGAAAATTCCTTCCAAATCTTGAAAAAATGTAAATTTTTATATGAAAAACTTGTTTTGCTCATATCTCCTAAACTATGCGTCCTAGAGCGAAAAGGAGCTTAACTCATAACCACCCCCAAAAATTGAAAATTCCCTCAAAATCCTGAAAAAATTGAAATTTTTGTATGAAAAACTTGTTTTGCTCATATCTCCTAAACTATGCGTCCTAGAGCGAAAAGGAGCTTAATTCATGACCACCCCCAAAAAATCGAAAATTCCTTCCAAATCTTGAAAAAAATTTAAATTTTAATATGAAAAACTTCTTTTGCTCATATCTCCTAAACTATGCGTCCTAGAGCGAAAATGAGCTTAATTCATGACCACCCCCAAAAAATCGAAAATTCCATCCAAATTCTGAAAAAATGGAAATTTTTATATGAAAAACTTGTTTTGCTCATATCTTCTAAACTATGCGTCCTAGAGCGAAAAGGAGCTTTATTCATGACCACCTCCAAAAAATCGAAAATTCCATCCAAATTCTGAAAAAATGGAAATTTTTATATGAAAAACTTGTTTTGCTCATATCTCCTAAACTATGCGTCCTAGAGCGAAAAGGAGCTTAATTCATGACCACCCCCCAAAAATTGAAAATTCCATCAAAATTCTGAAAAAATGGAAATTTTTATATGAAAAACTTGTATTGCTCATATCTCCTAAACTATGCGTCCTAGAGCGAAAAGGAGCTTAATTCATGACCACCCCCAAAAAATCGAAAATTCCTTCCAAATCTTGAAAAAAATTTAATTTTTAATATGAAAAACTTCTTTTGCTCATATCTCCTAAACTATGCGTCCTAAAGCGAAAAGGAGCTTAATTCATGACCACCCTCAAAAAATCGAAAATTCCTTCAAAATCCTGAAAAAATTGAAATTTTTATATGAAAAACTTGTTTTGCTCATATCTCCTAAACTATGCGTCCTAGAGCGAAAAGGAGCTTAATTCATGACCACCCCCAAAAATTGAAAATTCCATCCAAATCTTGAAAAAATTTAAATTTTTATATGAAAAACTTGTATTGCTCATATCTCCTAAACTATGCGTCCTAGAGCGAAAAGGAGCTTAATTCATGGCCACCTCCAAAAAATCGAAAATTCCATCCAAATTCTGAAAAAATGGAAATTTTTATATGAAAAACTTGGTTTGCTCATATCTCCTAAACTATGCGTCCTAGAGCGAAAAGGAGCTTAATTCATGACCACCCCCAAAAAATCGAAAATTCTCTCAAAATACTGCAAAAATTGAAATTTTTATATGAAAAACTTGTTTTGCTCATATCTCTTAAACTATGCGTCCTAGAGCGAAAAGGAGCTTAATTCATGACCACCCCCAAAAAATCGAAAATTTTCTCAAAAATTGAAATTTTTATATGAAAAACTTGTTTTGCTCATATCTCCTAAACTATGCGTCCTAGAGCGAAAAGGAGCTTAATTCATGACCACCCCCAAAAAATCGAAAATTCCATCCAAATTCTGAAAAAATGGAAATTTTTATATGAAAAACTTGTTTTGCTCCTAAACAATGCGTCCTAGAGCGAAGAGGAGCTTAATTCATGACCACCTCCAAAAAATCGAAAATTCCATCCAAATTCTGAAAAAATGGAAATTTTTATATGAAAAACTTGTTTTGCTCATATCTCCTAAACTATGCGTCCTAGAGCGAAAAGGAGCTTAATTCATGACCACCCCCAAAAAATCGAAAATTCCATCCAAATTCTGAAAAAATGGAAATTTTTATATGAAAAACTTGTTTTGCTCATATCTCCTAAACTATGCGTCCTAGAGCGAAAAGGATCTTAATTCAGGACCACCCTCAAAAAATCGAAAATTCCATCCAAATTCTGAAAAAATGTAAATTTTTATATGAAAAACTTGTTTTGCTCATATCTCCTAAACTATGCGTCCTAGAGCGAAAAGGAGCTTAATTCATGACCACCCCCAAAAAATCGAAAATTCTCTCAAAATCCTGCAAAAATTGAAATTTTTATATGAAAAACTTGTTTTGCTCATATCTCCTAAACTATGCGTCCTAGAGCGAAAAGGAGCTTAATTCATGACCACCCCCAAAAAATCGAAAATTCCTTCCAAATCTTGAAAAAATGTAAATTTTTATATGAAAAACTTGTTTTGCTCATATCTCCAAACTATGCGTCCTAGAGCGAAAAGGAGCTTAATTCATGACCACCCCCAAAAAATCGAAAATTCTCTCAAAATCCTGCAAAAATTGAAATTTTTATATGAAAAACTTGTTTTGCTCATATCTCCTAAACTATGCGTCCTAGAGCGAAAAGGAGCTTAATTCATGACCACCCCCCCAAAAATTGAAAATTCCTTCCAAATCTTGAAAAAATGTAAATTTTTATATGAAAAACTTGTTTTGCTCATATCTCCTAAACTATGCGTCCTAGAGCGAAAAGGAGCTTAACTCATAACCACCCCCAAAAATTGAAAATTCCCTCAAAATCCTGAAAAAATTGAAATTTTTGTATGAAAAACTTGTTTTGCTCATATCTCCTAAACTATGCGTCCTAGAGCGAAAAGGAGCTTAATTCATGACCACCCCCAAAAAATCGAAAATTCCTTCCAAATCTTGAAAAAAATTTAAATTTTAATATGAAAAACTTCTTTTGCTCATATCTCCTAAACTATGCGTCCTAGAGCGAAAATGAGCTTAATTCATGACCACCCCCAAAAAATCGAAAATTCCATCCAAATTCTGAAAAAATGGAAATTTTTATATGAAAAACTTGTTTTGCTCATATCTTCTAAACTATGCGTCCTAGAGCGAAAAGGAGCTTTATTCATGACCACCTCCAAAAAATCGAAAATTCCATCCAAATTCTGAAAAAATGGAAATTTTTATATGAAAAACTTGTTTTGCTCATATCTCCTAAACTATGCGTCCTAGAGCGAAAAGGAGCTTAATTCATGACCACCCCCCAAAAATTGAAAATTCCATCAAAATTCTGAAAAAATGGAAATTTTTATATGAAAAACTTGTATTGCTCATATCTCCTAAACTATGCGTCCTAGAGCGAAAAGGAGCTTAATTCATGACCACCCCCAAAAAATCGAAAATTCCTTCCAAATCTTGAAAAAAATTTAATTTTTAATATGAAAAACTTCTTTTGCTCATATCTCCTAAACTATGCGTCCTAAAGCGAAAAGGAGCTTAATTCATGACCACCCTCAAAAAATCGAAAATTCCTTCAAAATCCTGAAAAAATTGAAATTTTTATATGAAAAACTTGTTTTGCTCATATCTCCTAAACTATGCGTCCTAGAGCGAAAAGGAGCTTAATTCATGACCACCCCCAAAAATTGAAAATTCCATCCAAATCTTGAAAAAATTTAAATTTTTATATGAAAAACTTGTATTGCTCATATATCCTAAACTATGCGTCCTAGAGCGAAAAGGAGCTTAATTCATGACCACCCCCAAAAAATCGAAAATTCCATCCAAATTCTGAAAAAATGGAAATTTTTATATGAAAAACTTGTTTTGCTCATATCTCCTAAACTATGCGTCCTAGAGCGAAAAGGAGCTTAATTCATGACCACCCCCCAAAAATCGAAAATTCCATCCAAATTCTGAAAAAATGGAAATTTTTATATGAAAAACTTGTTTTGCTCATATCTCCTAAACTATGCCTCCTAGAGCGAAAGGGAGCTTACTTCATGACCACCCCAAAAAAATCGAAAATTCCTTCCAAATCTTGAAAAAAATTTAAATTTTAATATGAAAAACTTGTTTTGCTCATATCTCCTAAACTATGCGTCCTAAAGCGAAAAGGTGCTTAATTCATGACCACCCCCAAAAAATCGAAAATTCTCTCAAAATCCTGCAAAAATTGAAATTTTTATATGAAAAACTTGTTTTGCTCATATCTCCTAAACTATGCGTCCTAGAGCGAAAAGGAGCTTAATTCATGACCACCCCTAAAAAATCGAAAATTCTCTCAAAATCCTGCAAAAATTGAAATTTTTATATGAAAAACTTGTTTTGCTCATATCTCCTAAACTATGCGTCCTAGAGCGAAAAGGAGCTTAATTCATAACCACCCCCCAAAAATTGAAAATTCCATCAAAGTCCTGAAAAAAATTTAAATTTTTATATGAAAAACTTGTTTTGCTCATATCTCCTAAACTATGCGTCCTAGAGCGAAAAGGAGCTTAATTCATGACCACCCCCAAAAAATCGAAAATTCTCTCAAAATCCTGCAAAAATTTAAATTTTTATATGAAAAACTTGTTTTGCTCATATCTCCTAAACTATGCGTCCTAGAGCGAAAAG